>NC_083843.1:9825746-9968801 GCF_015708825.2 Lethenteron reissneri | reverse complement strand
GGAGTCTGTGACTCTCCCTTAGGTTAACTCCTGAGATTCAAGTGAACTCTGTTAGGCTTGAGTCATGTGTAATAACTGTGCAGGACATTGCTTATTATAGTTACGGGTGATTGAAACGTAATTTTGTTAATGCAACGTTTTACACAAAAGTTTTATCTCCCGTGAGACTTCAAAACACGTCGCAAGATAACTCGAATGATTTGCAATGGATTAGATCAAATAAAGCAGAATGGAGCAACGATTGTATTGATTATAAGTTAGACATTAAACGAGTGAAGATGACGATAAATACGACAGGAAATCGGCTGTTGAATGCTAGATTAACACAAGAGATGCGGCTATAAAGAGAGTGCAATGGACACGCACCTACCTCTAAAGCAGCACAACGTAGAGCCAATTATTTTTTAAAACATTTTAACTTAAATATACACGAATCATGATGTATTAGTGATTAACTCTTTGATGTAGTACATTTTAATGATTCAGATAATTACGTAATTGAATCTACTTTTGATATATCTTAAACGATATTGCTAGGAGCCTGTTTGCATGAGTTTGCTCATCATTCGTTTCTCAATCCACTTGTCTTGGTGAAGGTCGCAGCGGCAGAATGTTGAGTAGGGCGGTCCAGACCTCCCTTTCCCTAGTGACAGACTCTAGCATTTTCTGGGGAATTTCCAGGTGTTCCCAGGCCAGCCGAGTGACATAGTCCCACAAACATGTCCTGGGGTCAGCCCAAGTATTTAACCAGTGAAACATTCCCAGGAGAGTTCCAGGGGGAGTCTACTGAGGGGCATCCTTACCACGTGCCCAAACTACCTCAACTGGCTCCTCTCGATCCGGAGGAGCAGCAGCCCCATTCTGAGGCTTTCCAAGATTATCGAGCTCCTCACCCACGGAGAGGGCCCGGCAACCCTGCGGAGAAACCTCATTTTGGTCCCTTGTACCCGCGATCTCATCCTTTCGGTCATCACCCAAAGCTCATGACAATAGGTGAGGGTGGGAACGTAGATTGACCTGTAAAGCAACAGCTTTGTTCTAGAACTCACCTCCCGCTTCACTACCATGGAACGATACAGTGCCTGCAACACTGCGGATGCCGCACCGATCCACCTTCCAATCTCCTGCTCCCAATGGCCATCACTTGGGATAGAAACCCCGAGTTATTTTAACTTAGTTTAACACGTAGGCTTTCGCAACCAATATTATTCATAATAAAGGTTTTTGGGTTAGATCGCGTTATTTATAAATGTGTCGTAATCCTCCACCACCCGACATGGCCAAACAGTAAAAAAAAGTCACATTTACAAAGGACAAATATTCATTACTTTAGCCCACTGGTGTGTTGAAGAGTGAATCAACATAATAAAAAATTTGAGTACGACGCTGGTAATTCCATCCAGCTTCATCCGGCAATTTGCCAGAATGGTGAGGCTCTCTTGCTCCCGGTCTTAAATAGAGCAGCAGCAGGGTGACGTCATCATTTAATTCATTCAGGTGCAGTGATTTGAGGTGGGGAGGGGGAGGGTATTGTAATAATATAATATATGGTAATCATTCAATTGTTATTCATTGATATTTGTTTCCCTTATAAGGAATTTTAATTGTATTATATATTTTATTCATTTAATAATACGCTTCCAGGCCGCACTAAGCCTGTAGCTGTCTGAGCGATTAAAGTTATTTGTATTTCTCTCAATTTCAATGGATTCTCGAATTAGTCTTGGCCAGTAATAATTAGTTTTACACAACACTTCAACGTTATCAAAATCAATTGAGTGTCCTTGTTGACAAGCATGCTCTGCCACTGCCGACAGTTGTGTTTGAGATCATTTCATATTTTATTGGTGTTCTTTTAGTCTTACGTTGATGTTACGTCCCGTCTGTCCAATATAGCATCTGCCACACAAACAATTAATCCGATATACACCTTCTGTTGATAATTTAGGCAATTCGTCTGTAGTGCCAGATACCAGTTTTTGAATTGTGTACTGTACAAAATCTTACTTTAATGTTTTGCGTTTGCTAAACACGGGCTAATTTGTCAGTTACTCCTGAGATATATGCTATTATAATTGTTTGAACAATCTTATCGCTTTCAGCAGTGTTGCTTTGCGTTTGTGATTTGGCATTCAGTGTTCTGTTAATTTGAGCATTATTGTAGCCATTCTGTCTTAGTACGTCTTTAACATGTTTAATTTCTCCCACTAGACTTTCACCATCTAACACTGTTTTAGCCCAATGTATGCGTGCCTTGATAAGAGATGATTTCTGAGCTGGGTGATGATGTGAATCTGCATTCAGATAGGCATCAGTGTGCGTTTGCTTTTGGTAAATGCTGTGTGTTATTTTGCCATTTAGACCATGTCCCAGTAAAATATCTAGGAACGGGAGTCTGTCCTTTGTAAACGTGACACATTTTTACTGTTTGGTCGTGTCGGGTGGTGGAGGGTTATGACACATTTATAACTAACGTGATCTAACCCAAAAACCTTTATTATGAATAACTTTAACTTCTTCACAAAGGGCAGCTTTTCCTCCCTCACAGGGAGAGATAACCCAACGTCTCCCGAGAGTGAACCATGACTTCAGATTTGGAAGTGCTGATCCTCATCCCAGCCACTTCACACTCAGCATCAAACTGTTCCAGTGCACGCTGGAGATCACAGACTGACGAGGCAAAGAGGACGTCATCTGCAAAAAACAGCGATGCCACTTCCATGCCCCCGTACTAAATACTCTCCATACCTGGACTGTGCCTTGATATCCTGTCCACTCTCCATACCTGAACTGTGCCTTGATATCCTGTCCATGAAAATCACAAAAAGGAGCAGAGACAAGTCGCACCCTTGGCAGAGTCCAACACCCACAGTGAATGACATTGATTTAACACCAATAATACAGACACAGCTCTCACTCTGGGAATAGAGGGACTGGATACCACACAAAAGCGGCACCGGTACATCAATCTCTCGCATCACCTCCCACAAGATATTACAGGGAACACGGTCATATGCTTTCTCCAAGTCTACAAAGCAAGATAGACTGGAGCAGTATGCCCCCATGACCCCTCAAATATCTGTAAGAAGGAAAAAAGCTGGTCCATTGTTCCACAACCCTGACGGAATCCGCATTGTTCCTCCTGAATCTAAGGATCAACCAACCGGCAAGAAACTCCCCTCCAGCACTCTAGCACTGGCTTTACCTGGGACACTGAGAGTGTGATCCCTCTGTAGTTGGAGCAGATCCTCTAGTCCCCTTCCTTAAAAATGGGCAACATGACTCCAGTTTTCCAATCCAGAGGTATTGTACCGACCTTCCATGCAACATTGAAAAGGCACTCCTACACTGTCAAGTGCTTAAAACAACTCTGGATGAACCTCATACACTCTAGTAGCTTTGCTGCTATGAAGGCCCTCGACCGCCAGAGTGACTTCAGCAACTGTGATGGATCCGATCCCCCCAGCTGTTCCAGGCCTGCCATTTGAGATTAGGGCATGTCCACTGGGTTGAGGAGCTCCTCAAATTGTTCCTTCCACCTCTCGACTATTTCCTTCGTTGTGTTCAATGTTACTGAGAACAGATGGGACCACATCCCATATACCCTTCCTAATGCGTCGGATGGTTTGACAAAGATATTTGAGGCTGCACTGTAGTCTCTCTCCATGGCCTCTCCAAGTGCCTCCCTGCTCGGGCTTTTGCTTCAGCAATTGGTACCGCTCTCTCGGCAAGCTGGTACCTCTCAATCGAGTCGAGAGACCTTTTTTTCCAAGCATAGCTAGGAAAAATTCTCCTTATTCAACTTGTCAGCATCCCTCAGCACTGGTGTCCACCAGCGGGACCTAGGTTTGCCACTTTCACAGGCACTAACTGCCTCCCGACAATAGCTTTTGCAGTCGCATCCACAATAGAGGTCCTGAACATCGTCCACTCGGACTCAATGTCCATGACCTTCTCTGGAGTGCAGGATAAGTTTTCCCAGAGGTGGAAGTTGAAATATTTCTGCACTGGGTCTTCCGCCAGACGTTTCCAGAAAAGCTGCACTATTCGTTTGGGCCTTCCACATCTATCTGGTCGGTGCCCCAACATCAGATGTAACTTACTACCAGGCGGTGATTAGTTGACAGCTCTGCCCATTTCTTCACCCGAGTGTCCTTAGGTCTGATAATACAACTGTAGGGTGTTAGAGAGAGAGCCCGTTATGCATGGCAGCCTATGGCAAACAACAACAGTGGGCGGGGCTACGTAAGTGCACGGGGAGGTGCCCTCTACGACGTCCGAGCCAGGCACCCTGGGGGGGGCTGATTCAGGCGTTACGATCCCCGGAGCCCCACCCTCAGCGAGGGGTTGGGTATAAAAGGGGATGTATCAATGGGCTCGGCAGTTATGTTAAAGCTAACCAGAGAAGACTGAAGACGTCTTAGATAGAGCCCTGGACTCCCCTGGTTCGCTGTCCTATCAGGGCCGAACAGGACCGAGCCAGCGGCGTGGTCCCGAGAGCCAAAGCCGGTGCTCTTGTAAGAGCTGGTCTGGGACTCCGGGTACCGGGCCCGACTTACCAGTGTCGGGCCAGATAGCCTCCCCTAGCCCATTAGTGGAGGACTAGGAGGCAGGCTAGGAGTAGCTAGGACGTGTATCCTCAGCTAGTCGGGTGAGGGGGCCGATAGCCCCTCCAGTGCTGTATGCCACGAACGTGCTGTGTTAAATAAACCCGTGTGCCTCCAACTCCGGTGTCCAAGAGTCGTGAACGCTACTACATCTGGTGTCGGCAAGTGAAACAACTACGAACATGGACACACGCCGGACGACTCGAGTCAGGGTACCAGAGGCGGAGGACACCACTGCAGTCGGGGAGCCCGAGACGGCTGAAGATGTCATCGAGCAGCCGGGGCCGGAGGCATCCAACACCACAGCAGCAGGAGGAAGGGGAACCGTCGACAGAGGGGCTGAGGCAGGCGCACGCGAAGCTGGCCGAGCTTGCTGTATGCCGCTGCCACCATGCTCGACCACATCACACAGCTGGGGCTGCGGACCGCCACGGGGCGACGGCAGCCGACGACCACAGCGCCTTCCCGCCATTTCGACGGAGCACCGTTTTGAAAATCCCGCCATCGCCGCAGCTGCTGTTGAGGGCGTGGCTGGCCTGAGCATCGCGTCCAACGGCGGGAGTACAGTACCTGCCGCGTCATCACCAACGGGCGGAAAGTCACCACGGGTGCGACCGGCGATCCCATCGCTTGTTCGCGCCGACGCAGAGCCGAGTGAGGGGGACGGGGGAATGCGATCTTCCGCGGCAGCCGCTGCCTTACATCAGCGACTACCTCCACTCAAAGAATTTGTGGGCGAGGAAGGCGACTGGGGCGGCTTCCAGCGGCGCTTCCTCGCTCACCAGGAGATGGCACAGTGGACGGACGCCGAGGCTCTCCGCGCGCTGCCGGCACTCCTCGACAGCGACGCCCTCGCCACTCTAACATCGGCACCGAAGGAGAGGCGGCTCCACGCTGCAGAAGGCAATGCAGGTGCTGTCTGCAGTATACGGTCCACCGTCGGACTGTCGCCAACTCTTTTACGATTGCCAGCGGGGGGCAAAGGAGTCGCCCCTGGCATACCGCACAAGCTTCCTGGCACTGGCAAAGGCGGCCTTTCCACGGATGGACAACGAAGGTGTCGACGCCATGGTTACGGAGAAGATACTCCTGCTGGCGGACGACTTAGATATCGTCATCGTCGCACAGGACGATGCAGAGATGTGCTCCCTCCAAGCGGCCCGACTCCTCCACGCAAACCTGTGCTCACAACGACGGAAGGCCAGCAAGGCGGCGAGCGGGCGTGCCGTCGCTGCAGCCACCCTCCCGGCGGAAGAGGTTTGCGCCATCGAACATCAACGGCAGCATGGTGCGGGAGTACGGGCGGACCGGGGCGGTTCAAGCCATCTCCAACATCCATCGACGTCGCCAGCGCTCCCGCGCTGTTACAACCTGCGGCATCCGGGGCCATGTCGCCTCGGGGTGCCGCTCTCCTCGGCAGCGCGGGACGACACCTCAACGGGACGACGGCCCTCGTCACAAGCTCCACCATCATAATCCGGCAAGTCGCGGCACCCCTCATGTTGGCCCACGCACACGCCCATCACGCACTCAAACAACGCAACGAATGGGGGGCCGATATCGCGCACCATCGCACCAACACGCACCACTCTGGGTACTCATATCGAACCCGGCCAGTGGTCCGTGTTGGCCGATCGTGTTGTAGCCGCATCGTCAGGGTCGTCTGCCATTGTGGGGCACATCGACGGGGTTGAGGTGCGCATCCTGGTCGATACGGGAGCATCGGCGACCATTATTTCGGAGTTAATTTACAATATTCTCCCTGCCCAGAGCCGTCCTTTGATGCCTGTTAACGTGCCATTCTATGCTGCTAACGGGGGCTCACTTGGCATCATCGGACAGATTCGTGCCCAAATTTGTATTGGGGAAATTAAATTGTCTGGGCCGATTTTTGTTTCCTCCTCGCTGGCGGTTCCGTGCCTGCTGGGGACGGACTTCCTGGCCAAAATGCCGATTAGGATATTAATCGACCAGGGATGCATTGAGCTCCCGTCGGGCCGACGCATGGCGTTTCTGCCATCCCCCGTTACGAGTCGGACGGCGTTCGCGACGGTGCCGGCGTTCGTAGATAGAACGGTGCGCGTCCCTCCGGGGGCACAAATGTTGATTCCTTTGAAACTTCGGCGGCCCTTCGCTAAGGGCATTGGGGCCCGAAGGGTTCTGCTGGGGCCGTCTAGGGCCGGGGTTAGTGGACCTCATTTACTTCCGGCCCAGACCATAGTAAGAGGGGACGGAGACCCCTTCATCGCGGTCCTCAATGTGGGCTCGCAGACGGTGGTGGTCCCACAGGGAACCGTGCTTGCTCACGCAACGCCGGTGCCCTGTGAGGAACCCGTCGCGAATCATGTCAGCGTTGTCCCTGCGCCGCGACCACATTCGGACAGCGATGAGGGTGGCTCGAGGCGCTTTGTGCGGGATCGACGGACCTGTCAAATTCAGAGCGTCAACAACTTAAAACACTACTGCGGGAATTTTCCGACGTTTTCAGTCGAGATAAATACGATTTGGGTTGCACTCATCTGCTGCGTCACCATATTGATACGGGTGACAGCGCGCCAATACGCCAGAATCCCTTTCGGTTGAGTCCCGCCGAAAAGGACCATGTCAAATCGGCTATTGATGACATGTTGGCCGCCGACATCATTTCTCCTTCCACCAGCCCTTGGGGAGCGCCGATCGTCCTGGTTAAAAAGCAGGACGGCTCGTTGCGGTTTTGCGTTGATTTTCGGCGCCTTAACAAAATTTCGGTTGCCGACGCATACCCGCTCCCACGGATGGATGAATCGCTGGACGCCTTGGCGGGAGCGCGATTCTTCTCCACACTGGATTTACTTTCGGGATTCTGGCAGCTTCCTCTGGACGATGATTCAAAGCCTAAAACTGCTTTCCGTACACCGCACGGCCTGTTCCAATTCAACCGGTTGCCGATGGGCTTACACTCAGCGCCGGCAACTTTCCAGCGTTTGATGGAATTGGTTTTGGCTGGATTGCAATGGGAGTCGTGCCTCATTTATTTGGATGACGTTATCGTCTTTGGTAAAACTTTTGACGAACATCTCCAGAGGTTGCGGGCGGTTTTCCTAAAGATGCGGGCTGCTAATTTGAAATTCAAGCCCCAAAATGCCATTTGTTACGCGATTCGGTGCGTTATTTGGGGCACATCGTGGGGCGCTCAGGTATTGCTACCGATCCCGCCAAAACGCAGTGTGTCAGCTCCTGGCCGACTCCCACCTCGGTGGGAGGGGTCAGGAGTTTCATTGGCTTCGCGTCGTATTACCGACGGTTCGTCGCTGATTTTGCGACGATTGCCAAACCCTTGCACGCTTTAACATCAAAAGGGGTTCGGTTCCACTGGGGTCAAGAGGAGGAGGCTGCTTTCTGCTCCCTTCGGGAACGCCCTGGTAAAAGCTCCTCCCTTGGTTACCCCGATTTTCTAAGCCCTTTTTGCTCGACACCGATGCGAGCAACACGGGTATTGGGGGTGTGCTTTCCCAGGTGGTTGACGGCGTGGAACGGGTGGTAGCGTACGGTAGTCGGGTGTTGTCTCCTGCGGAGCAAAGATATTGTGTCACCCGTCGGGAACTGTTGGCAATTGTCTATTTCATCCAACAGTATCGTCCATATCTGTACGGTCGGCATTTCACCGTCCGCACAGATCATGCGGCACTACAGTATGCCCTGCGAGTTCAACAACCATCGGGACAATTGTCTCGATGGTTGGAGATTCTCCAGGACTTTGATTTTGAAACCACCTACCGTAAGGGCGTTCGCCACACCAATGCGGACGCTCTGTCGCGCATGCCAACCACCTCCGAATGTGCATGTCTCCTGGGGTCTGGACGTTGCAGGCCTTCAGGAGACGTATCGGTTCCAATCTTGGCGGCCGCCGACGACGACGAAACATTGATTACTAATTCGATCGAACAACAGGGAAGAGATTCCCTGTTGGGGTTGCCCGTCACTGAATGGGGGCGCCTCCAGATGGAGGATACCTCCCTCCTCGGGTGGCATCGTCGCGTCGGCGGTGCTGGGCGGGCGAGGGGTGATTCTGATGCATGGGAAATGGTGCAAGGTCTGCTGATGCATTGGGACGGGAAATCCCATCGACATCGGCTGGTGGTCCCTTCTGGGTTGCAGGGCAAGGTGGTGTGGGCCGCTCATGAGCGCCTTCTACACCTGGGGACCCAAAAGACTCTCGCCTTGCTACAACTTGATTTTTTTTGGCCTGGCATGACGAGGGATGTTGGGGATTTATTGGGATCATGCCCTCGGTGTGCGCAACGAAAACCGCCGGCACGGGAGTCTAACCCACCCTTGCAATCGATCAAAGTGTCCAGAAGAAACGAGCTTGTCGCGCTGGATATTTTGGGTCCATTCCCCGCCACCCCCAGGGGCAATAGATATTTGTTGACTGGTGTGGAGTATTTTACACGCTGGCCTATGGCCTGGCCCCTTGCCAACCAGTCGGCAGCAGCCATCGTGGAGGCCTTTGTTCAGGGATACGTCCTGGACAAAGGTGCCCCGGAGCGGCTGCTAACCGACCAGGTCAGAATTTTTTCCGGTAAACTACTCAAACAAGTCTGTGAGCTCCTGGGCACGAAGAAAATTCGTACCTCCCCGTATCACCCGCAAACTGACGGGATGGTCGAGCGTCTGCATCGCACCATCACGTCAATGTTGTCACAGCAGGTTTTGGACTCACAGACCGATTGGGACCTGCAAATTCAAGGGGTCTTGGCGGCGTACCGGATGGCACCCCACGCAGCTACGGGATTTTCCCCCTTTGACCTCATGTACGGCCGCGAACCCGACCCGCCTGTCCGTGCCCAACTGCAGATCCCCGAGCCGCAGGGAAAAAACTAAATTGGCTGACCATGTAAAATTTAATCTGGCCAAATTGACAGAGGCGCGGGATAATTATAACCAGCCTCGTCAAAAAGCGAATGAGCGCCTCAGACTGGGTCGGGCGCACATGATGCAGTGGAAGCCGGGGGACAAGGCATGGCTGCACTGTCCCCAGGTGCCACTGGCAACCTCCTCTAAGCTGGTGCGGCCGTGGCGGGGCCCTGTGGAGGTGGTCGAGGTTTTGCGACCGCAGTGCGTGCGCATCAAATGGGGGAAGCGGCGGTGGTTCGTGCACCCCTCTAGGTTAAAACCCTTCGTTGCGGTACACAACCCCACTTCACACACGCGTGGCCAAACATGTGGGGGGTCGACCGACTCACTGGGTCCGTCTCCGTCGCCCTCACCTAATGCCTTGCCGGCCGTGCCACCTCCAGGTGCATCAGGAGTGACGGGCTCACGCCCGACCACCCCTCCTGGGGATGCCAAAGGTCGCGCGGCGTCGGATGAGGACTCACTCCGAGACGGACAGTTGCCACCTGACGGTCCGCCACCCGGGGTTACCCCATGTGAGGGGCCCGCTGCAAGGACACGCGCTAAAATGCGCAGACTGTTGTGAGGCCGGAAGATGTGTACATAGGTTGTGTTCATTGTGTGTTGTGTGGGTGGTGTGTTCCCTGCTCATTGAATGTACATATGTTGGGTTCACCATGTGTTGTGTGTGTGGTGGGTTCCCTGCAAATTGTATATAGGCTGTGTTTTTTTTACGGAATTCGTATTTATTCAGGGGGGGTGCGTCGGGTTGTTTTCTCTTCTTGCTGTGGCGTTTTGTTGTGTTCTTGTTGTTGTTCCTGTTATTGTTGAAAAATAGTGAGGCACACGCGCGGTCAGGGGGTAAATGCACCTTTATTGTCATTTTTTTTGTATGTTGGCAGCCGGGACGGCTGCAAGCTATGCAAGGGGGGGGGGGGTGATGTAGGGGTGTTAGAGAGAGAGCCCGTTATGCATGGCAGCCTATGGCAAACAAACACAGTGGGCGGGGCTACGTAAGTGCACGGGGAGGTGCCCTCTACGACGTCCGAGCCAGGCACCCTGGGGGGGGCTGATTCAGGCGTTACGATCCCCCGGGGCCCCACCCCTCAGCGAGGGGTTGGGTATAAAAGGGGATGTATCAATGGGCTCGGCAGTAATGTTAAAGCTAACCAGAGAAGACTGAAGATGTCTTAGATAGAGCCCTGGACTCCCCTGGTTCGCTGTCCTTATCAGGGCCGAACAGGACCGAGCCAGTGGCGTGGTCCCGAGAGCCAGAGCCGGTGCTCTTGTAAGAGCTGGTCTGGGACTCCGGGTACCGGGCCCGACTTACCAGTGTCGGGCCAGATAGCCTCCCCTAGCCCATTAGTGGAGGACTAGGAGGCAGGCTAGGAGTAGCTAGGACGTGTATCCTCAGCTAGTCGGGTGAGGGGGCCGATACCCCCTCCAGTGCTGTATACCACGAACGTGCTGTGTTATATAAATCCGTGTGCCTCCAACTCCGGTGTCCAAGAGTCGTGAACGCTACTACACAACTATGAAGTAAATTATTGTCTTTCGGCCCAAGGTGCGCTGGTACCACATACACATATCAGCATCCTCGTGTTCGAACATGGTGTTTGTTTTTGACATTCCGTTACTATCGCAGAATTCCAGTTAAATCCAGTTAATCCTCACCGTTCGGTTTCAGATCAGGGGGGACATTCCCCCTAATCATGCCTCTCCAGGTTTCTCCATATTTTCCCACGTGAGCATTGACATCGCCCAATAAGACTATGGAGTCGGTAGGCGGCACGATTGAGCATTGCACCCACCATCTCCAAGAGGGCCGAAAATTCTGAACTGCTGTTGGTACATATGCACAGACAACAGTCAGAGTTGTCCTTTCTGAGACCCGATGTCTCATTGAGGCGACCCTCTCATCCACTGGGACAAACTACAACTGAACAGCACCCAGCCAGGCTTGTGAATATCCCCACACTCGCCCGGGGCCACTCACCAGGGGTTTCTCCAGAATAGAAGAGACCACCCCCAATCAAGAAGTTAGCGTTCATTGCCAATGCTGTGAGTGGAGGTGAGACCGACTATATTTAGTCGGTACCTTTTCACCTTCTCCACTAGTGCCGACTCCCCCCCCCCCCCCCCAGTGAAGTGACATTCCATGTCCTAATAGCTAGTACCCATTTTCAATGTTCAGTCCTTCTGACACCATCCCACTCCCTGCAATACTGGCATCGCACCCGCCCCTCACCCTTCATCCTGCAGATGGTGGGCCCAGAGGACGGCGTCACTTAGCCATTTCGGGCAGGGCTCAACCGAATTACGTGGGTCTCCCACCCACCAGGTGCTTCTTGGCAAATACCACCCTCAGGCCTGGCTCCAGGGGGGCTCCCGGTATATCTTGTCTGGGTCAGGTTCTCTGATTTTAGTACTTTTCAACCATTCATAAAGTGATGCTTTTTTGGACCATTATTTGTCTGGAAGCTCTGCCCAGACCTGTTAACCAAAGCAGATCCTACCAGGAGTACAAGACTCCAAGCGACATAGCTCTGAGGGTCATTGGAACACAGAAACCCCACCACCACGAAAAATGTTACGAGTATCCAATGTCATGCAAATCCTGATGTAAAAGTGGGCATCAAGTCAGCTGGTGATAATAATTCACACAACATCTCCATGTTGTGGAGAATATTAGTAATACAACCAGAAAAGCAGATCATTGATCTCCATCAAATATCTGAGCTCAGAGTGATTTGAAACGGTGGAGGGAGGGGAGAGAGCCCAGCATATGTGTAGTGGGTTCCGAACTGACAGAGACGGTGAAGTGGAGGCAGCACTATTTATTGTAACTCAACACTTAGACAGGCAAGGTATACAACACTGGAAGGGGTAACGACCCCTTCACCCGTACGACACTGGGATACACCCCTAGGCTCCCAGGTCCTCCCCTAAGGGCTCTAGGGGAGGCTAACTGGCCTGGCCCAGCCAAGGCTCAGGACCTGACCACCAGCCACACAGATCCGGCCTTTAGAAGGACATCGGCTCTGAGGCTCTGGGGTCACACCGCTGGCTTGCTCTGCCCGGCCCTGAGAAGGACAGCGGGTCAGAGGAGTTCCAGTGTCTATCTAGCCGGTCTTCAGTCTTCAACTGGGTCTTCTGACTATAGCTTGCGAACACTGCCCCTATCTCTCTGGCTCCCCGTCTGTTATACAAATTCCTCACCGAGGGGCGGGGTTCTGAGGGATCACAGCACACCCCGCAGCCCCCACCCGTTGGTAGGGGCACGGGGGATCCAAAGCCCACAGCCCTCTTCGAGTAAGCCCAGGGTGCTAGCTGTAACTGATGTGTGTTTGTCCCATAACACTGTAACAGCTGTAACTGGTGTTTGTCCCATAACACCACTACATATGTTTAGAGAAATGGACATTCCAATAACGTAAGGGAGTTTTAATAACAGATACTTTTAGTAAGTTATTAGTCGTTATTTTTCTCCATATATGTGAATAAAATATCTCAGTTGTATTGAAAGATATTTTTTAGTATGTATTGGGTAGGTACATTTGTTTTAGGAATGCATTGTAGGTCATATAATGGCACCGTATGGATAATTATATTTTGATTGACAATTTAATGTTTCTCTTTATGATGTGTTTATTTCCACTGAGGAATACAATTTTGCTTTTTATCTTACTAACCATATTATAGATGTGAACGTCCTAGATTCTTCAACAGTTATTGACCTGTTCACTGAGATGTGAGTGCAGAGACATAATGTAAGAGGCAGGGCAAACTAGGTTTAGAGTAGCCAGAAAAAATGTGACTTTGGTATTTATAGCATTAAATATTAAATGATATCAGTCATCGCACACCCTTGCAGGATTGCATGGTCCAGACCAAGGCTCGCATCTCAGGCAAGTTCACCCGCATGAGGGTGATGCTGGATGAGGACGAGAGGGCAATTTGGATCGCGTGGACGTGAAGGGGCTCGAGCTGCTGTCCCAGATCGAGGAGAACATCGCTCATTACGAGCACGAGATCAACGAGCTCCATGCAGCAGCCACGCGCCTGCACGCTCTGCAGGAGGAGAGGGACTCGCTCACGTTCCTGCAGGTAGAGTGAGAAGGCATCACCCCACCTGGCCACCATTGACCACTGTTGCCTCTGCAGTGGCGATGTTTACGCACACAACCAGGTACTCCTTTGAGGCTGAGTCGACCTTGGGGAGGCCCAGGACCCATTCAGATAATCGTCACTGGTGTTGGTCGTGAGCAGGAATCGAACTCGTGTCGTGGGTTGGTAACGCAGTGCGCTTACCATTGCACTACCACTCCCCCCACACTAACTTGTACACGCACGCACATACGAGCACGGGCGCACACATGCACAAACACTCACTGCCAGCACGAGGCTGACTCATTACATCTCACGAAGGATCGCTCCACTGAAAAAACATTGTTCCGTGATTAAGTTCGCGTTTCACGTCGAAAACTGACTGTACATTTAGAAAGGCGGCACATGCAAGGTATCACAAAGAACATAATAACGCAACTTGCATTGTCAATACAATCTATGGGCCGTAGATTGTTTTGAAAGAAGTCCACCAACGTGAATTTGTATGTTCTAGTAAAAATATAACTTACCACTGAATTTCCAAATAATAAATAAACGATTAACATTTTGCCTTTAAACTTTCGTGACTGCAGGAATTCATATTCTTTGAGTTCTGTCGGTAAAGTCACGTAGATAGAAAAATAATAATAAAAAGAAAGTAAATACAAATAATACAAAATAAAATACATTAGTGTTTTTTGTTTTATATTATTATTGATTTAAATTTTATTATTTGTATTTTAATTCACTTTATTTTTATCATAATATTTCTATCTACGAAACGAGTACAACGTTTTGCCAGTAATTATAACCAGCCTCATCAGGTGACCGTCAAAATTGTGGAGAAATTCTCCTGTTTTGGTCTTAGAGGAATAAATGTGATGTCATCACTGTGAGCCAATCAGGTGCGAAGCCCAGAGTGGGAAAGGTGAGTTAATGTTTGCATATAAATGACAATGTATCTCTCTTATTAGTTGGGTTATTCACAGTTAATCAAGACACAATGCACGTACGTTATGTATGTACATTAACGACTTTTGGGCACAAAATCGTATCAAAGGTGAGCTTCTCTTGAGGTTTTTGAGCCTGAAAATTGTCCCAAAAATTCTAAACTTCTGACAAAGGTAACGCGATGCTCTGGGTGTAAGTCACCCTCGCAGTGGATAATTATTTCCAATGTTGGTTCACAATCACTGCCACTCGATGTCGAGTGCCACGTACGTCTATTGCCCGTGGCAAGGGTTTGAGAGGCCACACCTTGCTGATGAGAACCATCGAGTCCAAACGAGTTCACGGCTTTGTCTTGATTGCAACCAACAACACTGGGATACGCAAATGGCTGAGTGCAGCTCAGCTCATCGCATCTACCAATCACCGTGTGGTTAATATGGCTGAAGGTGAACTGATTCGCGTCCCCTGTCCTGTGTCTGACTCCTGCAGGTTCACCTGAAGGAGACAAACCGGTAGGGATACATGAACTCCCACAGATTAATACACGGGGTGACGCCTTGTGTGGGACATGGGCTGCGTGATGATGAGTGTAATATCGCTGTGTGTAATGATGCTGTGTAAGGCACTGGCTGTGATGATGTTGTGTGTGATGCTTCGTAAGACACTCGCTGTGTGTGATGCTGCACGTGATGATGCGATGTGTGATGATTGTGAGCGATGAAGCTGTGTGTGATGATGATGCTGTGAGTGGTGATGCTGTGTGTGATGATGCAGTGTAAGACACGGGCTATGTGTGATGGTGCTGTGTGTGATGGTGATGTGTGTGTTGGTGCTGTGTGTGTTGGTGCTGTATAAGACACGGGCTGTGTGAGTCACTGCTGGTTCTGGTGTCATAGGAGAGACGCTCAGAAGGAAGCTCCACACTCATCTTTCAGCAAAAAAGACATCGCCGTGATCAGCGCCCTGCAGGGAGCTGGGGTCAACCTGCTGGCATTCATGTGTGAGTTCCACGGACTCTTACCACCTGTGCGTGTGTGTTATTGTGCGTGTAATTGTGCTTGTACAAGTATGTTGTGGAGCGGTAGTGTAGTGGTTAGCGCACTGCGCTATGAACCTGGCGTCCCGAGTGTGATTCCTGCTCAAGGCCAACACCAGTGATGGATTATCTGAACCGGTCCTGGATCTCCCCTAGGTCGACTCAGCCTCAATTGAGTACCTGGTGCGGTGTGTAAACATCACCACTGGGGAGACAAAGGCGGCCTGACATGGTGCTGGTCACTCACCCCCTGGTGTGCCGTGCAGGCCTTCATAGGTGCTTGCTAACAGCACTTGCCCCAAAAGTTTGTTGAGGATATACGGGGGCATCTTTGTCTTTGTAAAAGTGTATAGATCTATATTGAACCAACCGTGCAAATCGGAGGTGTATGGGTGTATGGATGAGCGAGAGTGAGTGCGGATGTCCAGTGAAGATGGGATGTATTGTGCACTGAGCTACAAACATCGTCACCAACAGGCTATTCATGGCTAACATCAGTGGTGAGTGGATTCAGAACCAATTTTGGAGCTCTCCTAGGTCAAATCGTCCTAGGTACTCATTAAGGCTGTATTGTAAACATCACCACTGCAGATACAAAGGCTGCCTGGAGGATTTGTATGGTTGAATGATAAAGACTATAGATTTTAAAACAAGATCAAGGTACGCTTAGGAATCTTATGGTTGATTGTTAATACCCAAGGATCATACATCCAAACTAAGACATAGGAGTCTTAGGCTTCATGTTAACAGTTTGATGCACATAGAGTCAAACTAAGGCACCTTTACAATGTTAGCTTCCCCAGTTAATGGCTGAGGCTCACAGAGCCAGACTAAGGCATTGCCTTGATTAATCTTGCCTATCACCGCACTGCACGTGCAAAGATAAACATTACGACTGTAATATATTCATTGGACACTAATATTTAGCACAAACACGAGCATATTTCACTACTACTTGAGCTTCATTGATATTACACGTGTGTATTATCCAGTGAGGATGCTGTTGGCCAAAGTAACCATTGTAGCAGATGAATCTATGACTATAAGTCTTTTCTGTAATGGATGTCATCATCAGACTCGAGAGACTCCATCACCGTTGTGATGCACAGGGTTCTTTGATAATGCCGGAGGCTCATAACCAGACCAAGGCAGCCTTAGGATTCTCAAGATTCATTCATATTTCTTGAGGCTGCTATATCCCTACTTAGGCACAGTAAAGATTATTGGGGTTCAAGGTTAATACCTGAGGCTCACAGAGCCTTCTGGGTTATCACTGTGGCTCACCATGTGTATCACTGTGCAAACAGATACATTACTTTTGCCCATGTGTAGAGAAGTTCCGACGGACGTACTCGGAGACGGAGGTAAGTTAGGGGCTTCCGCCAGGGTTTATTAACACTTATCAATATTACACAGGGTACACAACTCCCAGGGGCTAGGGGTCCTACTCTGAGTCCGGGTCCCTGCCGGCTAGCTCCGGTCTCTCTCTCTTGTGTCGGATCGTGGACTCTGCCGACTCCACCGACCGGAGAGAGAAGCACCTCTACGGCTACCACTGGCTTCTCCCCAGACTCCCTATTCGATCCCTCTCACTATCCCTGGTTCCCTCTTCACCCTGTTTACTATCCCCGTTCCTATAGTGACCCCGCTTACGTCACGGGGTATCCCTTAAAAACCCTAGGAAACGTGACGTCATCGCACTGAACGGCACACCTGACGTCACGTCCCCATTTTACTCCTCTACATTACCCCCCCCTGTGAAAAAAATTCAGCCGACTCGGCTGTAAACAATATAAAAGTAGAGGAGTCCCAGAACCACAAACCAACATATTGCAATACCTCTACATTAATATACAGCACACACACGAGTGTAAAGGAGTATTACATGAACTATATTAACCCTACACGTGTGTATTATTGAATGAGGATGCTCTTGCTATGCTGTGTTTGTGTGATTGTTTTACACAGAGACGCTATGGCTGAGATTCTGAGGATTCATTATTAGTAATTGAGGCAGCGTGATACAGACTCAGACACAGTTAGAATTCATAGGGCTCTGTGTTAATGCCTAAAGCTCTAAGAATCAAAGGCACCTTTAGGATTCTGTGTTAATATTCAGAGGTTAATCAGACAGCCAGCCATGGGCTTGACCTTGGTTGACCGTGTAAATCACTACCTAGACAAAAAGGTTAATTACTATAAAACATATATACGTACACATTAAAATATAGCACATACACACAGATGACTGCAAATCACTATTACATGAGCTCCATTAACACTGCACGTGTGTATAATTGAGTGAGGATGCTATTGCTATCCTGCGTGTGAGTCTGACACACACACTCACACACGCTAGGGCTAAGATGTTTAGGATTCATTATTAGTGCTTGAGGCAGCGAGATCCAGACACTTTGAGGATTATTAAGGTTCAGTGTTACAGCCTGATGCTCTCAGAATCAAAGGCAACTTTAGGTTTTAGTAGACAGCCAGACCAAGGCATAAGCTGAGTTGTCCGTGCAAATCACTACACAGGCAACAACAAGTTAATTACAAAAGAACACGTATCAACATATACCAATACGTTGATATAGACAGAGATCCCTCGTATGGCCTTAACAGACTGTTGGGGCAAGTGCTGTTAGCGAGCTCCTATGAGGGGGTGGGTGGCCAGCACCACGCCCGACCGCCTTTGTCTCCCCAGTGGCGATGTTTACACACCGCAGTCATCACTACACTCTCACACACACACACACGAGTGTACATCACTACACTATCACACAGACATGAGTGTACATCACTACACTATCACACATACACACACGAGTGTACATCACTACACTATCACACAAACAAGTGTACATCACTACACTATCACACACACACACACGAGTGTACATCACTACACTATCACACACACGAGTGTACACCACTACACTATCACACACACGAGTGTACACCACTACACTATCACACACACATAGTGTACATCACTACACTATCACACACACACAGAGTGTGCATCACTACACTATCACACACACACAGTGTACATCACTACACAATCACACACACACACGAGTGTACATCACAAAACTATCACACACTAACACGAGTGTACATCACTACACTATCACACACACAGAGTGTACATCATTATACTACCACACACACACACACACACGAGTGTACATCACTACACTATCACACACACAGAGTGTACATCACTACACTATCACACACACGAGTGTACATCACTACACTATCACACACACACACGAGTGTACATCACTACACTATCACACACACACACGAGTGTACATCACTACACTATCACACACACACAGTGTACATCACTACACTATCACACACACACACGAGTGTACATCACTACACTATCACACACACACACACGAGTGTACATCACTATACTATAACACACACACACACACACGAGTGTATATCACTACACTATCACACACACACACGAGTGTACATCACTACACTATCACACACACACACACGAGTGTACATCACTACACTATCACACACACGAGTGTACATCACTACACTAGCACACACACACACACACACAGTGTACATCACTACACTATCACACACACACACGAGTGTACATCACTACACTATCACACACACACACAGTGTACATTACTACACTATCACACACACACGAGTGTACATCACTACACTATCACACACACACACACGAGTGTACATCAATATACTATCATACACACACACACACGCGTGTACATCACTACACTATCACACACACGGGTGTACATCACTACACTATCACACACACACGAGTGTACATCACTACACTATCACACACACGGGTGTACATCACTACACTATCACACACACGAGTGTACATCACTACACTATCACACACACACCAGTGTACATCACTACACTATCACACACACGAGTGTACATCACTACACTATCACACACACACACACACGAGTGTACATCACTACACTATCACACACACACGAGTGTACATCACTACACTATCACACACACACACGAGTGTGCATCACTACACTACCACACACACACACACGAGTGTACATCACGACACGATCACACCCACCTCGTGTGCCGTGTCGGCCTTCACAGGTGCTCACCAACACCACTTGCCCCTACAGTCTGTGAAAGGTGACACACGGGAGACGTTTGTGTTTGTTGTACACACAGAGACGCTACGGCAGTGTTGATATCCACGCCGCCGCTGCTGCTGCGATCCACTGCCTCCCACGGTCGCTACCGCCACAGGAGGGCTGAACGATTAATCGATTTCAAATCGAAATCGCAATTTGAAACAATGCGATTAGGAAATCGCAAAGGCTGCGATTTTTCTGCGATTTGAAAAGTCCTATTACTTTCTTAATGGAATTGTTTGTCTATTATTATTTTTATAACTTTATTTATTTAACCTGAAATATTTGTTCTATATTTAATTGTTCTTTTTCAAAAATTATTTTTTATTAAATACATGTTGGAAGGAATTCATATATTTTAAGTTCTCATCCTTGCATTATAATATATAGAGCAGTTAATATTTGGATTGTATCATGTTTTCATGCTCCATTACATGTTTTAAATATATTACACAGTGACTATTGAACTGAAGCTTGACTTTTAAAAAATGTAATCGCAAATCAAATCGCAATCTCTGTCAGAAAAATCGCTATTAGAGATTATCCCCAAATCGTGCACAGAGTGCCCGACCTCCTGGCACCTCGCAAAGCCCCGCAGGGGCTGGGCCTGGGCAGGGCTCGCACGGGCGGCCACCACCACCCTGCCTAGCAGGTGCTACAGGGTCCGGGGCCACGTGGCGGGGCAGTCACCACCCTGCCTAGCAGGTGCTACAGGCTGCGGGGCCACGTGGCGGGGCAGTCACCACCCTGCCTAGCAGGTGCTACAGGCTGCGGGGCCACGTGGCGGGGCAGTCACCACCCTGCCTAGCAGGTGCTACAGGCTGCGTGGCCACATGGCGGGGCAGCCACCACCCTGCCTAGCAGGTGCTACAGGCTGCGGGGCTACGTGGCGTGGCAGCAGGTGGCGGGACGGACAAACGCACGCTGTACTGTACTTCTGTGCTCTCGCCAGCCGCGCCGCCTGCCTTCGCCAACGCGCGGTGACCGGCGTGGTGAAGGATGGTCAAATGTCCCCCGAGACCCGCACGGTGTAGGGAGGCCTTCATCCAATTGCGGATTGACAAAGTACCCGTTACATGTCATCACACCGATAGCTACGCATTACAACGTTGTGTAACAATGATCATTATGAATTGCTCTATTGTAGTGTACGTGCGTGTTAGTGGACGAGTGCTATTGTTATATAGTGGTGCTGTTGTTACACGGCTACTGTGATTATCGTTACTGCAGATGGACGCTCACCGACTGTGGACCTCAACTCGGCCTGCAACAAACTCCAGATTTCCTCGGACCTCAGGACAGTGACGTGGACCGCTGTCTCCCAGGGTCGCCCCGATCACCCATACCGCTTTGATTACTGGGACCAAGCCCTGTGCTCCGAGAGCTTCTCGTCGGGTCAGCACTACTGGGAGGTGGACGTGGAGAATGTGGCGGATTTCTGTCAGGTTGGAGTCGCGTATGGGACGATCGCACGGAAACGGAAAGGGAGTGGTGACGAGTGTAGCCTGGGAAAGAACGACTCATCCTGGGTTTTATATAAAGATTACAACAGCTGCTCAGTGCTTCATGGTGGTGTAGAGACCTCAGTGCCGGTGACGGATCCTCCCCAGAGAGTCGGGTGTCACCTGCACTGGGAGGCGGGGCTACTGTCGTTTTACCACGCCGACTCCATGGAGCTGCTGCACTCCATCCACCACTCGTTTAGTCAACCGCTCTACCCCGCACTGAGTGTGGGTGGTGGTGACTCAGTGAGGATTCTGGATCTGAGTCGTGCGTCTTGAGAGCACCGAGAGTGAGCAGCGCAGAGAAACGGGCACAACGCACAGACTCACGCACACAAAGACACATTTACCCCGTGTAGCCTTAACAAACTGTTGGGGCAAGCGCTGTTAGCAAACGCCTAAGAAGGCTGGCACGTCATTCGAGGGAGTGGGTGACCAACACGACGACTGACCCGACTTTGTCTCCCCAGTGGTAACGTTGACACACCGCACCAGGAACACATTTGAGGCTGAGTCGACCTAGGGGAGGCCCATGACCCGTTCACCAACACTATTGACGATTATCCGATTCGGTCCTGTGTCTCCCCTAGGGTCGACTCAGCCTCAAATGAGTTTCTGGTGCGGTGTGTCAACGTTACCACTGGGGAGACAAAGGCGGGTCAGTCGTGGTGTTGGCCATCCACCCCCTTGTGTGCTGTGCCAGCCTTCATAGGTGGTCGCTAACAGCACTTTCTCCTAAAGTCTGTGAAGGATATACGGGGGATATTTGTGTGGGTGAGTGGGTTGGTGTGTTTATGCCTTTCTGTGTCTTTGTTATTGTGCCTTTGTCGTCTTGTCTGTGTGTGTCTTTGTTATTGTCTCTGTGTCTTCGTGTCTGTGTTATTGTGGCTGTGTTATTGTATCTGTGTCATTGTGTCTGTGTCTTTGTGTGTCTGTCTGTCTTTGTGTGTGTCTAGACATGGTGCTTGCCACCCACCCCCTCGTGTGTAACAGTGCCGGCCTTCATAGTTGTTACTCGCTATTTACAGAACTTTCCCTAACAGTCTGTTAAGGCTACGCGGGGGATTTTTGTCTTTTTATAGAGGTGCATGTGCGTAGTGTGGGGTGGAGTGGTGGTGCAGTGGTTAGCGCACTGGTGGGGGAGGGCGGGGGGAGCCAAGCTTCTCTCTGACGTCATCGTCCCTCGCACCTCGCGCCGCGTGGCGCTCAACGCCGAGAGGGCGGAGCTCCACCGCGGGCGTGCTGGGAACACGCGTCACGTGACGCTGCGGGGTGACGCGCGCCGTCCCCCTCGCGGTCACTCACTCGTTGGGCGATAAACCCGGGGTGGGAATGGGATGGCATCACTAGGGGGGGGGAACTACTCGTGGTGTGTGCTGAGCGTCGCTGGGATAAAACATTTTTGTTATAACCAGGGGTCGAATGACCCCCCCCCCCCCACTCAAACTAGTTTTATTTTACAGGGCATAGAGAGAGAAGCCATTTAACACATAGTAGTAGTAGGACGTCTTTCGTCACTAATATTATTCGTAAAGGTTTGTTTTGATTAATATTTTCATTATCTGCTGTCAGACTTTTGGACCTGAAGCCACAACCTTCGATTTATGGGATAACGCTTCTGCTGACAACAATGGGAACTGTGTTTTGACTTTGAAGTGGGTTAAAGTTATTAAGCGCCTGATATATATCTAGAGTGAGGATCTACCTTACAATACGACACGACTAACATTGTCTCAACACGCATTAATAACACAAAGACACTTTGTGTTATTACAGAGATAGAGACAACACAAACTCCAAATTTCCAGCAACTGTCAGGGTCGGAATCCAACCAATGACCTCTTGCATACCAGGCGAGGGAGTTTACATCTCCGAGCCACCGCAGCGCCCCTCTTGAACATGAGACACAAATCCGGTGTGAACCCAACCTCGAGTCTCAGGCTGTTTAGCAACGCGTAGAAGATTTGAGACGCGTTGATTATATCGTACCAGTTGTGTAATTATGTGAACGCGAATCGCATTGTGCTCTGGGATGTGGGTGAGATTTCTACTTGCTTCATTGCTGGCATGGGTTTGACTTTTTTTTTGTTTTTGTGACCCAGGTCACTCTTGTCAATGAGACTCATCCTGATCTCCTGAGTTCTCACCTCGTTAAATTTAACTCGACTCAATCATCAGCAGAAGTATCATCAGCAGCAGAATTAATAACAGGAGCAACAGCATCAACAGCAGTAGCTCCATCATAATCATCATCAGCATCAGGAGTAGAACCAGTAACATCAATAATAATGGAATCATTATCAGCAGTAACAGAATCATCATCAGCAGCAGAACCAGCATCATTATCATCACTTTTGCAACCGAGACTCATCCTGGTTTCTTGAGTTCTCACCTGGTTAAACAAATCGACTTTAACACGTAGGCTTTCGCGACCAATATTATCAATGATAAAGGTTTATTGGGTTAGATCGTGTAAATATACATAGACTTGATTGTGTTCTGGGTTACCTGTGAATTGTAATCACATTGTATTGTGGGTCAAGGGTCAATGTGTTCTAGGTGAATAAAAAATAAAATCTGAAATTCTATTGTCAAGATTGTCATCCAGGCTGTGAATGTGACTCTCTCATAGGTGAGACTGACTTGTGTAAACATGTATTTTTGGGATGGTTACTGTTGTTTTGTTTTATGGATGTTATATTATCCGAGATTAAACCCGGGCACGGTTAGTAAATCTTCAGCTTACGCCTTCACAGGTAAGTGCTGTCTGTAGCCTTGGGCCACATTCCATGGCGCATCTCGTGTTATTTTTTGCTGCACTGTCAGTTTGCTTGTTCCTCGTCATCATGAGCTATGATGATGAATGGATCCTGACTGATGGATGATGATGAAGAGCAAGATGATGATAATGACTACACTTGGTAATGATGACCACCACCCACTCACCTGCACCCAACACACTCCGACCTGACACCTGCCACTCCCTAGCCTACAACCCCTCAGCCGTCTACAGAGACCCTCCCTCCCACCTGCCCACACTCACACCTGCTCGGCCATATACCTGCCAATCCTGCCACCCTCCCACCTGCCCACCTCATGCATTTTCAAGCGCCCATTCCCGTCTGATCTCTCTCCCACCTGACCACCTGCAACCCCGTTCACTCACCCACCCGCACAAAGACAAAGATCCCCCATATAGCCTGAACAGACTGTTGGGCAAGTGCTGTTAGCGAGCATCTATGAATGCCAGCATGGCACACGAGTGGGTGGGTGGCCAGCACCAAGCCTGGCCGCCTTTGTCTCCCGAGTGGTGATATTTATACTCCACACCAGGTACTCATTTGAGGCTGAATCGACCTCAGGGAGGCTCATGACCAGTTCAGACAATGGTCATTGGTGTTGGTGGCCATGAGTGGGAATTGAACTTGGATCGGCAGGTTCATAGCACAGCGCACTAACCACTGCAACACCAATCTCCACCTACATACACACACCTGCTCAACCACCCACACGATCACCCTCCTATCCTCCCACCTGATCCCCCACTCATTTACACTTGAAGTTGGGAGAAAATTTGTCAAACAATTAACAATATGAAGTTTAATATTTTAAAAGACAATTTTAACTATCATACTTAAATAAATCATGAACAAATAAATGGCAATCTTGATTTGAAATAAATGGCAATGATAGAGACGACATACTTTTAAAAAATAACCTTTAATAGGAATGTTACAAGATACAGTTTGGTGCAGAAACCCACAGCCTCACCATAGCCGACGAAATCAGTCCAAGGGACAAACCACCGTTTGCCTGGCCACTCTGGGTTTTGTAAAAATCGCGACCCGTTAACTCCAACACCGCGGTGTGAATGCAACGCTCCTGTCTACGCAGGTGAGAGTCGATTCGTGTCTTGGTTCGTCGCCGCCGTGTGCGCTCCTGGGACAGCGTCTCTCAGCCACAGCGAGCTGCTATTGGTGAGAAGCCACTGAGAGTCGTGGCGAGCGCAGCTCCCACTGAGAGCGTAGCGAGTGGACCTGGCTCCCGTCTGGAAGTGGTCAAAGCCGACCGTGTAACGTGTCTCACGTTGCGTCTAGACAGCTGCGTGATACGAAGCTCGTGTCTGTGACCTTGACCACTTCACGGAGTGTCTCGTGAGGTTTGTAACCTCGTGCTAAGTAATGTTGGCTTCCTTGTTCATCTCCGATATTGTGAACCCCCAGGATGTTGATGGTTAAAATATTTTACCTGGAAAGTCGCTCGATTGAACTTCTCATTCGCAAGGGTGTCCAAGGTGTCAAGTGACACATGCGTAAAAACATCAATAAGTTTACTGTGGACTATATTTTGTTATATTTCACCAGGTAAGGCACACTGAACAATGTAGCTCTTTTTCAGAAACGATCTGGCCATCACAGATGATAGCTCAACGAAGTGGCTTATCATCATGTGGAAATGTATAGCAGTAGCTTAATACTCTAAACGCGTGATGTTGATTGTAAATGTGGAGGGAATAAACGACCCCAGTGAGAAAGAGAGACACGCAAACTCCTAATATGCAGCAGGCGTCGAGGTCGGGATCGAATCCACGACCTCCTGCAGACCAGGCGAGGGAGTTAACATCTAATCACTCCAAATAAAAACGTTACAATCTACATCTTACACGGTTTACGTTTAAATACAATGTGAAACACATTGATACAGAGCCAAGAACAGAGGCAAGGCAAAACACCCACGAGCATCAAAGGGCAATCAAACGCACGAATGCGCGGTGCGCACTGACGGTTCATGTGGGACGTTCTCTCGCTGTCACAAAGTAACTCAACGCGTTCGTCAAACACTGCGTGGAGCTTAAAAGTAACATTAAACGACGTTTCAGGCAACGGACCTATTCATAGGACATCATTGAAAGTTAAAGGAGAAGGGCGATTCTGAATGAGTGCGTGCGTGTTTGGGTTTATACTCTGATGATCATTGCTTGAGTAAATGTAAGGGGTTGGAATTGGTTCCCACGCGTTTCTCTCTGTGTGCACGTGGCAGAGTTTAGCGGATCAACAACGAATTCATTAATAAATAACAACGCCAGCTTCTGCAGCGTGGCGAGCCGTTCTCAAATCACCGATTTTTTTTTAGCGACGCTGCGTTTGGCAGTGGCGCACAAATAACCACGAAGAAACAATATCAGCACATTCGTAGAGTCGCTCTACACTTTTCCGGGCTCGGAATGTGGTGTGAAGAGGGGCCGTTGCTCGAAACGTCACCTGTTGTATACAGTACTACCGTCTAAGGCCATACATTGTCATGAATAAACGTGAGTTTTCTCCAATGTTAAAAATACGTGTGAATTTGCACAGATATATATTTGTGTGCATTTACGTTTCTCCATGTGTCTATAACAGTGTAACTCACACCACTGAGTAGCTATGCGAGTGTGTGTTTATATTTATGAATGAGTTGTAAATGCGTCTGTATTTGTATCTAAATGAGAGTGTAACACACCACTGAGTAGCTATGTGAGTGTATGTTTATATTTACTATCAGGGGGGCCGTTACCCAGACCCAAGCAATGATGTTTTCCATAACATGACACATCACACTATCTGCTGTGTACAGTTCAGATATAGTACACGTGTGTGTGTAATGCTGTTACATACCTTCACCATGTCCTATAGCTGAGTTATAGACAGTGCATAGTGTGCTGTATAGTGTGATGTGTGATGTTGTTACATACCCTCACCATGTACTATAGCTGAGTTATAGACAGTGCATAGTGTGCTGTATAGTGTGATGTGTGATGCTGTTACATACCCTCACCATGTACTATAGCTGAGTTATAAACAGTGCATAGTGCACTGTATAGTGTGATGTGTGATGCTGTTACATAACCTCACCATGTACTACAGCTGAGTTATAGACAGTGCATAGTGTGCTGTATAGTGTGTTGTGTAATGTTGTTAATACCCTCACCATGTACTATAGCTGAGTTATAGACAGTGCATAGTGCGCTGTATAGTGTGATGTGTTATGCTGTTACATACCCTCACCATGTACTATAGCTGAGTTATAGACAGTGCATAGTGTGCTGTATAGTGTGTTGTGTAATGCTGTTACATACCCTCACCATGTACTATAACTGAGTTATAGACATTGCATAGTGTGCTGTATAGTGTGATGTGTAATGCTGTTACATACCCTCACCATGTACTATAGCTGAGTTATAGACAGTGCATAGTGTGCTGTATAGTGTAATGTGTAATGTTGTTACATACCCATACCTGTCAACCCATACGGGTTTACCCGTATTCTTGTACAGGGAAATTGAGTAAAAACATTTTGTTTGTCTATTGGTTTGTGTTTCTCCCTTGTGATGGGACTTTGTAGGATGAACGCTGAGATTTATAAGGGACACGGGGTGACCGATCACGTCTGGATTGGTCCGTAACAAAGAAGGGCACTGATAAGGGGTTGACAGCTCTGCATACCCACACCATGTGCTAGATCTGAGCTGTTAACAGTCAACGGCGAGGTTATTCTTCTTGGTTCTTTCGGTTAAAGTCACGTAGAATGGAAATAATAAAATAATAAAACATAATAAAATAATTATCACGACGTTTCGGCCACAACGCAAGCAGCCGTCCTCAGGTGGAGAACAGGTCTGTCGAGGAAACAGACCTGACCAAGAAGATGAATCCCTGCAGTCACGAAAGCTTTAAGGCGAGGTTATTGTGAGAAAATTATGAGAAGTAAACTCTTTGGTTATTTCGGTAAAGTCACGTAGAATGGAAATAATAAAACATAATAAAATAATTCTCACGACGTTTCGGCCACAACGCAAGCAGCCGTCCTCAGGTGGAGAACAGGTCTGTCGAGGAGACAGACCTGACCAAGAAGTCACGAAAGCTTTAAGGCGAGGTTATTGTGAGAAAATTATGATAAGTAAACTCCTTGCTTCTTTCGGTAAAGTCACGTAGATATTTTTTTTACCGAAACAACCAAAGAGTATGGATGCTTGCAGTCACGAAAGCTTCAAATCATGAGTGATATCGTCAAAGTAAAAAGTCACATCGGTGATTAAATCGCGCGTAGTGAATTGAAAGAGACATTGATGAGGCGTCAACCATTAATGTTGTACAACAACAACAGCAGCAGCAGCAGCTGCTGTGCGTCAACGAGTTGCACCACCCACACGCCGTTCGCCACAACGCGCTACAGACGCAGTCCATGGCGACACGGAGCCAAGGCGAATTCGTCGCTGCACTCCGACAACAAAGAAAGCGGTGGATAAAGCAAAGCACTTTCTGGCAATCACCCGAATGTCAACAAGACGCAGGGAACTACTAACTTTTATATTTATATATATACTGTAGATGTCCATAATGCAGGTTGATTGGGTTAGATGGTTAACCCCCGATAAAACCGTGTAATGCATATTGGTCGCGAAGGCTTTACGTGTTAAACTACTGTGGATGTGTTATGGTGATGTGTTAACTTTTCTTGTACTTGTGCTACTATCATGTTTGTGTACTGTTTGTTGTAACGTTCTTACCCCGTGCCCCGACTGGACGTCTGTTAAAAAGAGCTTTACAGGTCATCGGATTCCTCCTGCAGTATAAATATTCCGATTCTGATGTACGTCAGTCCAAAGATGCTAAATTAACATCTGTGATAATAACAAATCGCATTATCGGTATCTGCTTTGATCCACATTGCTCACCGTAGCTGTTGGGCTGTTCGGAATGTACCAGTCACTCAGCGGGAGCGGGGGGATAGCAAAAATTTCGCATCAACTTTTACTTTAAAACATAAATACACGAAGCAAGTCAAAGCATTATAAAATCACTGTAACCGTTATTATACAATGATTAACAAATTACAATTTGAATCGACGGAATATGGTAAAGTTTTAGTCGTAACACTGTGAAATAATGGTATAGAATCACCCCTGTGGTTGGTAATGGTTTCTCTCTCCGTGGTTCATCGCAAGACAAATTATTTTTTTCAATTGTAATCAAACTTTCAAGTATGTTTTAAACATGTTATTGTATTTAAACTTTTAAATACAGAAACACTTTTTTTCGTGTAAACATCCCCGATTGTAAATGTTGTTTTGGCCAATCAATAGGCGGGAATAAAGAGCGTTAGCGTGACACACGCTGGTGCTTGTTAAAGCCAACGGCGTGAATCTACAGGTACAACTAGACATGTTTGTGTGATGCGGGGCTTGTTTTTAAATCCTTTATATTAAGTTCACTCGCTTGCTTGCGCGCTTACGACCGTGCAAATCTTTCGGTCGTTTTTTAACCCACTTCCCGTGATCCAATCGAGCTGACATTTTTCACACAGACTCGTTGTGCGTGACAATTTATTTTCGTGAAAATTTTTTTCCAAAATTTTACACTTTTTAGGAAAAAATAAATTATATTTAATTACCAATTGCTTAATGGTGGCAGGCAATCATCTTACGCATAGGTGGCAGCCATCTCAAGCCAGAGGACGAGAGAACTCTAGCCGCCACGCATATAAAGGATTTAGAGTGAAAAACTTTGTTTTTACGGGTAAATTTTTTACATCCTTGTTTCTTGTCTGTCTGCAAGCCCTGATACAAATACTCATCACTCACCATCTACACACGACAAACCAGCCGATACCCACAAACATTACTCACCATCTCGTATGCACGCACACACTACTCACCACTCACCATACACACACATTACTCACCAATCACCATCCACACACACTACTCACCACTCACCATCCACACACACTACTCACCACTCAACATCCACACACTACTCACCATCCACACACTACTCACCACTCACCATCCACACACATGACTCACCACTCACCATACACACACTACTCACCATCCACACACATGACTCACCACTCACCATACACACACATTACTCACCACTCAACATTCACACACTACTCACCATCCACACAAACTACTCGCCACACACACACTACTCACCACTCACCACCCACACACATTACTCACCACTCACCATCCACACACACTAGTCACCACTCACCATACAGACACTACTCACCACTCACCATGCACACCCACTCACCACTCAACATCCACACACCACTCACCATCCACACACTACTCACCATCCACACACTACTCACCATCCACACACACTACTCGCCACTCAACATCCACACACTACTCACCATCCACACACTAACCATCCACACATTACTCACCACTCACCATCCACACACACTACTCACCACTCAACATCCACACACATTACTCACCACTCACCATCCACACACACTAGTCACCAGTCACCATAAACACACATTACTCACCACTCACCATACACACACACTACTCACCACTCAACATCCACACACACTACTCACCACTCACCATACAGACACTACTCACCACTCACCATGCACACCCACTACTCACCACTCAACATCCACACACCACTCGCCATCCACACACTACTCACCATCCACACACTACTCACCATCCACACACTACTCACCATCCACACACATTACTCACCATCCACACACACTACTCACCACTCAACATCCACACACTACTCACCATCCACACATTACTCACCACTCACCATCCACACACACTACTCACCACTCAACATCCACACAAACTACTCACCACTCACCATCCACACACACTACTCACCATCCACACAAACTACTCGCCACACACACACACACTACTCACCAGCCGCCATTAACCAGAGAGAACATCTCCCCCAGGAATAAACCCGTTTCGCAGATATTCTGATGGAGATAATGAGACCAAGTAAGAACTGCAAAGTGTAAAAACAAATCCTTGCAGAAGGAAGAGGCAATGACAGAAACGAGAAAAAGGCAGCTCCAACCAACCTTCGCCTTCGCCTTAAATGGACTTTTTCGATTTAAAGCTTTCGTGACTGCAGGGATTCATCTTCTTGGTTCTTTCGGTAAAGTCACGTAGAAGGGAAGTAATAAAATAATAAAAATAAAACATAATTATTTTATTATGTTTTATTATTTTTTGGTTATTTCGGTAAAGTCACGTAGAAGGGAAGTAATAAAATAATAAAAATAAAACAATAAAATAATTATGTTTTTTTTATTATTTTATTACTTCCCTTCTGTCAAGAAATTAAATGGACTTGCTCCTCGCTACATTCATGACCTCCTTCAGCCACGAATATTCCATCAAGATCGTCAAGATCCTCAGCTTGTGCATTGCTCACCGTTCCACCGTCTCCAGGCTACACACGTGGAGGTGCGTTGCAATTATGGCACCTACACTCTGCAACTCGTTGCCCTTCGAGGTCAAGGGGACTTCCGAGACACTGCTCATCTTCACATCTCCACTGCTCATCTTCACATCTCCACTAAAGCCTTATCTGTTTAAAATGGCTTTCTCCCTTTAGTGATGTTCAAATGTCCTTCTCACTTCTTTCATTGGGTGATGTTCACTATTTTCTGACTTACCACGCATAGCACCCCGAGAGCGATTGTTTACGGGCGCTTAGTAAATGTTAATTATGATATTACCATTCCTGAATGATTATGTAATCAGTAGAAACGTATTATTTTATTATAAAAATACTATTGTTGCATTATTAGCGACAAAGTATTATAGCACAAACATTCATTCAGTTGTTATTTAATTATTATTTAGGTGTCAGTATTAAACAGTTATTTAATTATAATTAAGTTATTAATACATAAATAATCGCTCGATCATTGTTTTATTATTATTATTATTATTATCCATTTCCAATTACATATTAATTAAATTAATATAATACCATTATAATAAAATTATACTAAATTTCGATTTAAAGCTTTCGTGACTGCAGGGATTCATCTTCTTGGTTCTTTCGGTAAAGTCACGTAGAAGGGAAATAATAAAATAATACAAATAAAACATAATAAAATAATTCTCACGACGTTTCGGCCACAACGCAAGCAGCCGTCCTCAGGTGAAGAACAGGTCTGTCATTCAGTAATGTCTTTCCAACAGCTACGCCAGTTGTTTCAGGGCACAGGGTCGGCAACCTGTGGCTCCAGAGCGGCGTGTGGCTCTTTGAGGGACCGCTGCTTCGTGAGACATTTTATTTATCAAGGACCACCACCACCACCGTCTCTCGTACTCACATCACGTTCTTATTTATCAAGGACCACCACCACCGTGTCTCGTACTCACACCACGTTTTTATTTATCAAGAACCACCACCACCGTCTCTCGTACTCACACCACGTTGCATTGCGCCTCTTGAAATATTGAGTTGTTTGGTTTCTGTTTTACTTCCGGTTTAGGGGAATAGTTTTTTTTGTAAACCTTGAATACTAACTAATAGCTGTGTGGTTTGCTGGGCAAAACGCACAGCCTCACTCTACCGGAATTTTTTTTGTTTACGTGACAAACCTTACTCATTGGTTGTCGGGTGGTGACGAGTTTAACGACACTTTTATATTTATGCGATCTCACCCAAAAACATGTTTAATGAATAATATTGGTCGCGAAAGCCTACTTATAATTTTAAAGCTTAAATAAAAATTTACACGGTACGGTTTACAGTGGGAAACAGCCTCAGCCAAGCGGGTGTAACCAGTCTATAGGACAAACCATTACAGTTTTCATGGTTACCGTGGGGTTTTTGTAAAAATATTTAAATTGCGACTCTTTAACCTTGACACTGTGTGTGTGAATGTGACGCCACGTCTACACAGGTGAGTACGGGCTGCCGCGTGCAACATTCCAGGGCGCGTCTCGTGGTGTCTATATATTTTTACTGCAGGTTAATAAGTCAGCTCGTTTCCTTGTTCGTTGTCGCTGCTCTGTGATTTTTTTACATCTCGCTGCGGTGGCTGGAATATGTTAACTACCTCGCCTGGTATACAGGAGGTCGTGGGGTCGATCCGAACCCTGACGCCTGTATATGTACTTGGAGTTTGCTTGTCTCTCTCCCCGTAGTCGCGTGAATTTGTCTCCGGGTTCTCCAATGTTTCCCTCCACACTTAGAAACATGCACTAAGAGTGTTTGACTGCGAAAAATATCCACGTAATGAGCCACGTTGTTGAGCTATCAATTGTGGCCAGGTCGCTTCTGAAAAGAGCTATATACCTCAGTCGGCCTTACCTGGTACAATAAAAATAGGTTTTATAAAATCGTCCAAACTCAGCGATTCCAGGATGTAAAATCTTAACATTAACAATAGGTGATGAATATATATTGTTTAGGTTATGAAGATTTAAATCCTTTAATTTGTGTTACGCATAATAGGAAAATGGACGGTTAAAGTCATATAGTTAATAAGCTTAAATGAACCACGATGTTTGTTTAGCCAGGGGCTGTTCGCTGTGGTAATGCGTGAGGCCACCCAACCAGTGACCCAACCACTAAACCGCACGCCCTCCCAGCCACCCTTCCTCAAGCCCTCTCTCACGATTGTGATCATGTTCTTACAAAGTCCATTGTTGGCACTGGTTAAAGCCAACGGCGCGAATCTCCAGGTACATCTAGACAGGTTTGTGTGATGCGGGGCTTGTTTTTATATTCTTTAAACATCTGAGCACATTCCATGGGGGTACCTCGTGAGGTTGGTAACCCCGTGTAATGTAATTTTACATCCTTGTTTCTCGTCTGTCTGCGAGCACTGATACAAATACTCACCACTCACCATCTACACACGACAAACCAGCAGATATCCACAAACATTACTCACCATCTCATATGCGCACACACTACTCAGTACTCACCACTCACCATACACACATTACTAACCACTCACCATACACACACATTACTCACCACTCACCATCCACACACACTACTCACCACTCACCATCCACACACACTACTCACCATCTCATAAGCACACACACTACTCACCACTCAACATCCACACACTACTCACCACTCAACATCCACACACTACTCACCATCCACACACCATACTCACCAGCCGCCATTAACCAGGAAGAATATCTCCCCCAGGAATAAACCCGTTTCGCAGATATTCTAATGGAGATAATGAGACCAAGAAAAACTGCAAAGCGTTAACAGATCCTCGCAGAAGGAAGAGGCAATGACACAAACGAGAAAAAGGCAGTTCCAACCAACTCGCCTTCGCCTTAAATGGACTTGCTCCTTCCTACATTGATGATCTCCTTCAGCCACAAATATTCCATCAAGATCGTCAAGATGTTCAGCTTGTGCTTTGCTCACCGTCCTACTGTCTCCAGGCTACACACGTGGAGGTGAGTTGGCAATCGCGGCACCTAAACTCTGGAACTCGTTGCCCTTCGAGGTCAAGGGGACATCCGAGACACTGCTATCTTCACATCTCCACTAAAGCCGTCTTTGTTTATAATGGCTTTCTCCCTTTAGTGATGTTCAAATATCCTTCTCACTTCTTTCCTTAAGTGATGTTCACTATTTTCTGACTTACCATGCATAGCACCCCGAGAGCGATTGTTTAATGGCGCTTTGTACATGTTAATTATAATATTATCATTACTGAATGATTATGTACTCAGTAGAAATGTATTATTTAATTATAAAATAATATTGCATTAGCGTCAGAGTGTTATAGCACGAGTATTTATTGTTATTTAATTATTGTTTAGGTGTCAGTATTTCACAGTTATTTAATTATAATTTCGTTAATAATACATACAAATAGCTAAATCATTATAATGTTATCCGTTTCCAATTAAGTAAAAATTTAATTATTATAATAACATTATACTAATGAAATTATTATTACTTGACGCTGACGCCAGTTGGTTCAGGGCACGGGGTCGGCAACCTGCAGCTATGTAGCGGCGTGCGTCTCTTTGAGGGACGGCTGCTTAGTGAGACGTTTTTATTTATCACGGACCAACACCACCACGGTCTCACGTACTCACACCACGTTCTTATTTACCAAGGACCACCACCAGCACCGTGTCTCGTACTCACACCACGTTCTTATTTATCAAGGACCACCACCGTCTCTCGTACCCACACCACGTTTTTATTTATCAAGGACCACCACCACCGTCTCTCGTACTCACACCACGTTGCATTGCGGCTCTTGAAATAATAACTTACCGAATTGTAAAAAATAAGAATAAATGTCTCTCCTTGTTGTTTTGGTTTCTGAACCCCTTGGTTTAGGGGAATCTTTTTTTGTTAAACCTTGAATACGAACTGACAGCTGTGTGGTTTGCTGGGAAAAACGCACAGTCTCACCCTAGCGGGAATGTTTTTATTATTATTACACGCTTTTATTGAACCGACTGTATGTTGTTGTCATATCCTCAAATCTTTTAACTCAATTTTAACCCACTTCCCAATGTGATATCGACTGCAAACTTGGTATACTTACGTCATACTGATGACAATACTATACTCTATAAAAAAAGTATTTTTAAACATAATTTTTTACATGTTATGTTTCGGCTTGGGTCTTATTGTCCACGCTCAACTGACGTTGGCTGTAAATCACCACAGGTCCCTTACGTTATGGCAAGCTTCGGGGCCACTTCCTGGAGTCGTCGAGTTCCGCCATTCAGAGTACGGTGGTTGTTTGGTTGCTGCAGCTACATACTATTAACATTCCTTCCCTTTATTGGTGCTGCCCCTACCCCCTCCCTTTGATGCTGCTAATCCTGCATAATGCATGGCTTTACCGAAAGAACCAAGACTTTCATATTTACGCGATCTAATCCAAAAACACGTTTTATGGATAATATTTGTCGCAATAGCCTACTTATAATTTTTAATCTTTAATACAAATTTACACGGTGAGGTTTAGTGGAAAAACACAGCCTCACCCAAGCGAGTGTAACCAGTCTATAGGACAAACCATCACTGTTTTCATGGTTACCGTGGGGTTTATGTTCAATATATAAATTGCGACTCTTTAACCCTGACACTGTGTGTGTGAATGTAACGCCACGTCTACACAGGTGAGTACAGGCTGCCGCGTGCAACATTCCAGGGCGCGTCTCGTGGTGTTTATATTTTTACTGCAGGTTAAGTCAGCTCGTTTCCTTGTTCGTTGTTCTGCTGTGATTTTTTTTTTTACATCTCGCCGCAGTGGCTACGAGATGTTAACTACCTCGCCCGGTATACAGGAGGTCGTCGGTTCGATCCCGACCCTGACGCCTGTACATGCACTTGGAGTTTGCGTGTCTCTCTCCCCATAGTCGCGTAAATTTGTCTTCGGGTTCTCCAATTTTTCCCTCCACACTTAGAAACATGCGTTTAGAGTGTTTGACTGCGAAAAATGTCCACGTAATAAGCCACGTCTGTGAGTTATCAATTGTGGCCAGATCGCTTCTGAAAAGAGCTATAAACCTCAGTGGGCCTTACCTGGTCAAATAAAATAGTTTTTTATAGAATCGTCTAAACTCAGCGATTCCAGGATGTAAAATATTCACATTAACAATAGGTGATGAATATATATTTTTTTAGGTTATTAAGATTTAAATCCTCGATTTTTTACGCATAATAGGAAAATTGACGGTGAAAGTCATGTAGATAATGAGCTTAAATGAACCACGTTGTTTGTTTAACCAGGGGCTGTTCGCTGTGGTAATGCATGAGGCCACTCACCGAGGGACCCAACCACTCAACCGCACGCCCTCCCAGCCACCCTCCCTCCCAGCCCTCTCTCACCACCTGCTCGCCCACCCTCACGCCATCCTCCTGCCCATCTGTCTCCCCTCTCACCAAATAACCCCCCCACTTACTCACTCAAACACCGCCACCCACCCACTCGCATACCTCCAATTAGCAAGGTTGACTACGTATGGTGTGAAAGAAGTTCAACATACATACAACCACCATCCACCCAGAATAAAATGGTGTCGTAGGAATAAAAAACAAAAACATATTTGACACATGAACAGGGGACGCACAAAGCCAGTTGTTAAAATATTAGCTGATAAAGATGTTAGACGATTACAGACTGCAAAGCTTAAACAAACAGGCCTTGCAAGAAAAAAATGGATAAAGACACAGATGGAAAAAAACAAGTTAACCTTTACATCAGAATGTTTCCACAAGGTGCGGTTCCATTGTGCAATACACACAGCCTGACCCTACCCGGTCAATCATCTTGTGGGATAAATCATTATCGCTGTGTCTCGGGTTGCTGCTGCTGGGTTTTGTTTGTACAAATAGTATATCACTTGAGACCGGTCAAAGCTATGTATGTATGTTGAACTTCTTGCACACCGTACGTAGAAAACCGTGCTAATCGGAAGTCCAGGGGAAGGACAACAAACTAAACACAAAAATCAGTTTTAGCTATTACACAGTGCGTGACTGTACCGCCACGTCTATACAGGTGAGCCCAGCCGCCGTGTGGAACATTCCAGGGCGTGTCTCGAGGTATTTATAACTTAACTGCAGATGAAGTCCGTTCATTTCCTTGTTCGTCTCCGCTGTGTGAGCAGCTGCTGCGATAGCTCCTCCGTAAGCCGCGGCGAGCGACTGAGTCCGAGTGAAGCCATGGGCCATGGCGAGCGCGTCTCCCAGTGATTGTGTCGACAGTGAGCTGAGCTGCCCCATCTGTCTGGGCACGTTTGACTGCCCCTCCACGCTGAGCTGCGGACACTCGTTCTGCCTCCGGTGTCTGGATGGTACCTGGGAGACAGCGAGCAGCTTCAGCTGCCCGCAGTGCCGAGCGGCCTTCCCTGAGCGGCCCCAGCTGAAGAGGAACGTGGCACTCGCCAACCTGGTGGAGCAGCTCAGAGTTGCAGAGAAGATGGCTGCAGTTGTCTTCTGTGACACCTGTGGTGATGGGGAGACTCCTGCAGTGAAGACCTGCCTGAGGTGTGAAATGTCCCTGTGTGAGTCCCACCTGAAGCCTCACATCAATAACCCCAAGTTGAAGGACCACGTCCTGGTAGCTCCCATTGTCAGCCTGGAGGAAAGAAGATGCAAGAAGCACAAAGAGGAGCTCAAATTCTACTGCAAGCAGGACGCGAGCCTGGTGTGCATGGCCTGTACCATTACCGGAGAACATAGAGGGCATGATGTCGACACACTGGAGGATGAGCATGATACGCGGAAGGTGAGCACCTCAGTGTGTGAGAATGGGATCGCTTCAGTTCAAGGTAGCCATTCGGTTTTGGCAGGGAAAGGAAGGGACGAGAGTTTGAGTGTAAGGAGGAGGAGGGTGAATTTAAATTTCGATTTAAAGCTTTCGTGACTGCAGAGATTCATCTTCTTGGTTCTTTCGGTAAAGTCACGTAGAAGGGAAGTAATAAAATAATAAAATAAAACATGATAAAATAATTCTCACGACGTTTCGGCCACAACACAAGCAGCCGTCCTCAGGTGAAGACCAGGTCTGTCGAGGCGACAGCGTCTAAATGAAACACCACTACGCTTGGAGCGTCTATTTAAGCTGGGCCGGAAGGGGGGGAAAAATGCGCCTTGACAAAATAATTTGCATATCAAGAGGAATTTAGCATATTTATGGGAAATGCAGGAATGCGACCAGTTCTACTTGTGAAATGCGCAGGAGGTGGGCGGGGGGTTTTCAAAGTCATATTATGACCATGCATTACGCAGGACCAGCAGCATCAAAGGGAGGGGTAGCATTAACAAAGGGAAGGAATGTTAATAGTATGTAGCTGCAGTAACTAAACAACCACGTAAAAAGCTAAAGTATAAACTACATAGTATCATCAGTATGCTAAATATACTCTTAATAAGCTGAGCTACTAACCGTAAGTAATACATTACAATTCTAGGTCGCAAAAATTATATGCTTCAAGCTAAACTTTTTCCTTACATCACACGTGTCTATCCCGTACTATATGCTGCCATAGACAAACACAACATTAAATTGTATACTGTATTACTATACACTACCCTATGTCTTAGAATAATACATAGTGCAATATTACACTATTCTACCCACCCAACTTGATACCACACTGCTGTATATTCACTATACAATTACGATACTATATATTACCTTATACACTGCATTAAACATTACACTTTAATACTATTATTATTTAATATGCCATACACTACACCATTGACCGTCGCGTGAAAGATACTAAGAGGAAGCAACGAAATATGTCAATGGGAGAGTGGTGAATGGAAGCCTGCAGCGGAGCAAAGAATCCATTCCCCGCGGAGAATGCAAGATATATAGTCAATGTCAGTGAGTGGAACGCGGTCTGAAAGTCACCGTAAACGTGGACACAATCAGTTAAGATCCGAAATGGTTTATTACGTCCTTCCAATGATTGCTAAGCTGGAATCCATCTTCTCGGTTGAAATTGTCTCTGTGTTTGTATTTGTGGATCGCCTCATGAACGAATCTCTCATGGTAGCCAGATGGCTTGCAGAGAACCTCTGTCTTGGAGAAGTCAATATCATGTGAACCCACTAGACCAATTTCTCGACCACATCAATTCCATACACCCAGCCATCAGATTCACCATGGAAGTCGAAAAAGATGGCAAGCTACCCTTTTTGGATGTCCTAATTAAAAGGAGACCTGATGGTTCAATGAGCCACTCTGTCTACAGGAAAGCCACCCATACGGATGCTTACCTAAAACCGGATTCCCACCACCATCCATCCCAGAAGAATTCCCTCATCAAGACTCTATACCATAGAGCCCAATGCATTTCCGACCAGGAACACATTGCCAGTGAACTCAAACACGTACGCCAAGCTCTTAAGGCTATTGGTTACTCCGACTACACAATCCGCAAAGCCATCACTCCAACCATCAAGAAGGATCCTGTTGAGGAGCCTCTCAAGACCATCACCTTACCCTACATTGCTGGGGTCAGAACAAAGATCTCCAAAATCCTGATTAAACACAAGATCCAGGTCCGATTCAACACAGTACATAAAATCCATGATCTGGTCCCGTCTGTAAAAGATGTGGTTCCAGACATACAGTACCCTGGCATCTACAAACTAAGTTTCCTCTGTGGTAGCAGTTACATTGGAGAAACCAAACGACATGTCTCGGACCGCATCCGTGAACTCAAAGCGGACTTGAAACACGGTAGGACAAACACCTCAGCCATGGCAGATCACTGTTACAATTCAGTGGGTTCACATGACATTGACTTCTCCAAGACAGAGGTTCTCTGCAAGCCATCTGGCTACCATGAGAGATTTGTTCATGAGGCGATCCACATATACAAACACAGAGACAATTTCAACCGAGAAGATGGATTCCGGCTTAGCAATCATTGGAAGGACGTAATAAACCATTTCGGATCTTAACTGATTGTGTCCACGTTTACGGTGACTTTCAGACCGCGTTCCACTCACTGACATTGACTATATATCTTGTTTTTTCCGCAGGGAATGGATTCTTTGCTCCGCTGCAGGCTTCCTACCACCACTCTCCCATTGACATATTTCGTTGCTTCCTCTTAGTGCCTTTCACACGACGGTCAATGGTGTAGTGTATGGCATATTATATAATAATAATAATAAATAGTATGTAAAGTGTAATGTTTAATGCAGTGTATAAGGTAATATATAGTATCGTCATTGTATAGTGAATATACAGCAGTGTGGTATACAGTTGGGTGGGTAGAATAATACATAGTGTAATATTGCACTATGTATTATTCTAAGACATAGGATAGTGTATAGTAATACAGTATACAATTTAATGTTGGGTTTGTCTATGGCAGCATATAGTACGGGATAGTCCCCTGTGATGTAAGGAAAAAGTTTAAAAAGTTTAGCTGGAAGCATATTATATTTTTTGCGACCGAGAATTGTAATGTATTACTTACGGTTAGTAGCTCAGCTTATTGAGAGTATATTTAGCATACTGATGATACTATGTAGTTTATACTTTAGCTTTTAACGTGGTTGTTTAGTTACTGCAGCTACATACTATTAACATTCCTTCCCTTTGTTAATGCTACCCCTCCTTTTGATGCTGCTGGTCCTGCATAATGCATGGGCATAATATGACTTTGAAAACCCCCCCGCCCACCTCCTGCGCATTTCACAAGTAGCACTGGTCGCATTCCTGCATTTCCCATAAATATGCTAAATTCCTCTTGATATGCATATTCTTTTGTCAAGGCGCATTTTCCCCCCCCCCTTCCGACCCAGCTTAAATAGACGCTCCAAGCGTGGTGGTGTTTCATATAGACGCTGTCGCCTCGACAGACCTGGTCTTCACCTGAGGACGGCTGCTTGTGTTGTGGCCGAAACGTCGTGAGAATTATTTTATTATTTTTTATTATTTTATTACTTCCCTTCTACGTGACTTTACCGAAAGAACCAAGAAGAGGCGGAGGGTGGTTCGACGCATTTTGGGTGAGGCGTGCTGGAGGAAGGTCATATTTGGATGTTGCTCATGAAGTGAAGAGCTGTTGTGTTGAACGATCATGTCCCTGTCCCCTGATGTGGCCTTTACAAAACCAGGAGTGGAGCTGACAAATTCGCAACGTCTACATCTCATTCAATCAAAAATACCAGGAAGTTGTTATTCTCATCACTGCGCCTTGCCTACTTGCTTACAGAATGCTAAGTCAGTCCAGCATGACAAACTGAGCACTCTTTTGGTGGACAATTATAGAGCCATCACTGTGGAGTGCTCCCTATGGAGCGTGGCTGAGAGGGGGCCGCTCAGGGAGTGGAGTCTCTTATGGTGACTTTGTCTCTTGCAGAGTGGAGTCGGAGAGGAGACGCGAGTGGTGGAGGAGAAAAGGAAGAAGGCGGAGGCGTCCGTGGGACGGATGAAGGCCGCTCGCAAGGACGTGCAGGTACCACGCGTGGGCTCTGTTATCTTGTGACCTTCACCCTCCGTGGAATCTGTGACTTCCTGTGAGGACAACTCCGTAGATTCAAGCGAACGTCGTGAGGCGTCAGTGTAATAGGAAAGAGCAATACATTATTTAAATTGCTGCTGGAATGTGGATATTAAAATGCAACGTTTATGACAAAGTTAATTTCTAGTACCACTGCAAAGCCGTATACGGGATAACTCGAAATACTTTTTACAGGTTTGATAAAATAAGTGCATGGAGCAACGATTATATTGGATTAAAATCTAACACTTAAAACAAGTAAAGATTGTGATAAAATATAATATAAAATCTTAGCGCTTTAATTCTAGAACACAAGAGATGACTTGAAGAGATATTACAGGTAATGCAGGGAAAACGTTTCGTCACGCATCCAAAAGTAGAGACAGTGCGTGGACTAGCGACCACGAATGGTTAACTTCAGGTGTGGAGACATTATAGGAGACGAGTGGTAACAACAGAGACAGTATATACGACTAGTAACCACACCAGGCCAGGAAACAAAGAGGGGAACGATTGAGTATTCAGGAACCTGCATGGGCAGGAGTGGTGGCATGTGCCACGCTGGAGGATAAAAGGGGGCGAGAAGCGGGGTTCCAGGCTGCCATGGAGATCGGGGTCGACTCTGTCATCATTGTCATCGCTGCTGTCACTTCGTCGTCAGTCATCGCTATATAGTCCGTCGTTGATGTATAGTCAGTCGTCGTTATGTTTTCAAGTGGTGACTGTGTCATCGAGCCAACGCTGTGAAAAGGTCAAGAAATAAATAAACCCTCTAAAATCAGTGTCTCCAACATCATAACACAAGTATAAAGTAGACAATGCATAAATAATGAAGTGTTAAAACTGGTTTCACTTGCATTACAGTTTGCGTTCATTGTGATGTATTAACTGCTTCATCTTGGTGTCGTGCGCATAAGGCAACCGATAATAATGCAATTGCGTATACTTTTAATATTTCTGCAAGGAAATGGGTCTGAGCCTCGTTGCTATCAACCGCATTGATTTTATATTCTAACCAAATATATGACATTCAAGAGAGCATTTCATCATATAGAGAACTTGACGCCTTTGACCAGTGTAGCTTGCGACGGAGACTTCACATTAAACTCTGCGAGCTTTTCTCAAATACCAGAGTCCATCGGTGAACAGCACGACAGCCACTGTTTGAAGCAGTCACAGCCAGGAGGATTTGGCTCTGGATACATTACATAAGCTGACATGTTGGCTCATCACACCAGAGCTCTGTGTGGAATCATTGACGGCCTTCCTCGCTATTGGAGGTGGCCCAGGGGCAGGCAGAGGCTGACCTGGACGCACAATTGAGGCCGATCTCAGGCATTCTCATGTAGGTGGCCTGCTCTTGACATGGAGTGGAACCCAGGACAGGATTGCCTGGCGATGTATCATGAGTATCGCTACACACCGGCCTGCTAATGATTGATTTGTATCCTCCATCAAGTCACCTTGTGATGGTAATAATAATTTACACCAGTTTAACACTTTTGCGACCAATATTATCCAAGAGGTTTTTTTGGGGTTAGTTCGTGAAAATATAAATGTGTCATTAAACCTGCCACCACTCAACACAGCCAATAAGTAAAGTTTGTTACATAAACAAAACATGCCAATTAGTTACTAGTTCAGCACACCGGTGTATTGGAGAGTAAACCCACAACATTTACAATTCGAGTATGACGTTTCACCGGTAATTTCAACCAACTTCATCAGGCCACAGCCAAAATTGTGGAGAAATCCTCTGGTTTCGGTGTTAAATAGAGAGATAAATGCGATGTCATTATTTGTGAGCTAATCAGTTGCGTAGACCTGGGGATGGAGGAAGGGTTCATGTATTTATACAAATTACAATTTATATATATTATTGGTTGGGTTATTCACAGTTAATCAGCATACATAATTTACATGTATGTACGTTATGTTTGTACACAAAAAACTCTTATGGATAATTTATACCCTTTGTGAAACGAGTGTAACATTGAGACCTTTCCACAACCGACAAGCATACAGATTGCTTAACCATATTTTACCAAGTTGGCCAATGTGGGTTGTTGAAGACAGCCCAGCACCCATTCATAAATTACTCACCAAACAGTTTGATGACCACCACACCACCACTGCCCTACCTGGTGATCACCATCATGACGATCCATGGGCAGATAGCCCGTAGTGTCTACTGCCCATGTCGTCATTGGTTTCCACTTCCCTCTCTCTGTCTTGTGCCAATATGCTCTAGTAGTGCCACATCTTTCTGGCACCAATCTTTAATATCATCAATCCATACTTCTGAACAACAAGACACTTTTCATTTGCCTGTTGTTTTCCTTACTGCATGTGTTCATCTAGTGCCAGTTTCCTTCTCATCACTGCTGCATTATGAGATCTTCTTCTGTGTGCCATTATTTTTTTACTTCTACGTTGGTCACTCTTTGCTATCTGTTTTACCCCATTTCCACCTGATGATGAGCGCTTGTGTTGCGTTCGAAACGTCGTGATTTATTTTTATCTTATTTTATTTATTTAAATTTTATTTTATTTCCACATACGTGACTTTACCGAAAAAAACAATGAGTATGGATGGCATCTGTTCAAATTTCTCCATGAAAACATTTGCTATCACTGGTGATAAGGGGGAACCCATGGGAGTACCTTCATTTTGTTTGTAGAAAGTACCATTCCAGGTGAAGTGAGTGTTGGTTAGGCACTGCCTAACCAGAGTAGGAACATCAGGATTCAGTCTATGTTGGACTAAATCTTCAATTATTGCTAAGGTGTCAGGAACAGGAACCTTGGTGAACAGAGAAACTACATTAAAGCTGACGAGAAAATCATCTGAGGACAGTGAGATGCCCCTTGATAAGAGAGTCCAAGTGAGCTTAGTTACGTACTGCTGAGGTAGTCTTGGCAGTGAATGGAAGCAAGGTATCGGACAGAAAACGGGCCAGTTTGTAGGTAGGTGAATTGATAGTGGAAACGATGGGCCGAAGTGGAGTGCCTTCTTTATGGATTGTAAGAAGACCATAGAATCTGGGTGGTCTAGTAGCAAGTTTTAGGGAGAGCCATTTGAATGGTTCGATTAGAGAAGTCGAACTGGTAATGATATTGTTGGTTTTTGTAGCCAGGCGGTTAGTAGGATCTTTGTTGATTTTGGTGTAACTGCCATCATTAAGAAGGTCCTGGATTTTGTTGTTATATGTGGTGTTATGCATGATGACAGCATTGCCCTTGTCGGCCGAGAGGATGACTATGTCATCTCTTTTTTTCAATTTTGCGAGTTCAGAGCACTCGTCTTTGCTGATATTGTTATTTCCGAGACCAAGGTACTCTGCAAACCTTCGGGCTACTATCAAAGGTTTGTTCATGAAGCCATCCAGATATATAAACATAGACATAACTTCAACCGAGAAGATGGTTACAAATTGAGCAATCATTGGAAGGATGTTATTAATCAGGTAAAACCTTAACTTCTTTATGGTTGTTGCCTTTATATCCGCATCTCCAGTTTCTTCAGCCTCCCACTCCCAGCCCCGCCCACTTCCCCCCACTGGCATCACGTCTGCTCGTCCCCTAACGCTCTCGCAGCGCTCCCCCCCCTCTCTATCTCTCCCCCCTTGCTCCTCCCCCTTCTCTTACCTATATATCCTCTTGTCATGGCAGCCCTCTCACCTGCTGCAGCAAATGTTTCTTGCTCTGGTTGTCGCACCTGATGACGGATGCTTGTGTTGCGCCTGAAACGTCGTGATTTATTTTATTTTATAACTACGTGACTTTACCAAAAGAACCAAAGAGTATGGATCCCTGCAGTCATGAAAACTTAAAATCTAGATTGGTGCTTTTACCGATACCCAAATGAAGCCCTCATATATTGGTCATCCGAAATAAATAACGCTGACAGAAACGCATCCCCATATATACAATAGCATAATGACCCCCTTTAGCGCTGATTCAATAAGCGCTCACTTCTTCAGGAAGCATATTGAGCATTTAGCGAGGTCTGCCTGTACTGATAAAATAACGCAGTCCAAAAAGGCCGTGGGGCCAATAGATTGTGTACAAAATAATTTTATTGGTGATGTGCACAGATAAATCTATGAAGAAGGTGAATCGTGTGCTCATCTGTTTTTGTAAATAATTGACAGATCCTCACCAATACACTTCTGGACGAAGGTTCCGCAACATCGCGTTGATCATTGAGGCTAGTTGGCCATAATTAGTTACGTGGGTCAGTGCAGGTTGGTGAAGGTAGAGTCAAGCACTGGTTCATGTCTCATCACGCAGCCCTCTAGTCGTGTTGGAGGCTGGGGTGGGAGCCCAGCCTAGGCTGAGAGGCAAGGACACTCCAGTAATGTGGGGTAGTGTCAGCAGCATGGAAGGATGCGTCGCCAAACCTAGTTTTAATATATGGTAATTTTAGCGAGAACAGATTGCGTCAAGGAATTTGCGGAGTTAGGTGGTCCTTACATATTTGGCGGATTTGTTTTAAAGGAATATTAAAATGAAGACAGCCTATTGGTCGTCTATAAATTTATCCAGAGGGGACAAATTGGAGGCGATACAGAGGTTGGCATAATGTGCTGATATGGAGGCATCAAGGTCAAAGTGGGCGGCCAGGTGGTATAATGGAACAAGATGCTCGGCAGTCGATGTCACAGGAGTCAAAGGTGGGGAGGATGGCAGCTTGGACTACATGAAGATCGAGCCGAGGTGAGACAATGTGTTTATTTAAATAGAGGATTTCGTTTATGCTTTTTTATCTTACTGGCGATATGATCAATGTTAAGGGTAAGATAGCACCTAGATACCTCTAAAGTTATCGACCTGTTCAATGGGATGAGTCCACAGAGAAGAAGGTAGGGAAAAAACGGTTTGGAGTAACTGGAAAACAAGGTGACTTTGGTCTTAAAGCATGGAATACGAATTGATAGAATCCATCGCACACTCCTTGCAGGATTCCATGGCCCAGACTAAGGCTTGCATCTCAAAGGAGTTCACCCGCATGAGAGCGACGCTGGATGAGGACGAGAGGGCGACGCTGGAACACGTGGACATGAAGGGGAGCGAGCTGCTGTCCCAGATCGAGGAGAACATCGCTCATTACGAGCGCGAGATCAGCGAGCTGCAGGCAGCAGCCACGCGCCTGCGAACTCTGCAGGAGGAGAGGGATTCGCTCAATTTCCTGCAGGTAGAGTGCTTGCGGAACAAGGGCGAGTGTTCCAGTTCACTTGTTTATTATGGACAGTCCACAACTTACCAACACAACTCGTTCATCAGCCCAGTTCGTAAGTCAGAACACAACAATGTCCTCTATTTAAATGTCGATACAGTCGGTGTTATGAAATGTCTTATAGCTCAACAAAAAATGGAAGTACTGTTAAACTAATAAATAAGAATAAATATTGCACATTATCACGTAACACTGTCAAATAATTGTATGGTATATAACACGTAAGATAAAGTGATATTAATTGAAAAAAAAAATTGGTTTTATTTTTAAGTCCTGATCCTGTCTTGCTTGTTAGAAGGGGCGCAATGAGTCACTACAATTGAACACACGCACACATGGGTCACGCGCAAACTCACACACAAGACAAATATACACTGACAGACACAACAAAGACACACACACGGGGCATGCGTACACACACAGACACACTCCAATGACAACAATGTGCCATATAGCCTGAACAGACTGTTGTAGAGGAGCAACTAAGAAGGCCGGCACGGCACACAAACCAGGTACTCATTTGAGGCTGAGTCAACGTAGGGGAGGCCCAGCGCCCATTCAGATAATTGCCACTGGTGTTGGTTGTGAGGCTGAATCGAACTCGTGTTACCGGGTTGATAGTGCAGCGCGCTAACCAATGCACTACCACTCCCCACACAATAACAACAACCGCCATTCGCCACTATGTGGCTGTAACATCACCACGGCGCTTGTGCCAGGTTATGTCCACTTTGAGGCCACGTGAAGTGTTGAACGTCCACCGGCAGGAGGTCACGGGGCAAACCCAGGTGCCACGGGTCAACTAACTGAGATGACTGGCCGATGCACCACCTGTGCCCCCTACTGTGCCAACTTGCTGGGCATTAGCCACCCGGCACTTCGCTGGTTATTGTGAGTGTCGTTTCTCTGCCGTCCATTGTTTTTGGAGGGCGACTGCCTCCAACTGCCCAGTAGCGTCCTTCATGAGCCTCTTCCACAGAGGCCGATCTTGACAGCGCTGGTACCAGTCAGCAGGTCCACTCAGCTCCACATCCTCTTGTACCACATCACTCCATCTCTTCTCCAGCTCGTGCCGCACCCATTTAACCCCCTCTATCCGGCCAAACAAAAGCTGTTTAGGCATGCGGTCGCTGAGCATATGGTCTCCATGACCCAGCCTTGCCTGCCAGAGGAACTCACCGATGGGACTTTGTCCAGATTTTTCAAGGATTTGTGAGCTCACACAATCCAGCCTGGTTAAACCCAGGCTGGATCGTAGGCAGGCCAGCCTAAATGTTTCTAACCAGCGAAGATGTTCCATTAGGGGGGTCCACGTTTCGCGAGTGTAGAGAAGGGAGGGCATGACTGTGGCCAAGAAGACCTGAAGCTTCGTGTGGAGCGACAGACCAGGTAGCTTCCACACAGCGTTACGCAACCGATGTAAAGATAATACCGCTCGACATGTTTGCCCGCGGGGCGCACACACATGAGCACACACTCACTCCGAGCGTGCAGCTGACTCATTACATCTCGAGGAGGATCGCTCCGCTGAAAAAATAGTTCTGGAGTTTAGTTTGCAAGTGTGAGTTTGCGTTTTAAGTCAATGTAAAATATATATATTTCAAGGAAGCTGTTTCGTAAGTGCCGGTGTTCGTAAATCGAGGACTGTATGTGAATTTTATAAATGTGCCACATGCGATGTATCACAAAGCACAGGATAACACAACTTGTACCTTCAACACAACTTATAGCCTATGCGTTTTGAAATTAAACGTAGAGTCAAGTTCACCAACGTGGATTTGTTTATTCTGATAAAAATTTAAATTACCACTGAATTTCCAAAGAATAAATAAACGATTAACACACAAATCCCACGAGTTAATAACTGGTTGGTAATGTATGCAGATGTTGGCATTAAAAACTAACAGCATGGTCCTGTAATGTAACACAGATTGAGGCTACTTGATGCTAAATTTTGATTATTCATGTAACCAAATATAGACCAACATTTAGTAAAACTGAAAACAGAAGGACCTTTAACATCAGTAAAGTTAGAAGCATTCGTAGTTTAGCACTGACTGCTGATGAGTCTCAAACATGTGAAACCAACCCAGAGATTGATCATTATTTTGAATGTTGGGTCACAATCACCGTGGCTCGATGTCGAGTGCTATGGACGCCTCTTGCCCATGACATCGGGTACCATATGCTCACGGTTTTAGAGGCCACACTTTGCTGATGAGAACCATCGAGTCCGAACGAGTCCACCGCTTTGCTTTGTTTACAACCAACAACACTGGAATACGCGAAAGGCTGAGCGCAGCCCAGCTCATCGTGTCTACCAATCACCATGTGGTTAATGTGGCTGGAGGTGAACTGACTCGCGCCCCCCTGCCCTGTGTCTGACTCCTGCAGGTTCACCTGAAGGAGACAAACCGGTATGGACTCATGAACTTCCACAGATTCACACACTGGGTGACGCCTTGTGTGTGATGTGTGTGTGAGTGGATGATGCTGTGTGATGATGCTGTGATCGATTATACTGTATGTGATAATGCTGTGTAAGGCACTTGCTCTGTGATGGTGTGATGATGCTGTGAATGATGCTTTGATTATGATACTGTGATGGTGCTGTGTGTGTTGGTGGTGTGTAAGACACGAGCTGTATGAGTCACTGCTGGTTCTGGTCTCACAGGAGAGACGCTCAGAAGGAAACTCCACCTCCATCTCCCAAGGAAGAAGACATCGCCTCGATAAGGAACCAGCTGGCATTCATGTGTGAGTTCTACGAACTCTCGTCACGTGTGCGTGTGTATTATTGCGCGTATAATTGTGCTCGTACATGTTGCAGAGCGGTGGTGTAGTGGTTAGCATGCTCCGCTATGAATCCGGCTACCCGAGTTCGATTCTCACTCACAGAAAACACCAGCGATGCATTATCTGAACCCGTCCTTGGCCTTCCCTAGATCGATGCAGCATCAAACGAGTACCTGGTGCGGTGTGTAGTAAACATAACCACTGGGGAGACAAAGGCGGACGGGCGTGGTACTGGCCACCAACCCCCTCGTGTGCAGATACAGAATCGAAGACCTTGAGGATTCTCAGGATTCAGTGTTACAGCCTGAAGCTCTCAGAATCAAAGGCAACTTTAGGTTCTATTAGACAGCCAGACCAAGGCATAAGCTGAGTTGCCCGTGCAAATCACTACACAGGCAACAACAAGTTAATTACAAAAGAACACAAATCAATAAATATCAATACGTTGATGGACAAAGACCCCCCATATAGCCTTTCCAGAGTTTTGGGGCAAGTGCTGTTAGCGAGCTCCTATGAAGGCCGGCACGGCACACGAGGGGTGGGTGGCCAGCACCACGCCCGACCGAATTTGTCTCCCAAGTGGCGATGTTTACACACCGCAGTATGCACTCCGAGTGCGATAATCGTCACTGGTGTTGGCCGTGAGCAAGACTCAATCGGGTCCCTGCGCTAAGCACTGTGCTACCGCTCCCCACGATCATTTATCAATGTTCAAGTATAGCGCATACACACAGAGTGGACATCACTACACTATCACACACACACACACACAAGTGTACATCACTCCACTATAACACACGAGTGTACATCCCTACACTATCACACACACACTCACAGTGTACATCCCTACACTATCACACACACACACGAGTGTACATCACTACACTATCACACACACACACGAGTGTACATCACTACACTATCACACACACACGCGTGTACATCACTACACTATCACACACACACACGAGTGTACATCACTACACTATCACACACACACACGAGTGTACATCACTACACTATCACACACACACACGAGTGTACATCACTACACTATCACACACACACACACGAGTGTACATCACTACACTATCACACACACACACACGAGTGTACATTACTACACTATCACACACACACACACGAGTGTACATCACTACACTATCACACACACACACACGAGTGTACATCACTACACTATCACACACACACACACGAGTGTACATCACTACACTATCACACACACACACACACGAGTGTACATCACTACACTATCACACAAACACACACACGAGTGTACATCACTACACTATCACACACACACACGTACATCACTACACTATCACACACATGAATGTACATCACTACACTATCACACACACACGAGTGTACATCACTACACTATCACACACACACGAGTGTACATCACTACACTATCACACACACACACACACGAGTGTACATCACTACACTATCACACACACACACACGAGTGTACATCACTACACTATCACACACACACACACGAGTGTACATCACTACACTATCACACACATGAATGTACATCACTACACTATCACACACACACGAGTGTACATCACTACACTATCACACACACACGAGTGTACATCACTACACTATCACACACACACACGAGTGTACATCACTACACTATCACACACACACGAGTGTACATCACTACACTATCACACAAACACACACACGAGTGTACATCACTATACTATCACACACACACACAAGCGTACATCACTACACTATCACACACACACACACGAGTGTACATCACTACACTATCACACACACACACACGAGTGTACATCACTATACTATCACACACACACACACACGAGTGTACATCACTACACTATCACACACACACACACACGAGTGTACATCACTACACTATCGCACACACACACACACACGAGTGTGCATCACTACACTATCGCACACACACACACACACACGAGTGTACATCACTACACTATCACACACACACACACACACGAGTGTACATCACTACACTATCACACACACACACACACGAGTGTACATCACTACACTATCGCACACACACACACACGAGTGTACATCACTACACTATCACACTCACCTCGTGTGCCGTGCCGGCCTTCACAGGTGCTCACCAACACCGCTTGCCCCTACAGCCTGTTGAAAGGTGACACACGGGAGATGTTTGTGTTTGTTGTACACACACGGGAGAGACGCTATGGCGGTGTTGATATACACGCTGCTGCTGATGCGATCCACTGCCTCCCACGGGCACTACCGCACAGTAGAGCTGAACGATGAATCGATTTCAAATCGAAATCGCAATTTGAAACAATGCGATTAGCAAATCGCAATGGCTGCGATTTTTTTTTGCGATTTGAAAAGTCCTATTACTTTCCTATTGGAATTGTTTAATTTTGTATTATTACTTTATTTATTTAACTTAGCAATTGATCTATGTTTGAACGTTCTATTTCAATTAAAACATTTTAATAAATACTTGTTTGAAGCAATTCATTTTTTTTAAGTTCTCATCCTTGCATTATAATATATAGAGCATTTAACATTTTGATGGTATCATGTGGTAATGCTCCATCACATGTTTAAAATCTATTACACTGAATATTGAACTGAAGCTCGACTTTAAAAAAATATAATCGCAAATCAAATCGCAATATCGGTCAGAAAAATCGCAATTAGAGATTCAACCCAAATTGTGCAGCCCCAGCGCACAGAGCGCCCCACCTCCTGGCACCTCGCAAAGCCCCGCAGGGGCTGGGCCTGGGCAGGGCTCGCACGGGCGGCCACCACCACCCTGCCAAGCAGGTGCTCCAGGCTGCGGGGCCACGTGGCGGGGCAGCAGGTGGCGGGGCAGACAAACGCACCGCTGTACTGTACTTCTGTGCTCTCGCCAGCTGCGCCGGATGCCTTCGCCAACACGCGGTGACCGGCGTGGTGAAGTATGGTCAAATATCCCCCGTGACCCGCACGGCGTAGGGAGGCCCTCATCCATCAGTGGATTGACAAAGTGCCCGTTACATGTCATCACACCGATAGCTACGCATTACAACGTTGTATAACAATGCTCATTATGAATTGCTCTATTGTAGTGTACGTGCGTGTTAGTGCACGAGTGCTGTTGTTATAGTGGTGCTGTTGTTACACGGCTACTGTGATTATCGTTACTGCAGACGGACGCTCACCGACTGTGGACCCAAACTCGGCCCACAACGTCCTCCAGATTTCCTCGGACCTTAGGACGGTGACGGTGACCGCTGTCTCCCAGGGTCACCCCGATCACCCACACCGCTTTAATAGCTTGCCACAAGCCCTGTGCTCCGAGAGCTTCTCGTCGGGTCAGCACTACTGGGAGGTGGACGTGGGGGGTGTCGCGGGGTTCTGTCAGGTTGGAGTCGCGTACGGGACGATCGCACGGAATGGGAGTGTTGAAGAGTGCTTGCTGGGACACAACGACTCATCCTGGGTTTTATATAAAGACAACAACAGCTGCTACGTGCGTCATGGTGGTGTCTGGACCTCGGTGCCGGTGAGGAATCCTCCCCGGAGAGTCGGGTGTCATCTGCAGTGGGAGGCGGGGCTGCTGTCGTTTTACCGAGCCGACTCCATGGAGCTGCTGCACTCCGTCCACCACTCGTTTAGTCAACCGCTCTACCCCGCACTGAGTGTGTATGGTGGTGGTAGCTCAGTGAGGATTTTGGATCTGAGTCGTGCATCTTGAGAGCACGGAGTGTGAGCAGTGCAGAGAAACGGGCACAATGCACAGACTCACGCACACAAAGACACAGATCCCCCGTGTAGCCTTAACAGACTGGGGCAAGTGCTGTTAGCGAGCACCTATGGGGCCGTCCGTAAATGACGTCACGCACCTAGGGGAGGGGCAGACATTTGTGACGATGGGGGGGGGGGGGTTGAGAAATGTGACGTCACGTCAAAATGAGTAATTTTAAATAAATATATACAACACGTTCTACTTAATAAAATAGACTTTTTAATAAATGTTTTCTCCTACAACATGAGAGTGCAACGCCGCATTAAATACAAACTACAATGACAATAGCTTAAAGCGATTTGACGCATGTTTTTTTTTTGGGGTGGGGGCAGAGCTTTGTGACGTAATATTTGAGGGGGGGGTCTGACTTTTTGTGACGCCGTGTGACGAAGGGGGGGGGGGGTCAAAAATCGCGTGACGTCATTTATGGATGGCTCCTATGAAGGCCGGCACAGCACACTAGGGGATAGGTGGCCAACACCACGCCCGGCCGCCTTTGTCTCCCCAGTGGTGATGTTTACACACTGTACCAGAAGCTCTTCAGGCTGAGTCGACCTAGGGGAGGCCCATGCCCGGTTCACCAACACCAGTGACGTTTATCGGAATCGGTCCAGGCTCTCCCCTAGGTCGACTGAGCCTCAAATGAGTACCTGCTGCGACGTGCAAACATCGCCACTGGGGAGACAAAGGCGGGTCGGGCGTGGTGCTGGTCACCGACCCCCTCGTGTGCCACAGTGCCGGACTTCATAGGTGCTACTAGCAAACACCACTTGCCCCTACAGTCTGTTAAGGCTACACGGGGGATCTTTCTCTTTAGTGTATAGAGAGCCATGTGCGTCGTGTGGGGTGGAGCGGTGGTGCAGTGGTTAGCGCACTGGTGGGGGAGGGCGGGGGGAGCCAAGCTTCTCTCTGACGTCATCGTCCCTCGCACCGCGCGCCGCGTGGCGCTCAACGCCGAGAGGGCGGAGCTCCACCGCGGGCGTGCTGGGAACACGCGTCACGTGACGCTACGGGGTGACGCGCGCCGTCCCCCTCGCGGTCACTCGCTCGTTGGGCGATAAACCCGGGGTGGGAATGGGATGGCATCACTAGGGGGGGGGGGGACTGCTCGTGGTGTGTGCCGAGCGTCGCTGGGATAAAGCATTTTTGTTTTAACCAGGGGTCGAATGACCCCCCTCCTCCCCCCCCACCCAAACTAGTTTTATTTTACAGGGCATAGAGAGAGAAGCCATTTTAATACCTAGTAGTAGTAGGAGGTCTTTTGCCACCAATATTATTCGTAAAGGTTTGTTTTGATTAATATTTTCATTATCTGCTGTCAGACTTTTGGACCTGAAGCCACAACCTTCGATTTATGGGATAACGCTTCTGCTGACAACAATGGGAACTGTGTTTTGACTTTGAAGTGGGTTAAAGTTATTAAGCACCTGATATATATCTAGAGCAGGGGTCCTCAAACTTTTTAAACAGGGGGCCAGTTCACTGTCCCTCAGACCGTTGGAGGGCCGGACTATAGTTAAAAAGAACTATGAACAAATTCCTGTGCACACTGCATATATCTTATTTTGAAGTGAAGAAACAAAACGGGAACAAATACAATATTTAAAATGAAGAACAAGTAAAGTTAAATCAACAAACTTGCCAGTATTTCAATGGGAACTATGGGCCTGCTTTTGGCTAATGAGATGGTCAATGTCCGGTTCCATATTTGTCACTGCTAGTCGTAACAAGTGATGCAAGTGTGCATCCGTTAGTCTAGATCTGGTTGGAGATTTCAAATGTTTCATTCTGGAAAAAGTTTGTTCACAGACATAAGCGCTGCCAAAGATGGTTGCCATTTTGAGTGCATGGTTCCTGAGATGAGGATATGTCTCAGAGGGGAGAAATGCATAGAAATTATGAAGGCTGCTTGACTTGAATGCGTCTTTCAGAGTCACAATTCTGCAGTTCAGCCAGTTCCATTTGGTAAATTGTATCCACATTTTCAATGTAAATAGAAAATGGGTTACGGAAAAGCTGTATGTCCTGTTCATGGAGATGAAGCTCTTTAAATCGAAATTGGAACTCCTTTTGCAATTTTTCCAGTGAATCCACACATGTTTTGTTTGGGAATGCAACCAATGGTTTTTCCGCTAACAGATTTTGAGTTGTGGGGAGATGGCAGAAGTTTTCCTCCTTCACTTGTTTGATGAGGAGGCCTAATTGTACTTCAAATGCTTTGACATGTGATTGCATATCACAGATGAGCTCCCCTTTCCTTGAAGTTGCACATTGAAACTGTTGAGTAGCTCTGTTACATCTGTCAGAAAGGCAAGGTGCCATTTCCATTCTGCATCATTGAGCTCTGGTACTTCTTTGTTTTTTGAAAATAGAAAAGCTGTAATCTGTGGAAGTAAGTCATAGAAACGTTTCAAAACTCTCCCTCGACTCAGCCAACGGACTTCTGTGTGGTACAGAACATCTTCATAGTCAACATTTAGCTCAGACAGAAATTCCTGAAATTGTCTGTGGTTTAGTGCATGAGCTCTAATGAAGTTAACAGTCCCACTTCAGTGATTTACTACACAGCGCTTGAGGCAGTGTATGGCTATTGGATGAGAATGGTTATGCTTGTCCATCTCTTGGGTAATGCGAGCAATTACTCCTTTCTTAGACCCCACCATGCTAGGGGCACCATCAGTTGTCACACTGGCTAGTTTAGCCCAGTTCAGCTCCAAACCATTCACAGTTTGGCAAACCTTTTCATAGATATCCTCTCCTGCAGTTGTTCCTTTGATGCTTTGCAGTGCAGCAAGCTCTTCTGTGACTTTGAAATAGTCATTCGTCCCACGAATAAAAATTTAAAGTTGTGCAGAATCACGAACATCATTGCTTTCGTCGAGTGCCAAGGAAAAATAGGAAAGTTTTTTTGTGGAGTTTTGCAAATGCTGATGGAAATTGTCTCCCATTTCTTCAATCCTCCGTGTAATTGTAGGTCCTGAAAGACTCACTGTACTAAATAAATCGGCCTTCTCTGGACACATCTCTTTGGCAACAGAAAGAAGGCATTCTTTAACAAATTCTCCCTCAACGAATGGTCTGCCAGAGCACACTATTAGCTTGGCTTCTTGAAAACTTGCTCGCAGTGATGAAATATTTAGCTGCTTCTGCTTCACAAACGTATTTTGTTGAGTTGTTAATGTATTTTTCAGTTTTTATATTTTATCTTTTCTCACTTCTCCGACCAAACAATCATATTTATCTTTATGTTGAGTTTCATAGTGTCGACGTAAATTGTATTCTTTGAACACAGACACTATATTCTGGCATATCAGACACACAGCTCTTTCCTTGTACTGCATGAAAAAGTAATCATAAGTCCACTGTTTTTTGAATATCCTACACTCCGAGTAAATTTTTCTCTTTCTTGACATCATTGTTTCCTAGGGAGTCAAAATTGCTATTAGTAAATACCAATATATATACAGCGCTACAAAAACAATATACCAGCAATAACTTTGCCCACACAGAGACATACAGACTGCACTGCCCATCAATGCAGTCTGATTGGGGGAACTCCGCTTTTACCCTAGGCTCACACTGGTGCGGGTGCCATTAAAAAGTTAATTACACCTGCAGTTTTGTTCACAGATCGCAGCCCAAATGAGTGCTCACCAGCGCAGCCCAATTAGTGCTCACCAGCGCAGCCCAATTAGTGCTCACAAGCGCAGCCCAATTAGTGACCATGGGCCGGATAAATGCCCTCGGTGGGCCGCATGTGGCCCGCGGGCCGTAGTTTGAGGACCCCTGATCTAGAGTGAAGATTTACCTTACACTACAACACGACTAATATTGTCTCAACACGCATTAATAATCTACACTATGGCGTCATCTGGTCCAACCCATATGAGACTAGGCTCGAAGGAAAGCTGTCTCGGGTGTGGACCAATCAACTTCAAGGACAGTGCACATTATCAGAGTTATGTTCTTTTGTTTGTATTATGACTGCAGGTATTGCAGTCTATGCAAACATGACTCCTTGCAAAAAGGTGTCAGTTTTGTTGCCAGATAGAAGGGTAAAGAACCAAGTATCACGCATTAATAACACAAAGACACTGTGTGTTATTACAGGGATAGAGACAACACAAACTCCAAATTTCCAGAAACTGTCAGGGTCGGAATCCAACCAATGACCTCCTGCATACCAGGCGAGGGAGTTTACATCTCCGAGCCACAACGGCGTCCCTCTTTAACGTGAGACACCAATCCGGTGTGAACCCAACCTCGAGTCTCAGGGTGTTTAGCAACACGAATATGATTTGAGACGCGTTGATTATATCGTACCAGTTGTGTAATTGTGTGAACGCTAATCGCATTGTGCTCTGGGTTGGGGGTGAGATTTCTACTTGCTTCATTACTGGCATGGGTTTGACTTGTTTTGCTATTTTTTGTAATTTTTGTGACCCAGGTAACTCTTGTCAATGAAACTTATCTTGATCTCCTGAGTGCTCACCTCGTTGAACTCAAATTCAACTCGAATCGATCATCATCAGCAGCAGAATTAGTACAACAGCAGGAGCAACAGCATTAGCAGTGGTAGCTCCATCGTTAGCATCATGATCAGTATCAGAAGTAGGACCATAATCAATAATAATACAATCATTATCAGCAGTAACATAATCAATAGCATAAGCAGCAGCATCATCGCTAGCATCATCAATATTATCAGGAGTAGGACCAGCAGCATTAATAATAATATAATCAGTAGTAGTAACAGAATCATCAGTAGCAGCAGAAGCAGCAGCATCATCATTCTTGCAACCAACACTCATCCTGGTCTCTTGAGTTCTCACCTGGTTTAACAAATCGACTTTAACACGTAGGCTTTCGCGACCAATATTATCAATAATAAAGGTTTCTTGGGTTAGATCGCGTGAATATAAATAGACTTGATTGTGTTCTGGGTTACCTGTGAATTGTAATCACATTGTATTGTGGGTCAAGGGTCAATATTCTGGGTGAATAAAAAAAAATAGAAAATTATTTTCAAGATTGTCATCCAGGCTTGAATGTTTCTCTCTCAGAGCTGAGCCTGATTGCCGTGTGTTATATTACGCGAGATTAAACCCGGTACGATTTGGAAATCTACAGCATATGCCTTCACAGGTAAGTGTTGTCTGTAGCATTGGGCCAAATTCTATGGCGTGTCTCGTGGTATTTATAACTGCACACTCGGTCAGTTTGCTTGTTCGTATTCACGATGAGCTATGATGAATTGATCCCGACTGATGGATGATGATGAAGAGTATGATGCTGATGATGATAAAAATAACAATGACTATGCTTGGTAATGATGACCACAACCCACTCACCTGCACCCAGTACTCTCCTACCCGATACCTGTCACTCCTTAACCCACGACCCACTCAGCCATCTACAGAGACCCTCCCTCCCACCTGCCCACACTCACACCTGCTCGGCCATACACCTGCCCATCCTGCCACCCGTTCCTCCTACCCTCCCACCTGCCCACCCACTCGCCCACCTACTCGCCTGCCTACCCTCTCACCCGTCCACCTCATGCATATTCAGGAGTCCATTACCGGCTGATCTCCCTCCCACCTGATTGCCTGCAAACCTGCTCACTCACACACCCACACAAAGATTCCCCGTATAGCCTGAACAGACTGTTGGGCAAGTCCTGTTAGCGAGCACATATGACGGCTGGCATGGCACACGAGTGGGTGGGTGGCCAGCAAGTTCGTAGCACAGCGCACTCACCACTACAACACCAATCTCCACCCACCCACACACACCTGCTAAAGTTTAATATTTTTAAACACAATTTTAATATATCATGCTCAAATAAATCCTGAACAAATAAATGTCAATGATAGAGACGACATACTTAAAAAAAAAATAATAAGAATGTTTTACAAGGTACGGTTTGGTGCAGAAACCCACAAAGCCTCACCATAGCCGACGACATCAGTCCAAGGGACAAACCATCACAGTTTTCCTGGCCACTGGGTTTTGTAGAAATCGCGACCTGTAAACCCCAACACCGCGGCGTGAATGCAACGCTCCTGTCTAAGCAGGTGAGCGTCGATTCGTGTCTTGGTTCGTCGCCGCCGTGTGCGCTCCAGGGACAGCGTCTCTCAGCCACAGCGAGCAGCTATCGGTGAGAAGCCACTGAGAGTCGTGGCGAGCGCAGCTCCCACTGAGAGCGTAGCGAGTGGACCTGGCTCCCGTCTGGAAGTGGTCAAAGCCGACCGTGTAACGTGTCTCACGGTGCGTCTGGACAGCTGCGTGCGATACGAAGTTCGTGTCTGTGACCTTGACCACCTGAGCACATTTCCACGGAGTGTCTCGTGAGGTTTGTAACCTCGTGCTAAGTAATGTTCGCTTCCTTGTTCATCTCCGATGTTGTGAGCCCCCAGGATGTTGATGGTTAAATATTATGATGGGAAAGTCGCTCGATTGAACTTATCATTAGCAAGGGTGTCCTCGGTATCAAGTGACACATGCCTGTTAACTTCGACAAAACGATTTACTACGTGTGAATTTGCACGTAAAATTTTTTGTGTGCATTTCGGTTTCTTCGTGTGTCTATGAGAGTGTAACTCACACCACTGAGTAGCTATGTGATTGTGTGTTTATATTAATATTTTTGAATGAGCTGTAAATGCGTCAGTATTGTATCTAAATGAAAGAGAGTGACTCACACCAATGAGTAGCTATGTCAGGGTGTATTTATATTCATATTTACTATCTGGGGGGCCGTTATCTAGACCCAAGCAATTATGTTTTCCATAACATGACACATCACACTTTCTAATGTGTACAGCTCAGATACAGTACACGTGTGTGTAATGATGATACATACCCTCACCATGTACTATAGCTGAGTTACATACAGTGCATAGTGTGCTGTATAGCGTGATGTGTAATGTTACATACCCTCACCGCATGTACTATATCTGAGTAATAGACAGTGCATAGTGTGCTGTATAGTGTGATGTGTGATGTTGTTACATACCCTCACCATGTACCAGAGGTGGGACAAAGTCATTGTTATGCAAGTCCAAGTCGAGTCTGAAGTCATCAAATTCATGACTCGAGTCTGACTCGAGTCCAAGTCACATGACTCGAGTCCACACCTCAGAGGTGGGACAAAGTCATTGTTATGCAAGTCCAAGTCGAGTCTGAAGTCATCAAATTCATGACTCGAGTCTGACTCGAGTCCAAGTCACATGACTCGAGTCCACACCTCTGCCATGTACTATAGCTGAGTTATAGACAGTGCATAGTGTGATGTGTAGTGTGATGTGTATAGTGGTTACATACCCATACCTGTCAACCCATATGGGTTTACCCGTATTGTTTCTTGCCGTGGTTGTCCCACCTGATGACGGACGCTTGTGTTGCGCCCGAAACGTCGTGATTTAATTTATTTTATACCTACGTGACTTTACCAAAAGAGCCAAAGAGTATTAAATAATTATTACTTGACGGTCACGCCAGTTGGTTCAAGGCACGGGGTCTGCAACCTGCAGCTCCGTAGCGGCGTGCGGCTCTTTGAGGGACGGCTGCTTCGTGAGACGTTTTTATTTATCAAGGACCAACACCAGCACGGTCTCTCGTACTCACACCACGTTATTATTTATCACGCACCACCACCACCACCGTCTCTCGTACTCACACCACATTCTTATTTATCAAGGACCACCACCACCACCGTCTCTCGTACTCACACCACGTTTTTATATATCATGCACCACCACCACCACCGTCTCCCGTAGTCACACCACGTTCTTATTTATCAAGGACCATCACCAGCACGGTCTCTCGTACTCACACCACGTTTTTATATATCACGCACCACCACCACCACGGTCTCTCGTACTCACACCACGTTCTTATTTATCACGCACCACCACCGTCTCTCGTACTCACACCACGTTTTTATTTATCACGCACCACCACCACCACGGTCTCTCGTACTCACACCACGTTCTTATTTATCAAGGACCACCACCACCACCGTCTCTCGTACTCACACCCAGTGGCGGCTCCTGCAAAATCTCTCAGGGGGGGCAAATGTCTGGATGATTGATAAGGATAAGGTCCACCCATGCAAAGGATAAATTAACAGCTTAAGCATGTAAAGGCAACTTCACTTCTTTAATATTAATGAAAAATAAAGTGACTCTTACAATACATCTTGTTTGTTTCTATACTCACTATTAATACAATCCACTCATGTTTCTTTTATTAAAGATTCCACTAGGTGGCGACAAATAATTTTGTTGGATGAAACGTGCTTACGTATGATGACGTAAGCACGTTAGTGCGAGCCCTCCCGGAAGCCATAGAGAATGCATTGCAGCGCCCCCCGTTAGAAAAAAAACATCTTTGAATGTAAGTCTATGGGACCACTCGGGGCGATTCTCAGCCGGAGGGAAATCGCCCAAATAAAGGCGGTACTCCACAGAACGTAGCATGATGCTGATTGGACTATGTCCAGAGGCATAGTGACGGCTAGCGTGACTCTGTGGTTGAATGACATTGGTGGTGCGTCGCCCAATCGCCCTAATTAAGAAACCGCCCCTGCTCACACCACGTTCTTATTTATCAAGGACCACCACCACCACCGTCTCTCGTACTCACACCACGTTCTTATTTATCAAGGACCACCACCACCGTCTCTCGTACTCACACCACGTTCTTATTTATCAAGGACCACCACCACCGTCTAGTACCCACACCACGTTGCATTGCGGCTCTTGAAATAACGTGTTGGGTTTTTTTACTTACCGAATTGTAACAAAGAAAAAATGTCTCGTTATTTTGGTTTCTGAACCCCCTGGTTTAGGGGAATCGATTTTTTAAACCCTGAATACGATCTGACAGCGGTGTGGTTTGCTGGGCAAAACGCACAGCCTCACCCTAGCCAGTGTTTTGTTTACGTGACAAACCTTTCTCATTGATTGTGTCGGGTGGTGGCGGGTTCAACGACACGTTACATACTTACGCGATCTAACCCAAAAACACGTTTAATGAATATTGGTCGCGATTAGCCTACTTATATTTTTAAATCTGAAAAGACAGTACGAAGCGATAGAGGGACAGTACAGCTCCCCGGGACCATGGTTACTAATTGGAGTGCTAATGATGATTGATGGGACGAGCGTTGACAGGATCACGTGAGGGGAAGCACGTGACCCAATGGTCGTGAAGTGTAACAAGGGCGTAGATTGAATAAGAGCCGGCGCGAACCGGACCTGGGAGCTGTTGTTGTTGTGGGGAATGGCCGTCGTCTCCATCGTCTCTGAGTAGTCTTGAGGCTAGAATTACATTGTCTCAGAATAGAGTCGTCTAATTACCCAAGTGTATATCGTCACTTGCGGTTACTCGTTAAGTTGTCATCAGACTTTATTCATAATAAATATACATGAAGAATAAGACGGTGTCTCTGAGAGCTACATTACAAATGTAACGCCACGTCTACACAGGTGAGCACGGGCTGCCGCGGGGAACATTCCAGGGCGAGTCTAGTGGTGTTCATATTTTAACTGCAGGTGAAGTCAGATCGTTTCCTTGTTCGTCGTGGCTGCTCCGTGCTTTTTACATATCGCTTCTTTGGCTAGGAGATGTTAACTACCTTGCCTGGTATACAGGAGGTCGTGGGTTCCATTCCAACCCTGACGCCTGCTGCTGTATATTTGTAGTTTGCGTGTCTCTCTCGCCGTGGTCCCGTGGATTTTTTTCTGCTTCCTCTGGTTTCCCCTCGACATTTAGAATCAACGTCACGCGTTTAAAGTTTTTGGCTGAAAAAATATCCACGCGAAAAGCCACTTTTTGAGCTTTCAATCGTGGCTAGGTCGCTTAAAGAAAGAGCTACATAGCTCATTGGATCTTACCTGGTAAAATATAAAGAAATATTTTAAATAGAATTTGCCAATCAGCCAGAGTAAAGGATGTAAAATGTTGACATTGACAAGAATAGGTAATGAAGACTTCTTTTGTTTAGGTATTGACGATTTTAAACATTGAACAATATATTTTATATTCCTGGTTCTTTTGGTAAAGTCACGTAGATATTTTTTTTACCGAAACAATCAAAGAGTATGGATTCCTGCAGTCACGAAGGCTTCAAATCAAGAACGATGAGAAGCGTCTGTCGTCAAAGTAAAAAGTCACATCGGTGATAAATCGCGCGTAGTGAATTTAAAGAGACATTGATGAGGCGTCAACCATTAATGTTGTACAACAACAACAGCAGCAGCAGTAGCTATGCGTCAACGAGCTGCACCACCCGCACGCCGTTCGGCACAACGCGCTACAGACGCAGTCCATGGCGACACGGAGCCAAGGCGAAGTTGTCGCTGCACTCCGACAACAAAGAAAGCGGTGGATAAAGCAAAACACTTTTTGGCAATCGCCCGAATGTCAACAAGACGCAGGGAACTACTAACTTTTATATTTATATATACTGTAGATGTCCAGAATGGAGGTTGTTTGGGTTAGATGGTTAACCACCAATAAAACTGTGTAATGGATATTGGTCGCGAAAGCTTTACGTGTTAAACTACTGTTAGGTGTTCTAGATTTGAAGCTTTCGTGACTGCAAGGATTCGTATTCTTAGGTTTTTTCGGTAAAGTCACGTAGGTAAAAAATTAAAGTTAATAAAAGTGAAATAAAATAAAAATCACGACGTTTCGGAGGCAACACAAGCTTCCGTCTTCAGGTGGAACCGTCACAGCACGACTGCTGCATCAAGTAAGAAATCCGAATAAAACTGTATATAATGGATATTGGTCGCGAAGGCTTTACGTGTTAAACTACTGTGGATGTGTTATGGTGATGTGTTAACTTTCCTTGTACTTGCGCTACTATTATGTTTGTGTACTGTTTGTTGTTGTAACGTTCTTACCCCGTGCTCCTACTGGACATCTGTTACAAAGAGCTTTGCAGGTCATCGGATTCCTCCTGCAGTATAAATATTCCGATTCTGATGTACGTCAGTCCAAAGATGCCAAATTAATATCTGTGATAATAACAAATCGCGTTACCGGCATCTGCTTTGATCCACATTGCTCACCGTAGCTGTTGGGCTGTTCGGAATGTACCACTCACTCAGCGGGGGGGGGGGGATACCAACAATATCGCATTGAATTTTACTTTAAAACATAAAAAACAAGACACGTAATTATAAAATAACTTCAACTGTTATTCTACAATGATTAACAAATTACAAATTGAATCGACGGAATATGGTAAAATTTTAGTCGTAACATTGTTAAATAATGGAATAGAATCACCCCTGTGGTTGGTAATGGTTTCTCTCTCCGTGGGTCATCGTGGACAAATTATTATTTTATTCAATTGTAATTAAACTTTAAAGTATAGTTTAAACATGTTATTGTATTTTGACTTTCTTTCGTGCAAACATCCCCGATTGTAAATGTTGTTTTGGCCAATCAATAGGCGGGAACAAGTGATCGTTACCGTGACACACGCACACACGAACTCCGCACTTGTATTATAATAGATGGATGAGTTATCAATGCGTCTGTGTTTGTATCTAAATGAGAGAGTGGAACTCACACCGCTGAGTAGCTAAGCGAGTGCGTGTTCACACATTCGCGTATTATCACTGCGGGGCAGCTACAGCACGAAGTGGATATTGCACGGAAACGTGACAATCGCAGTTGACCGAGGATATAAAATAGAAACTTTAACAAAATAAAAAAAATCCTTATCGTCTAAAACCTTATAGCCGTATCGACACTTAACGTGGATGCAGAAATAAAAAAACGGGGGCGGGGGGGGGTGACGGGTACCACGGTGGCTGAGAGCACGGAGTGTGAACAGCGCAGAGAAAGGGCACAAAGCACAGACTCACGCACACAAAGACACAGATCTCCCGTGTAGCTTTAACAGGCTGTAGGGGCAAGTGCTGTTAGCGAACGAGGGGTTCTCTCGCAACAACACGCCCGGCCGCCTTTGTCTTCCCAGTGGTGACGTTTACACACCGAACCAGAAACTAATTTGAGGCTGAGTCGACCTAGGGGAGGTCCATGACCGGTTTACAAACACCATTGAATGCGATTATTTGAATCGGTCTTGGGTCTCCCCTAGGTCGACTCATCTTCAAATGGGAACCTGCTGCGGTGTGTGAACATCGCCACTGGGGCGACAAAGGCGGTTGGTCGTGGTGCTGGCCACTAACCCCCTCGTGTGCTGTGGCGGCCTTCATAGGTGGTAGCTAACAGCACTTGCCCCAACAGAATTTTAAGGCGATACAGGGGATCTTTGTCGTTTGGTGAGTGGGTTTGTGTGTGTGTTTTTGTGTGTGTCTTTGTTATTGTGTCTGCGTTTTTGTGTCTGTGCGTGTTTTTGTCTGGGTATGGTGCTGGCCACCCATCCCCTCGTGTATAACAGTGCCGGCCTTCATAGTTGCTACTCGCTCCTAACAGCACTTGCCCCAACAGTCTGTTAAGGCTACACGGGGTATCTTTGTCTTTAGTGTATAGAGAGCCATGTGCCTAGTGTGGGGTGGAGCGGTGGTGCAGTGGTTAGCGCACTGGTGGGGGAGGGCGGGGGGAGCCAAGCTTCTCTCTGACGTCACCGTCCCTCGCGCCGCGCCGCGTGGCGCTCAACGCCGAGAGGGCGGAGCTCCACCGCGGGCGTGCTGGGAACACGCGTCACGTGACGCTACGGGGTGACGCGCGCCGTCCCCTCGTGGTCACTCGCTCGTTGGATAATAAACCAGGGGTGGGGATGGGATGGCCTATTATAATAAACGTGTTTCATCCAAGTTCTAGTGTGTGTCTACGTCGAACCCACTACACTTGTACAAAAAAGTAAAATAAGTAATATTTAAAATACTTTTTTTAAAACACGCTTTAATGAAATGTACCGTACGAGTAATGACAAAACTCCACGACTCCAGGAAGTGGCCCTGAAGCTTGCCATAATGTAAGGTGATTTACAGCCAACGTCAGTAGAGCGTGGACAATTACACCCGAGCCGAATCATAATATATAAAAAATATAGTTAAATATTTTTTTTTATGATAGAATATAGTATTGTCATCAGTATGACATAAGTATACAAAGTTTGCAGTCTATACCACATTGGGAAGTGGGTTAAAATTGAGTTACAATATTTGAGGATACGACAACAACAACAGAGTGATTTAAATAAAAGCGTGTAAAATACATTGAAACAAGCAACATTTAGTTTAAGCTTGAAAGTATATGTCTTAGCAGATGCTTTTTGCTGTATAAACAGCCTCACAGTCGCCGGTGAAACCAGCTTGTGGGAAAAACCATCACTGTTTCCCTGGTTACCGTGGGGTTTTGAATAAATATTATCAACTGCGATTATTAAACCCTAAAACGGTGTGTGGATGTAACGCCACGTCTACACAGGTAAATACGCGCCACCGTGTGGAACATTCCAGGGCACGTCTCTTGGTGTTAATAATTTAACTGTGGATGAAGTCAGTTCCTTTCCTTGTTCATCGTTCCTGCTCTGGGAGATTTTTTTAACACGATCAGTGACACGCATGTACAGTAAAAAAATAAACTTTAATAAATTAGCACGGTTGGAGTGAGGCCAACCACCGGATCCAATTGCCCACCCACGCGCCCTCCTACCCACACGACCTGCCACCCTCCCAACCACACGCCCTCCCACCCACTCACTCAACCAGCATCCATTCGAAATAAAACTGTCCCAGGATGAACATAGGATGCATTAAGCCAAAAGTTAAAATATAACTTCATAAGCATTGAAAATACGATTAAAAAGTAAAATGGATAAAGACACATGTAAAAAAACAAGTTATCCTCTGAGTTAGAATGTATGCACAAGGTGCGGTTCAACTATGGCAATGCATATATCCTTACCCGAGCCTGTCAAACCAGTCTGTGGAACAAACCATCGCTGTGTCCCTGGCTGCTGCTCGGTTTATTTATCCAAATATTATATCACTTGAGACCAGTCAAAACAATGTATGTATGTTGAACTTCTTCCACACCGTACGTAGCCAACCGTGCTAATTCGAAGTGCTAGAAGACAACAAACTAAACACAAAAAGCAGGTTTAGCTAACACAGTGTGTGACTGTAACTCCACGTCTATACAAGTGAACCCGGCCGCCTTGTGGAACATTCCAGGGAGTGTCTCGGGGTATTTATAACTTAACTGCAGGTCAAGTCAAGTTCATTTCTTTATTTGACTCCGCTGTGTGAGCAGCTGCTGCTGCGATAGCTCCTCTGTGAGCCGCGGCGAGCGACTGAGTCCGAGTGAAGCCATGGGCCATGGCGAGCGCGTCTCCCAGTGATTGTGTAGACAGTGAGCTGAGCTGCCCCATCTGCCTGGGCACGTTTGACTGCCCCTCCACGCTGAGCTGCGGACACTCGTTCTGCATCCGGTGTCTGGACGGTTCCTGGGAGAGAGCGAGCAGCTTCAGCTGCCCGCAGTGCCAAGCGGCCTTCTCTGAGCGGCCTCAGCTGAAGAGGAACGTGGCGCTTGCCAACCTGGTGGAGCAGCTCAAAGTTGGAGAGAGGATGGCCGGAGTTGTCTTCTGTGGTGGCTGTGATGATGGGGAGACTCCTGCAGTTAAGACCTGCCTCAGGTGTGAGATGTCCCTGTGTGAGTCCCACCTGAAGCCTCACCTGAAAAACCCCAAGTTGATGGACCACGTCCTGGTGGCTCCCATTGTCAGCCTGGAGGAGCGAAGCTGCCAACAGCATGGAGACCCTTACAGGTTCTTCTGTAAGCAGGACGAGAGCCTCGTGTGCAGGGTGTTGGATCTATGCCCTGTTTTCCGTTATTAATATTAAGAATAATTAAGAAAATTTTGTTTTTTGTTTTTATTATATCTATATATATATTTTTTTTAATAATGAGGACGGCTCACTTCTCCTCACGGGCACACCGGGAGTCCATGAGACATGGAGGGCGGTTGAAATGATAGGAATTCGGTCACGAAGAGGTCATAGACATCCAGACGGACAAAAAGATGTATGGACTAAACCTCCCAAGACATCTGGAGATGTACAGATAAGGTGCACAGTAAATAACGGTTGAAACTTCGCATTTTCTTAACGTTTTCCTAACCGAAAAGTAGAAACTTAACAGAAAGAATGAACCAACAAACAATAGGGGCTTTTTTTATTAGTAATTCCCTTGTATTCCTCGTATTCACCGTATATATATATTATTTTTGTATTGTATGTTTCTATCTACCTGACCAAAAAAAAAAATAATAATTACGAATTCCAACAGTCAAGAAAGCATAAGTGGAAACTTAGTTGCACTTAACCTCAGGACATTAAAATATAACTCAAGAATAAATGTAACACACAGGACCACATAATGTATCGCATACATCTCCTCGACCACCTTTGTCTTCCAGCAGTGTCTGACCTCAGAATGACCCACGCAGGGCAAGCAAGGAGGGAGCAAAAAGGTCACAGGGGGGAATCGGTGCCTGACATTCCAAAGACATCTGTTTTGTTGTTTGTTTTCTCTCGCAAGAGACGCGGAGAGAGAGAAAGGAGTCACGTTTTAGTTAGGCACACACACAGCGAACGGGCAGTCTGGTCCGAGTCGAGCTCAGCGTTGCGACGGGGCACGCAAGGGAGCTGTGGCAGTCGTGCCTCGAGAAGAGATGGGACGACGAGACATCGTTAAAGTGGCAGCCTGAGAGCAGTCTAGTCCGAGTCGAGCTCAGCGTTGCGACGGGGCACGCAAGGGAGCTGTGGCAGTCGTGCCTCGAGAAGAGATGGGACGACGAGACATCGTTAAAGTGGCAGCCTGAGAGCAGTCTGGGTTGAGTCGTGCTCAGTCTCGCAACTCGGCTTGCGACGCGGTGTTGCGACGGGGCTCGCAAGAGAGGTGTGGCAGTCGTGCCTCCAGGAGAGATGGGACGACGAGACGTCGTTAAAGTGACAGTCTGAGAGCAGTCTGTCCGAGGGGCGCTCGGTCTCGCAACTCGGCCTGCGACGCAGCGTTGCGACGGGGGGCTCGCAAGAGAGCTGGGGCGGTTGTGCCTCGAAAAGTGATGGAACGAGGAGGGGTCGTTCGAGTCGCAGAAGTCTGAGTTCAACCTGGGTCAGGGCTGGGTTTCAGCCGTGCTCCGGCTGGCGGAGCGTCGTGAGGACACGAAACACCGATGCCGATAACAGGTCGCTTCTCGCAGAACGAAGTTAAGTGCGAGTGAAGCTGGCAGCTGCCCGAACAAAGGAAGCACGGAGCAGAGAGAGTGACGAGTGACGACAAGCAATCAACCTGTAAAAGGGCGGAGATCGCCAAGCGTCGACCAAGCGTGCAAAGCAGAGAGCGCGAAGCAGTGGAGGAAGCCTGGTCAAACGGCTGTGAGGGAGAGGACAGCGCCATCGAATGCACCGTGTGCCTGAGGGCACACCGACCAACGACCAGTGTGAACACACAAGACGTCCAGAGCGGCGGCGAGCATCGTGCCGACTCAACAATCAATCGAGCAGTGGAGAAGCCGGGGGCTGCCACCAAGAAAGCGCGAGCGCCACCCAGCGCCACCGAGCGACACGAGCGACCGAGCATCTTCAAGGACAGCATTGTGCCAACTCGTCAATCTAGCAGTAGAGAGAGAGAGCGCACGAGCAGCACCAAGCCCCCGGAACCATCAAGCGCCAAGCAAGCAAGTTTCTTCAAGGAACATCGTGCCAACGCCGCTCAATCCAGCAGTGGAGAGAGAGAGAGAGCAAAAGCCGAGCGACACGCCGAGCGAGGGAGCAGCACGACTCGATGCGGCCACGCCCCACCCAGAGGAAGCTGGCCGCTGTTCGTATCCTCCCACACCACACAAGCTAACGACACAACTCCCGACTCTAAGAATTAATTAATATTACAAGGGAACAACGCACACACAGCACGCACACGAATAAGACTTTAAAAGAAAAACTGTCTTTGCGTTTCAAAAAGGGTTGCCATTTCGAGGTGGTGCGTTCAATATCAACTGATCGTGCAAAGCAGTTGCTGCCGTCGAGTTACATGAATAAGAAATGTTTTAGTCATTCATTTTCGTTAACTGCATAATTTCGCCAATGAAGAAGTATTTTTAGTCATTCAGTTTCGTTAATTGCATAAGATTGCCCAGGAATTTATTGACGTATACTCGCTTTCGCATACTAGAGTGTCATGTGCTTGTTTAGAATTAAAATTGCTTAACACCAACTGTTCGAGTGCTTCTTTCCAAGTCCATGCAAAACTGCCTTATTCTTGACAACTGTATCCTGTGATGAGATCTGAACCTGGAGACCTAAAAATAATAAACACACTAAGATAATCAGCAAATGTTTAATCGATGATAATCGTGTTATCCTGATTGATATAACCCTGGATAAACGAAACCGAGCCTAATTATCACAACTGCACACATTAACATAACCGCAAGCATCCGCATAAATTACTACGATTATCTCTACGATTATCATAATTTATGCATATAATTACATGCATTATCATAATGTATGCATGTTAATACACACACTATCATAATTAATGCGATTTGCGCATTTTTCGGAAAATTATTAATTTTTATTATTTTTATCAAAATTTCATAACCCAACACATACAACAAGGGACTGCACCATCGCAGGAGACCACATAGGACATCGGGTCATCACGCTCAAGGATGAGCACGAGACACGTAAGGTGAGGCCCTCAAGGAGTGAGAGCTACTCAGGTACAGAAAAAAACTATACCTCAACTCACTGGCCATAACAACATGGGAAGTAAATAATCAGTGTCACTGGGATTATTAGAAACATCTCATGCAACGAACATCACCATGAGTTGATTCTCTCTCCACCGTCCCTTGCCCTTTTAGACTTTTTCAATCAGTCTGGGATGACTTCCTGGCCATCAATGTGGGGGGCTCCGTGTGTGGTGGGGCTGAGAGGGAGTCGCTCAGGGAGTGGAGTCTCCTCTAGTGACTTCGTCTCTCACAGAATGGAGTCGGAGAGGAGACGCGAGCGGTGGAGGAGAAGAGGAAGAAGGCGGAGGCGTCCGTGGGACAGATGAAGGCCGCTCGCAAGGACGTGCAGGTACGACGCGTGGACTTTGTTACCCTGTGACCTCCACCCTGCTTGGAGTCTGTGACTCTCCCTGTGAGGACAACTTCATAGACTCAAGTAAACTTTTTTACTTTTGAATCAATGTGTAGTAACTTTGCAGGATATTGAACTATTATTATTATCGTTATGGGTGCTTGAAATGTAAACAAATGCAACGTTTATGGAAAAAAGGTTAATATTTGTTGAGACTGCAAAGCATTTCGCAGGATAACTCGAATGACTTGCAATAGGTGAGATAAAATAACACAGTATGGAGCAACAACTGTATTGAATTAGAAACTAGACATTAAACATGTGAAGATGGTAAAATGCGACAGGAAATCGTCTAATAAATGCTACAATAAACACTAGAGATGCGGCTTCAAGAGCGTGTAGGGAATGCAAGAAAACACTTGTGCGCTCATGACACGCATACAACTGTCAAGCAGACTCAACACAACGTAGAGTCAATGACTATTTCAAACATTTTTACGTGAACGAATCGTGATGTATTAGTGAATCACTCTTTTGGTGTCGTACATTTTAATGGAAAGGATAATTACGTGATTGCGTCTACTTTTGATATGTCTTCAACGGTATTGCTCTGAGCCTGTTTGCATTATCGCATTCATGAGTTTGTTCATTCATTCGTTTCTCAATCCACTTGTCCTGGTGAGGGTCGTGGAAGCAGAATGTTGAGTAGAACGATCTAGACATCTCTTTCCCTGGTGACAGGCTCTAGCACTTCCTGGGGAATTCCCAGGCGTTCCCAGGCCAGCCGAGTGACATAGTCCCGCCAGCGTGTCCTGGGTCGGCCCCGGGGTCTTCGCCCAGTGAAACATTCCCAGGAGAGTTCCAGGGGGAGTCTACCGGGGGGCATCCTTACCAGGTGCCCAAACCACCTCAAATGGCTCCTTTCGATCCAGAGGAACAGCAGCCCCACTCTGAGGCTTTCCTGGATTACTGAGCTCCTCACCCAATCATGGAGAGTAAGCCCAGCAACCATGCAGAGAAACCCCATTTCGGTCCCTTGTACCCGCGATTTCATCCTTTCAGATATTATCCAAAGCTCATGACAATAGGTGAATGTGGGAACGTAGATCGACCTGTAAAGCAAAAGATTTGTTCGATAACTCACCTCCCACTTCACGACCATGGAACGGTACAATGCCTGCAACACTTGGAACGCCGCACTGATCCACCGGCCGATCTCCCGCTCCCACTTACCATCACTCAGGAAAGAAACCCCGAGGTACTTAAACTCAAACTTGATTTGGAGCTTTCGTGACTGCAAGAATTACTCTTTGGTTCTTTCGGTAAAGTCACGTAGAAAGAAAAATAAATTAAATAATAGCATACGACGTTTCGATTGCAACACAAGCAATCATCATCAGGTACGAATGAAAGAGAAAATAAAGCTAGTAGACTTAGAAATATAATGCAATACAACACATAACGTAACAGTCAACACCCTACCTGGTTGATTACGTTCTTCCAAAGGTTGCAAAATTTGATAGAGAGATAAAACACAGACACGGAGACATATAGACAGACATAAGCAGAGATAACACAGAGACACACAGAGAGAGACACACGCATAGGCACACAGAGAAACAACGCCTCTGTGTCGAGGCCTTAAATAGAGCGAGAGGGAGGCAGAGAAAGAGAGGGGGGGTAGAGAAATTAGCATGTCAATGAGAGATTTGGAGCTGTCGTGACTGCTGGAAAACTAGAGCAACAACACAAAGACACACACAGAGAGAGAAAACACACTTAATTAAACAAAACTTAGTAAAATTTGGAAATGCAATGCAATGAAACACAGAAAGTCGGTCAACACACAATTAATGCATAGCCTGGTTGATTACGTTCTTTCAAAGATTGCTAAATTAGAAGTTAAGTGTTAAATTTGAGAGAGAGACAAAACACAGACATGGAGACAAAGACAGACACACAAGCAGAGAGAGACAACACAGAGACACAGAGAGAGAGAGAAAAAAAACTTGAATCCTCCCCGTAGAGGTGGTTCAAACTTGATTTGGAGCTTTCGTAATTCCTGCAGTCACGAAAGCATTACAGGGAACTTGGTCATATGCCTTCTCCAAGTTTACAAAGCAAAGGTAGACTGGAGAAGCATACCCTCATGACCCCTCAAATATCTGTAAGAAGGAAAAGAGCTGGTCTATTGTTCCACGACCCTGACGGAATCCTTTGAGGATCAACCAACCGGCAGGAGCCTCCACTCCAGCACTCTAGCCTTGGCTTTACCTGGGACGCTAAGGAGTGTGAACTGTCTTTAGTTGGAGCACACCCTCTAGTCCCCTTTCTTAAAAATGGGAACCACGGCTCCAGTTTGCCAATCCAGAGGTACTGTACCCATCGCCTTCCATGCAACATTGAAGAGGCCTGTTAACGACGACACACCAACACTGTCCAGTGCTTTCAAGAACTCTGGGTGAATCTCGTCCACTCTAGCAGCTTTGCCGCTATGAAGACCCTCAACCGCCGCAGAGACTTCAGCAGCCATGATGGATCTGATCCCCCCCAGCTGTTTCTAGAGCTGGCTTCTGAGAGGAGGGCTTGTCCACCGGGTTGAGGAGCTCACCAAAATGTTTCTTCCAGCTGTCAGCTATCTCCTTAGTTGAGTTCAATGTTACGCCACCCTTACTAGGAACAGCCTGGGCCACGCCCCGTCGACCCTTCCCAATGCGTCGGATGGTTTGCCAGAATATCTTTGAGGCTGACAGCAAGTCTCTCTCCATGGCCTCTCCAAGTTCCTCCCATGCCCGGGCTTTCGCATCAGTGATTGCTACCGCTGCCACCCTCTTGGCAAGCAGGTACCTCTCAATCGAGCAAGGAGACCTTTTTCCGAGCATAGCTAGGAAAAAGCCTCCTTATTCAACTTGACAGCGTCCCTCAGCATTGGTGTCCACTAACGGGACCTAGGTTTGCCACTTTCAAAGGCACTAACTGTCTTCCAACAACAGCTTTTCACAGTCGCATCCACAATCGAGGTCCTGAACATTGTCCACTCGGACTCAATGTCCATCACCTTTTCTGGAGAGCAAGATAAGTTTTTCCAGAGGTGGAATTTAAAATCTTTCTGCACTGGGTCTTCTGCCAGACGTCCCAGAAAAGCTGCACTATTCGTTTGGGCCTTCCACGTCTATCTGGTCAGTGCTCCAAGCATTGCATCTAACTTTCCACCAGGTGGTGATCAGTTGACAGCTCTGCCCCTTTCTTCACCTGAGTGTCCACAACATATGTCCTTAGTTCTGATAATACCAATATAAAGTCAATCATTGACCTTCGGCCCAAGGTGCCCTGTTGCCAAGTACACACATGAGCATCCTTTTGTTCAAACATGGTGTTTGTTATTGACATTCTGTTACTATCACAGAATTCCAGTAACATCTCAACATTCGGAGTCGGATCAAGGGTGGCATTCCCCCTTATCACGCCTCTCCAGGTATCTACATCATTTCCCACTGGGACAAACTCCAACTGAACAGCACCCAGCCGGGGGCTTGTGAGTATCCCCCATTCACCCGGGGCCTCTCACCAGGGGTTATGCCAGAACAGGAGAGAGACCACCCCCGATTGAGAAGTTTACTTCCAGTGCCAATGCTGTGTGTGTAGGTGAGACCAACTACATCTAGTCGGTACCTTTCCACCTCCTCCACCAATGCCGGCTCCTTCCCCCCCCGCCCCCCCAGTGATGTGACATTCCAGGTCCCAATAGCTAGTGCCCATTGCCAAGGTCCAGTCCGTCTGAGACCATCCCACTCCCTGCAATACTGGCATTGCATCCGCCCCTCACTCTTCCTCCTGCGGATGGTGGGGCCACAGGACGGTGCCACGTAGCCATTTCGGGCAGGGCTCAACCGAATTACGTGGGTCTCCTGCCCACCAGGCTCTTCTCGGCAAACACCACCCCCAGGCCTGGCTCCAGGGGGGGTGTCCCGGTATACCTTGTCTGGGTCAAGTTGTCTGATTTTGGTATTTTTTAACCATTCATAAAGGGATGGTTTTTTGGGACCATTATTTGTCTGGAACGTCCGCCCAGACCTGTTCACTAAGGGAGATCCTACCAGGAGTACAAGACTCCAGGCGACATAGCTCTGAGGGTCATTAGAACACACAAACATCACCTCCACGATAAGGTTACGAGTATCCAATGCCATGGAAATCCTGCTGTAAAAGAGGGAATTAAGTCAGCTGGTGATAATAATTACGCAAAACCTCAATGTTGTGGAAAACATTAGTAATAAAAACCGATAAGCAGATAATGCCTCTGTATAAAAATTATGAGAAAAATGTACACATCATATCAGCCTCACGACGTGGGAGTGCATCGTTTCAAAAGTATTGATTCAGTACAAGAAAGCTCTGGACTGGTTTCCATATCCAGTGTCTCAGTATCAGCCAGGCTTGCTGTAGTCAATGCTGGTGTACTTCCCTATGTTCATAGGTAAGGACCTTCTCATAAAGATATAGTTCGTAGTGCGATGCCAAATCATAATACACAACACAAACATAATTATTAGATTTGTGGTGGAGAATATAACTATGAAAATAGATAAATGAACGATATTTTTGCCGTATAGATTTGTCTCTCCACCTAAAATACATATTTCTAAACATCCACGGTCTTCTGGGAGTGCATAATTATAGCTGCATTGATTCAGCATATATACATATCCCACTCACCACGCAACTCACTACTCTTTACACCTCCACTTAAAGTTGACTTGGACAGCCCGGTAATTTGCATCTGTGTTCAGGTGACAGGAATTTATTTGGAACAGAATCTTGTGGTATTGTGTTTAAGTGTATTACAATAAACTGCACAGCTTTGATTAATCTACACTGACTGACCTATGTCTAGGTTTGGTCTGCGTAGGATTTAGCTATCCTGCCTTTACTGCCCTGCATAGTGATAGGGCCCTGAATATTAATTGTTACACAGAAAATCCCATTAAGCCATGAACCCAGTTAATTTGCAAGGGAAATCCTGATGCATCAGCATAGAACAAAAACAATATAAAGTTGATAGTTGGGGAGGGATATGCAACATGAAAAGAGTGCTTCAGAGCTACCGGAATTTTTTTTTACAAACAACCATAACAATATTAACAAAATTAACAACAGGTGTATTGCACCAAAAAAGGACTAATGTATGGTTAGTACACAGATGAGCTTGAGGTGAAGTGAACATGATTTTACGTAAGCCAATCGTGCTAATCGGAGGTACGGCGGAAGGACAACAAACTGAACACAAAGACAGTTCTCAATCGAGACGATGTAAAAGTACATAGCTCCAATGGCTTCCTAATATTTGAAGGAAGAACGTTCCAGATGGCCACAGAAGCGCACCTGAAAGCATGCGATGCAGCGGCCGTCTTTGTTCGATCGAGTGAATAAAAAGACCATAATGGCAATACAAAAATTAACAACAAAGGGTTGGGTCCATGCAGTTACAGCAGCTGAAGTGTGTAGTCTGAGCTAATAGTGAATTGAAACGGTGGAGGGAGGGGAGAGAGCCCAGCCTATGTTGAGAGGCATGGACATTCCAGCAATGTGAGCTAGTTTTAATAACAGGTAATTATAGTAAGTTATTAGTCGTTATTGTTTTCCATATTTGTGCGTAAAATATCTCAGTTGTTTTGAACTATGTTTTTTAGTACGTTTTGGTTCAGTAATGCATCTTAGGTCATATAATGGGACCGTATGGAAAATTATGTTTCGATTTACAATTTAATGTTTCACTTTATGTTGTGATTATTTCCAGAGGAATCCAATTTTACTTTTCATTTTACTAACCATATTATGGATATGAAGGAACTAGATACTTAAAAGTTATCGACCTGTTCAATGAGATGTAAGTGCAGACACATAATGTGGAGGCAGGGCAAACTAGGTTTGGAGTAACCAGAAAACAACGTGATTTTGGTGTTTATAGCATTGAATATTAATTGATAGCATCCATCGCACACCCCTGCAGGATTGCATGGTCCAGACCAAGGCTCATATCTCAGGCGAGTTCGCCCACATGAGGGCGATGCTGGGTGACGATGAGAAGACGGCTCTGGATCGCGTGGATGTGAAGGGGGGCAAGCTGCTGTCCCGGATCGAGGAGAACATCGCTCATTACGAGCACGAGATCAGCGACCTCAAGGCAGGAGCCACGCGCCTGCGCGCTCTGCAGGAGGAGAGGGACTCGCTCACGTTCCTGCAGGTAGAGCATTTTCATAGCTAGGATAGTACTCGACTTACGAACACAACTCGTTCCCAGGCCTGTTCGCAAAGACGAACAGTTCATAAGTCGGAACACAACAATGTGCCCTATTTGAATTCCATTACAATTGCTGTCATGAAATGTGTTCTGGTTCAAGAAAAAACTGAAGCATTGTTAAACTCATAAATAAGAAGAAATACTGTACATTTCCATGTAACACTGTAAAATAACTGTATAGTAAATAAAACATGAGATAAAGTAACATGAATAGAAAAAAATCCGTTGCATTTTCACTTACCTTGAGTCCCGATCCCGTCTTGCTTATTGAAAGAGGCGCAATGAGTCACTACAATTGAACACACAAACTCACACACGGGGGAGGCACACACAAATGAAAGATACACAAACAGACACGCACACAGACACTACAAAGAAACACACACACGGGCCATTTGTGCACACACAGACACAACAACCGCCATTCGCCACTAAGTGGCGGTGATGTCAACACGACGCTTGTGCCAGGCTATGTGCACGTTGAGGCCACGTGAAATGTCGAATACCCGCTAGCAGGAGGTCACGGGGCAGACCCAGGTGCCACGGGTCGACTGACTGAGATAACTGGCTGATGCACCACGTGTACCCCCTACTGTACCAACTTTCTGTGCTTTAGCCACCCGGCGCTCCGCTCGTTGTTGTGAGCGTCGCTCCTCCGCCCTCCGTTGTTGTTGGAGGGTGACTGCCTCCAACTGCCCAGTAGCGTCCTTCATGAACCTCCTCCACAGAGGCCGATCTTGACACCGCTGGTACCAGTCATCGGCAAGTCCACTCAGCTCCACGTCCTCCTGTACTACATCACTCAATCTCTTCTCTAGCCCATACCGCGCCCGTTTAGCCCTCTCGATCCGGCCGAACAAAAGCTATTTAGGCATGCGGTGGCTGGGCATGCGGGCTACATGACCCAGCCAATGCAGCCTTGCCTGCCAGAGGAGCTCACCGATGGGACTTTATCCACATCTTTCAAGGATTTGTGAGCTCACACAATCCAGCCTGGTTAAACCCAGGATGGATCGTAGGCAGGCCAGCCTAAATGTTTCTAACCGGCGAAGATGTTCCATTATGGGGGTGCACTTTTCGCAAGCATAGAGAAGGGAGGGAATGACTGTGGCCGAGAAGACCTGAAGCTTCGTGCGGAGCGACAGACCAGGTAGCTTCCACACAGCGTTACGCAACCGATGAAAAGATAATGCCGCATGACTGGTTCGGAGTGAGACCTCTGCTGTTAAACCGGAGCCGGTCATGAGCACACTACCCAGGTATGGAAAACTCTACACTCTCTCCACACCTGTCCTATCACTAATTGCGAGTTGTGGGAGTGGAGTGTCCGATGGTACAAAATACCCAGGCAGGTGCTTAGTTTTGGTGGGGCTGATGGTAAGGCCCCACCTCTTAGTTGCAAGCTCCAGGTTCACCAGCAGCACCTCCAACTCCTCCTCTGAGTGAGCAGCAATTACCAGATCATCGGCATACATAACGTGGTTTAGCAATAGGGAGCCATCCCTTGACCACACCCGGGCATCGATCAGCCTCCCATTGTATCTGTACCAGATGGAAATTCCCCTGGTACAGCTGTTGAAGGCTTCACGAACTACGTGGTCGAAATAGATGTTAAATCATGTGGGAGCCAGAGGACATCCCTGTCGCACACAAAGGTGTACTGGGAATGGCTCCGACTCCAGGCCACAGTTTTACCCGGACCCAAAAATCGTCCCAAAATTTCTAAACTACTGACAAAGGTAACGCAATGCTCTGGGTGGACGATTATTTCGAATGTTGGTTCACAATCACTGCCGCTCGATGTTGAGTGCCACGTATGCCTATTGCCTGTGGCAATGGTTTGAGAGGTGACACCTTGCTGATGATAATCATCGAGTGCAAACGAGTCCACGGCTTTGTCTTGATTACAACCAACAACACTGGGATACGCGAATGGCTGAGCGCACCCTCATCGCGTCTACCAATAACCGTGTTGTTAACGTGGCTCAAAATGAACGGACTCGTGCCCCTTGTGTCTGACTCCTGCAGGTTCACCTGAAGGAGACAAACCGGTATGGACTCATGAACTCACACAGATTCACACACTGGGTGACTGTGTGTGAGACATGATGCTGTGTGTCATGATGCTGTCTGTGAAGATGATGCTGTGTGAGGATGCTGTGTGATGATGCTGTGAGTGATAATGTTTTGTGTTATGATGCTGTATGGAGTGTATGTGATGATGCTGGTCGGGCGTGATGATGCTGCGTTTGATGATGCTTTGTAGGATACTGGCTGTGTGTGATGATGCTGCATGTGATGATTATATGTGCGATGATGCTGTGTGATGATGCTGTGTGATGATTGCTGTGCGTCATTATGCTGTGTAAGACACGGGCTGTGTGAGTCACTGCTGGTTGTGGTGTCATAGGAGAGACGCTCAGAAGGAAGCTCCACACTCATCTCCCAGCAAAGAAGATATTGCCACGATAAGCGCACAGCAGGGAGCTCTGATCAAACTGCTGCCGTTCATGTGTGAGTAACACGGACTCTTGCCACGTGTGCATGTATGTTATTGCATATGTAATCGTGGCTGTGTGTAGGTCGCGATGAAATGGAGTGTGTGGAAAGGGGTCGTCTAGCAGTTAGCATGCTGCGCTACAAATCCAGTGCTACAAATCCAGCCACTGGAGTTCGATTTCTGCTCACGGCCAACACCAGTGATGATTATCTGAACAGGTCCTGAACCCCCCTAGGAAGACTCAGCCGTAAATACATGGTCGGCTATGTGCGGTGCGAAAGAGGTTAAACATACAAACAAATTAGTATCTGGTGCAGTGTGTAGACATAGACACGAGAGATACAAAAGCGGTCGGGCGTGGTACTGGCCACCCACCCCCTCGTGTGCCATGCTGGTCTCCATAGGTGCTCGCTAACAGCATTTGCCCCAACAGTCTGTTAAAGATATACGGGTATATCTTTGCCTTTGTAATGGTGTATGTGTAGTGCTGAACTTTACGCGGACAACTTTTTCCTTTTCTGTCGTCACTTTATTTTATCCAACACAGCACATTTCGCCACCATTCTCCAGCGCGTTCTCCACCCGCTCGCCATGCTCTGCCGGCCTCGCTCGCCCCGTTCGCCCCGGTCCTCCCTCTCTCTCTCCGTCTCTCCCGACTCCCATCTCTGCTTCTGCGTCCCACTCCAGCCGTCGCTCTCTCTCGGCTTCTGCGTCTCACTCCGACTGTCGCTCTCTCTCGGCTTCTCCGTCTCACTCCGACTGTCGCTCTGTCTCGGCTTCTCCGTCTCACTTCGACTATCTCTCTCGTTCAGCTTCTCTGTCGGTACTGCTACTCTGCACTTCTACTCCACTGCTACTCTACACTTCTCTTCTACTCCACTGCTACTCTACACTTCTTCTTCTACTCCACTGCTACCCTACACTTCTTCTTCTACTCCACTGCTACCCTACACTTCTTCTTCTGCTTCGAACGACTCCATCCAGCTCCTATCACAACTTCTCGTCTCACTCTCCCGTATTTATACCGTCCCTATTAATTTCCAATTAATTGGTTGGCGTCCCCCCTAACGCCCCGCGCCCCCAGCCCCCGGCGCCACTTGTCCTCATTTCCAGACTTAGCGGTGCCACCCTGTCCCTGACAACAACAACCGGCCAATCACTGCCCTGCATCCATAATTGCCTAACGGGTTGTCTCTCTCTCCTCCATTGTCCCACAGCAACACCAGCCTGTCCCGGTACGACCCCACTGTTCCCAGCCCACACGTGTTTGCAATTACCTCCCTTGGTGCGCGTTAAACCACTACATATGTATCCATGTTTCTTTAACTTCTTTCACACTGTACGTAACCAACCGTGCTAATCGGAGGTGTATGGGTGTATGGATGAGCGAGAGTGAATGTTTAATGAAGATGGGGTGGTTTGTGCACCGAGCTACAAACATGGTCACCGACACGTGATTCACGGCCATGGCTGGATTCAGAACCAATGTTGGACCTCTCCTAGATCGACTCAGCCTTAATGAGTACCTAGTACACCTGGCAAACATCAGCACTGTGGGAACAAAGGCAGCCTGCGGGATTTGTATGATTCAATGAAAAAGGCTATGGTTTTAAAAACGAGATCAAAGTAATTATAGGAATCTTATGGATGATTGGTAATGCCCAAGGATCATACATCCAGACCAAGACACATTTCAGATTATTAGGCTTCATATTAACAGACTGATGTTCAGAGAGTCAAACTAAGGCACTTTAAGAATTCTTAGGTTCCCCCAGTTAATGGCTGAGGATCACAGAATCAGACTAAGGCATAACCTTGGTTAATCTTGGAACGCACTGCACGTGCAAAGATCAACATTACGAATGTAATGTATTCATTGGACAATACTATATAGCACAACCACGAGTGTATTTCACTATTACATGAGCTCCATTGATATTACATGTTTGTATAGTCCAGTGAGGATGCTGTTGGACAAAGTAACTATTGTAGCAGATTAATCTATGACTATGAGTCTTCTCTGTGATCGAAATCATCATCAGACTAAAGCCAGACTACATCACCGTTGTGATGCATAGGGTTCATTGTTAATGCTGTAGGCTCATATCCAGACTAAGGCAGCCTAATGAGTCTCAATATTCATTAATGATGCTTGAGGCTACTATATCCCTACTAAGGCACCTTAAGGATTATTGGGGTCAAGGTTAATACCCGAGGCTCACAAAGCCAGACTGGGCTATCACTGTGGCTGACCATGTGTATCACTGTACATACTTACAGATGCATTACTATTGCCCAGGATGCTGTTGCTATGCTGTCACTGTGGGTGTTTTACACAGAGACGCTGTGGCTGAGATTCTGAGGATTCATAATTCGTACTTGAGGCAGCGTGATACAGATTCAGACACAGTTAGGATTCTTAGGGTTCAGTGTTAATGTGTAAAGCTCTCAGAATCAAAGGCACCTTGAGAATTATTTGTGAATATTCAGAGGTTTATCGGACAGCCAGACAGCTAAGGGCTTCACCCTGGTTGACCGTGTAAATCACTAAATAGTGACTAGACTACACTATCACACACACGAGTGTACATCACTACACTATCACACACACGAGTGTACATCACTACACTATCACACACACGCACACGAGTGTACATCACTACACTATCACACGCACACGAGTGTACATCACTACACTATCACACACACACGAGTGTACATCACTACACTATCACACACACACGAGTGTACATCACTACACTATCACACACACGAGTGTACATCACTACACTATCACACACACGCACACGAGTGTACATCACTACACTATCACACACACACGAGTGTACATCACTACACTATCACACACACACACACGTGGGTACATCACTACACTATCACACACACACACACACGAGTGTACATCACTACACTATCACACATACGAGTGTACATCACTACACTATCACACACACACACATACGAGTGTACATCACTACACTATCACACACACACATACGAGTGTACATCACTACACTATCACACACACGGGTGTAAATCACTACACTATCACACACACACATACAAGTGTACATCACTACACTATCACACACACACATACGAGTGTACATCACTACACTATCACACACACACATACGAGTGTACATCACTACACTATCACAAACACACGAGTGTACATCACTACACTATCACACACAGTGTACATCACTACACTATCACACACACGAGTGTACATCACTACACTATCACACACACGAGTGTACATCACTACACTATCACACACACGAGTGTACATCACTACACTATCACACACACGAGTGTACATCACTACACTATCACTCACACACGAATGTACATCACTACACTATCACACACATACGAGTGTACATCACTACACTACCACACACACACACACGAGTGTACATCACTACACTATCACACACACACGAGTGTACATCACTACACTATCACACACACACGAGTGTACATCACTACACTATCACACACACACACGAGTGTATATCACTACACTATCACACACACACACGAGTGTACATCACTACACTATCACACACACACGAGTGTACATCACTACACTATCACACACACACAGTGTACATCACTACACTATCACACACAACGAGTGTACATCACTACACTATCACACACACACGGTGTACATCACTACACTATCACACACACACACGATATACATCACTACACTATCACACACACACACACGAGTGTACATCACTACACTATCACACACACACACACGAGTGTACATCACTACACTATCACACACACACACACACGAGTGTACATCACTACACTATCACACACACACACGAGTGTACATCACTACACTATCACACACACACACGAGTGTACATCACTACACTATCACACACACACACGAGTGTACATCACTACACTATCACACACACACACGAGTGTACATCACTACACTATCACACACACACACGAGTGTACATCACTACACTATCACACACACACACGAGTGTACATCACTACACTATCACACACACACACGAGTGTACATCACTACACTATCACACACACGCACACGAGTGTACATCACTACACTATCACACACACACGAGTGTACATCACTACACTATCACACACACACACGTGGGTACATCACTACACTATCACACACACACACGAGTGTACATCACTACACTATCACACACACACATACGAGTGTACATCACTACACTATCACACACACACACATACGAGTGTACATCACTACACTATCACACACACACATACGAGTGTACATCACTACACTATCACACACATACGAGTGTACATCACTACACTATCACACACACACGAGTGTACATCACTACACTATCACACACACACATACGAGTGTACATCACTACACTATCACAAACACACGAGTGTACATCACTACACTATCACACACACGAGTGTACATCACTACACTATCACAAACACACGAGTGTACATCACTACACTATCACACACACGAGTGTACATCACTACACTATCACACACACGAGTGTACATTACTACACTATCACTCACACACGAATGTACATCACTACATTATCACACACATACGAGTGTACATCACTACACTACCACACACACACACACGAGTGTACATCACTACACTATCACACACACACGAGTGTACATCACTACACTAACACACACACACACACGAGTGTACATCACTACACTATCACACACACACGAGTGTACATCACTACACTATCACACACACACGAGTGTACATCACTACACTATCACACACACACACGAGTGTACATCACTACACTATCACACACACACAGTGTACATCACTACACTATCACACACACGAGTGTACATCACTACACTATCACACACACACGGTGTACATCACTACACTATCACACACACACACGAATATACATCACTACACTATCACACACACACACACACGAGTGTACATCACTACACGATCACACACACACACGAGTGTACATCACTACACTATCACACACACACACACACGAGTGTACATCACTACACTATCACACACACACACGAGTGTACATCACTACACTATCACACACACACACGAGTGTACATCACTACACTATCACACACACACACGAGTGTACATCACTACACTATCACACACACACACGAGTGTACATCACTACACTATCACACACACACACGAGTGTACATCACTACACTATCACACACACACACGAGTGTACATCACTACACTATCACACACACACACGAGTGTACATCAATACACTATCACACACACACACGAGTGTACATCAATACACTATCACACACACACACGAGTGTACATCAATACACTATCACACACACACACGAGTGTACATCAATACACTATCACACGCACACAGTGTACATCACTACACTATCACACGCACACAGTGTACATCACTACACTATCACACACACACGAGTGTACATCACTACACTATCACACACACACGAGTGTACATCACTACACTATCACACACACACGAGTGTACATCACTACACTATCACACACACACGAGTGTACATCACTATACACTATCACACACACACGAGTGTACATCACTATACACTATCACACACACACGAGTGTACATCACTATACACTATCACACACACACGAGTGTACATCACTATACACTATCACACACGAGTGTACATCACTATACACTATCACACACGAGTGTACATCACTATACACTATCACACACACAGAGTGTACATCACTACACTATCACACACACACGAGTGTTCATCACTACACTATCACACACACGAGTGTACATCACTACACTATCACACACACACACTAGTGTACATCACTACATCATCACACACACACACGAGTGTACATCACTATACACTATCACACACGAGTGTACATCACTACACTATCACACACACGAATGTACATCACTACACTATCACACACACGAATGTACATCACTACACTATCACACACACACACACACGAGTGTACATCACAACATTATCACACACACACACACGAGTGTACATCACTACACTATCACACACACACGAGTGTACATCACTACAATATCACACACACACGAGTGTACATCACTACAATATCACACACACACGAGTGTACATCACTACAATATCACACACACACGAGTGTACATCACTACACTATCACACACACGAGTGTACATCACTACACCATCACACACACACGAGTGTACATCACTGCACTAACACACACACGAGTGTACATCACTACACTATCACACACACACACGAGTGTACATCACTACACTATCACACACACACACGAGTGTACATCACTACACTATCACACACACACACGAGTGTACATCACTACACTATCACACACACACACGAGTGTACATCACTACACTATCACACACACACACACACGAGTGTACACCACTACACTATCACACACACACACACACGAGTGTACACCACTACACTATCACACACACACGAGTGTACATCACTACACTATCACACACACACACGAGTGTACATCACTACACTATCACACACACACACGAGTGTACATCACTACACTATCACACCACCTCGTGTGCCGTGCCGGCCTTCACAGGTGCTCACCAGCACCACTTGCCCCTACAGCCTGTGAAAGGTGACACACGGGAGATGTTTGTGTTTGTTGTACACACACAGAGACGCTGCGGCGGTGTTGATATCCACGCTGCTGCTGCTGCTGTGATCCACTGCCTCCCACGGGCACCACCGCACAGTGGGGCTGAACGATGAATCGATTTCAAATCGAAGTCGCAATTTGAAACAATGCGATTAGCAAATCGCAAAGGCTGCGATTTTTAGCGATTTGAAAAGTCCTATTACTTTCTTATTGGAATTGTTTCATTTTTTATTATTAGAACTTTATTGATTTAACTTAACAATTAATTCTAGATTTGAAGCTTTCGTGACTGCAAGGATTCATACTCTTAGGTTGTTTCGGTAAAGTCACGTAGGTAAAAATAAATAAATAAAATAATAAATGAAAATAACTCAATTAAATCACGACGTTTCGGAGGCAACACAAACCTCCGTCTTCACGTGGGACCGTCACAGCTAGATTTACTGTATCACTTTATATTATTATATTATTATTTAATTTAATATTTTTTTTATCATTATTAGTTAATACTATGTTATTTTATGACTATTTTGTTATTATTTTATCATTAAAATATCTTATTAGTATTTTATTATTACTTTATCAATATTAATTTATTAATATTTTATTTTATTATTATTTTATTTTATTATTTTATTAGTATTAATATTTTATTACTATTTTATTATTATTATTATTATTTTATATTATTATTATTTTACCTACGTCACTTTACCGACAAAACGTAATAATTGTTCTATGTTTGATCGTTCTATTTCAATTAAAACATTTTAATAAATACATGTTGGAAGCAATTAATATCTTTAAAGTTTTCAGCCTTGCATTAGAATATATAGAGCAGTTCACATTTTGATGGTAACATCACATGTTTTACATCTATTACACAGTGAATATTGAACTGAAGCTCGACTTTTAAAAATGTAGATGGCGGGGCAGACAAACGCACCGCTGTACTGTACTTCTGTGCTCTCGAAAGCCGCGCCGCCTGTCTTCGCCAACGCGCGATGACCGGCGTGGTGAAGTATGGTCAAATATCCCCCGCGACCCACACGGTGTAGGGAGGCCCTCATCCAGCAGTGGATTGACAAAGTGCCCGTTTCATGTCATCACACCGATAGCTACGCATTACAACGTTGTATAACAATGCTCATTATGAATTGCTCTATTGTAGTGTACGTGCGTGTTAGTGCACGAGTGTTGTTGTTATAGTCGTGCTGTTGTTACACGGCTACTGTGATTATCGTTACTGCAGACGGACGCTCACCGACTGTGGACCCAAACTCGGCCTGCAACTACCTCCAGATTTCCTCGGACCTCAGGACGGTGAAGTGGACCGCTGTCTCCCAGGGTCGCCCCGATCACCCACACCGCTTTGATTGGTGGTACCAAGCCCTGTGCTCCGAGAGCTTCTCGTCGGGTCAGCACTACTGGGAGGTGGACGTGGGGGGTGCGGCGGGGAGCTGTGAGGTTGGAGTCGCGTACGGAACGATCGCACGGAAAGGGCGTGGTGACGAGTGCAGGCTGGGAAGGAACGACTCATCCTGGGTGTTATATAAAGATAACAACAGATGCGACGTGCATCATGGTGGTGTCTGGACCTCAGTGCCGGTGAGGAATCCTCCCCGGATAGTCGGGTGTCACCTGCACTGGGAGGCGGGGCTGCTGTCGTTTTACCGCGCCAACTCAATGGAGCTGCTGCACTCCATCCACCACTCGTTTAGTCAACCGCTCTACCCCGCACTGGGTGTGTATGGTGATGTTGGTGACACAGTGAGGATTCTGGATCTGAGTCGTGCGTCCTGAGAGCACGGAGTGTGAGCAGCGCAGAGGAACGGGCACAACGCCCAGACTCGTGCACACAAAGACACAGATCCCCCCGTATAGCGTGAACAGGCTGTAGGGGCAAGTGCTGCCAGCAAGCACCTATAAAGGCCGGCACTTCACACGAGGGTGTGGGTGGCCACCACCACGCCTGGCCGCCTTTGTCTCCCAAGTGGCGATGTTTACTCATCGCACCAGGTACTTATTTGAGGCTGAGACGACCTAGGGGAGACCCATGACCGGTTTACCAACACCAATGATTATTATCTGAATCGGTCTTGGGTCTTCCCTAGGTCGAATCAGCCTAAAATGAGTACCTGGTGCGATGAGTAATTATCGCCCCAGGAGATTCAAAGGCGGGTCTCTGCCAGGCTGGCCTTCATAGGTGCTACTCACTAGCAGCACTTGCCCCAATAGTATGTTACGGCTACACTGGGGAATTTTGTCTTTAGTGTATAGAGAGTCATGTGTGCAGTAAGGGGTGGAGCAGTGGTGCAGTGGTTAGCACACTGGCAGGGAAGGGCGGGGGGAGCCAAGGTTCTCTGACCCCATCGTTCCTCGCACCACACCGCACGCCTCATGGTGCTCAACGCCGAGAGTGCTGAGTTCCACCGCGGGCGTGCTAGGAACATGCGTCACGTGACACTGCAGAGTGACGTGCGCCGTCCCCTCGCGATCACTCACTCGTTGGGCATTAAACCAGGGGTTGAATCGGATGGCATCATTACAGGGAGAACTACTTGTGGTGTGTGCCGAGCGTCGCTGGGCTAAAGCATTTTTATTATAACCTGGGGTCGAGGGACTCCTCCACCCACCGAAGTAGTTGTATTGTACAGGGCATAGAGATAGATAAGCCATTTTAACACAGTAATAGTAGGAGGGCTTTCGCCACCAATATTTTTCGTGATAAAGGTTTGGTTTTGTTTAACGTTATAATTATCTGCTCTCAGACTGAGACTTTGGACCTCGAGCCACACCCTAGGATTCATGGGATAACGCCTTTCTCTGCTGACAAAAATTGGAACTGTCTTTTGACTTTGAAGTCTGTTATGTTATTAAGCCTGATATATATCTAGAGTGAAGATCTACCTTACACTATAACACAACTAATATTGTCTCAACACGCAAACACTATTTGTTATTACAGGGAGAGAGACACCTCAAACTCCAAATATACAGCAGCTGTCATGGTCAGAATCCAACACACGACCTCCTGCATACCAGACGACGGAGTTAACATCTCCTAGCCACCACGGCCCCCCTCCTTGACGTGATACACCAATCTGGTGTGAACCCAACCTCGAGTCTCAGGCTGTTTAGCAATGCGTAGATGATTTGAGACACATTGATTATATCGTACCAGTTGTGTACTTGTGTGAACGCTAATCGCATTGTGCTCTGGGCTGTGGGTGAGATTTCTAATTGCTTCATTGCTGGCATGGGTTTGACTTGTTTTGCTTTTTAATTTTGGTGACCCAGGTCACTCCTGTCAATGAAATTCATCCTGATCTCCTGAGTTCTCACCTCGTTAAATTTATATTCAACTCGACTCGATCATCAGCATCAGCAGAAGTATCATCAGCAGAATATTTAGTAACAGGAGCAACAGCATCAACAGCAGTAGCTCCATCATTAACATCATCAGCATCGGGAGTAGAACCAGCAGCATCAATAATGATAGAATCATTATCAGCAGTAACAGAATCATCAGCAGCAGAAACAGCATCATTATCATCACTCCTGCAACCGAGACTCATCCTGGTCTCTTGAGTTCTCACCTGGTTAAACAAATCGACTTTAACACGTAGGCTTTCGCGACCAATATTATCAATGATAAAGGTTTATTGGGTTAGATCGCGTAAATATACATAGACTTGATTGTGTTCTGGGTTATCTGTGAATGGGAATCACATTGTATTGTGGGTCAAGGGTCCAATGTGTTCTCGGTGAATACAAAATAAATCTGAAAATCTATTGCTAAGATTGTCATGCAGGCTGTGAATGTGACTCTCTCATAGCTGAGACTGACTGACTTGTGTAAACATGTATTTTTTGGGATGGTTCTTTGTTTGTATGGATGTTATGTTTTTGGAGATTAAACCGGGCACAGTTTGTAAATCTACAGCTTACGCCTTCACAGGTAAGTGCTGTCTGTAGCCTTGGGCCACATTCTATGGCGCGTCTCGTGGTATTAATAGCTGCAATCCCAGTCAATTTGCTTGTTCCTCGTAATCATGAGCTATGATGATGAATGGATCCTGAGTGATGGATGATGATTAAGAGCACGATGATAATGACGACGACGCTTGGTAATGATGACCACCACCCACTCACCTGCACCCAACACTCTCCTACCCGACACCTGCCACTCCCTAACCTACTACCACCCCCAAACGTCTACAGAGACCCTCCCTCCCACCTGCCCACACTCAAACCTGCTCGGCCATACACCTGCCCATCCTGCCACCCTCCCACCTGCCCACCTCATGCATATTCAAGTGCCTATTCCCGGCTGATCTCCCTCCCACCTGATCACCTGCAAACCCGCTCACTCACCCACCCGCACAAAGGCAAAGATCCCCCGTATAACCTGAAAAAACTGTTGGACAAGTGCTGTTAGCGAGCATCTATGAAGGCAGGCACGACACACGAATGGGTGGGTGGCCAGCACCAAGCCCTGTCGCCTTTGTCTCCCGAGTGGTGATATTTATACTCTACACCAAGGTACTAATTTAAGGCTGAGTCGAGCTAAGGGAGGGCCATCACCGGTTCAGGCAATGGTCATTGGTGTTGGTGGCCATGAGTGGGAATTGAACTTGAATCAGCAGGTTCATAGCACAGCGCACTAACCACTACAACACCAATCTCCACCCACACACACACACCTGCTCAACCACCTACACGATCACCCTCCTACCCTCCCACCTGGTCCCCCACTCATTTACACGTGAAGTTGGGAGATAATGTGTCAAATAATTAACAATATTAAGTTTAATCTTTTTAAAGACAATTTTAAACTATCATGCTCAAATAAATCACCAACAACTAAATGGCAATCTTGATTTGAAATAAATGGCAATGATAGAGACGACATACTTAAAAAAAAAAACTTTAATGCGAATTTTTTACAAGGTACGGTTTTGATGCAGAAACCCACAAAGCCTCACCATAGCCGACGAATTCAGTCCAAGGGACAAACCATCACCGTTTGCCTGGCCACTGGGTTTTGTAAAAATCGCGAACCGTAAACCCCAACACCGCGGTGTGAATGCAACGCTCCTCTCTACGCAGGTGAGAGTCGATTCGTGTCTTTGTTCGTCGCCGCCGTGTGCGCTCCAGGGACAGCGTTTCTCAGCCACAGCGAGCGACTATCGGTGAGAATCGACGAGTCGTGACGAGCGCAGCTCCCACTGAGAGCGTAGCGAGTGGACCTGGCTCCCGTCTGGAAGTGGTCAAAGACTACCGTGTAACGTGTCTCACGTTGCGTCTCGACAGCTGCGTGCAATACGAAGCTCGTGTCTGTGACCTTCACCACCTGAGCACATCTCCACGGAGTGTCTCGTAAGGTTTGTAACCTCGTGCTAAGTAATGTTGGATTCCTTGTTCATCTCCGATGTTGTGAGCCCCCAGGATGATGGTTAAAATATTTTACCTGGAACGTCGCTCGATTGAACGTCTCATTCGCAAGGGTGTCCAAGGTGTCAAGTGACACATGCGTAAAAACTTCAATAAAACGATTTACTATGGACTATATTTTGTTATATTTTACCAGGTAAGGCACACTGAGCAATGTAGCTCTTTCTCAAAAACGATCTGGCCATCACAAATGATAGCTAAACGAAGTGGCTTATCATGTGGAAATGTATAGCAGTAGCTTAATACTCTAAACGCGTGATGTTGATTGTAAATGTGGAGGGAAAAAACGACCACGGTGAGAAGGAGAGAAACGCAAACTTCTAATATGCAGCAGGCGTCGGGGTCGGGATCGAATCCACGACCTCCTGGAGACCCGGCGAGGGAGTTAACATCTAATCACTCCACATTAAAACGTTAAAATCTACATCTTACACGGTTTACGTTAATATACCACGTAAAACACATTGATACAGAGCCAAGAACAAAAGCAAGGCATCTCACCCACGAGCATCAGAGAGCAGTCAAACGCACGAATGCGTGGTGCGCATTGCCGGTTCATGTGGGACGTTCTCTCGCTGTCACAAAATAACTCAAAGCGTTCATCAAATAGCACTGCGTGCCCCTTTAAGGTAACATATTAAACGACGTTTCAGGCAACGGACCTATTAATAAGACATAATTGAGAGTTAAAGCAGGACTGCGATTCTGAATGAGTGCGTGCGTGTTTGGGTTTTTACTCTGATGATCGTTGCTTGAGTGAATGTAAGGGTTTGGAATTGGTTCCCACGCGCGCGTTTCTCTGTGTGGACGCTGCAGAGTTTAGCGGATCAACAGCGAATTAATAAATAAATAACAACGCGGGCTTCTGTAGCGCTGTAGCATGGTGAGCCGTTCTCAAATCACCGAAATGTTTTGGCGACGCTGCGTTTGGCAGTGGCGCACAAATAACAACAACAAAACAATCTCAACACTTTTGTAGAGTCGCTCTACAATTTCTCCGGGCTCGCGACGTGCTGTGAAGAGGGCCCATTGCTCGAAACGTCGCCTGTTGTATACACTATTACCTTCTAAGGCCACACAGTGTCATGAGTAGACGTGAGTTTGATTAATTGTTAAAAATACGTGTGAATTTGCGCGTGTATATATTTGTGTGCATTTCAGTTTATCCGTTTGTATTTGAGTGTAACTCACTCCACTGAGCAGCTATGTGTGTGTTTATATTTACGAATGAGTTGTAAATGCGTCTGTCTGAATGAGAGAGTGACACACCACTGAGTAGCTATCCCAGTGTGTTTATTTTTTCATGAATGAGTTGTAAATGCGAGAGTGTAACACACAGCACAGAGTAGCTATGCGAGTGTGTTTATGTTTACTACCCAGACACAAGCAATGAGGTTGTCTATAACATGACACATCACATAGTGTGCTGTATAGTGTGATGTGTAATGCTGTTACATACTCTCACCATGTACTCTAGCTGAGTTACATACAGTGCATAGTGTGCTGTATAGTGTGATGTGTAATGCTGTTACATACTCTCACCATGTACTATAGCTGAGTTATAGACAGTGAATAGTGTGTTGTATAGTGTGATGTGTGATGTTGTTACATGCCCTCACCATGTACTATAGCTGAGTTATAGACAGTGCATAGTGTGCTGTATAGTGTGATGTGTAATGTTGTTACATACCCTCACCATGTACTATAGCTGAGTTATAAACAGTGCATAGTGTGCTGTATAGTGTGATGTGTAATGCTGTTACATACCCTCACCATGTACTATAGCTGAGTTATAGACAGTGCATAGTGTGCTGTATAGTGTGATGTGTAATGTTGTTACATACCCATACCTGTCAACCCATACGGGTTTACCCGTATTGTTGTACAGGGAAATTGAGTAAAAACATTGTGTTTGTCTATTTGTTTGTGTTTCTCCCTTGTGATGGGACTTTGTAGGATGAACGCTGAGATTTATAAGGGACACGGGGTGACCAATCACGCCTGGATTGGTCCGTAATAAAGTAGGGCACTGATAAAGGGTTGACGGCTCTGCATACCCACACCATGTGCTAGATATGAGCTGTAAACAGTCAACGGCGAGGTCATTGTGAGAAAATGATGAGAAGTAAATTCCTCGGTTCTTTCGGTAAAGTCACTTAGATATTTTTTACCGATGGATGCCTGCAGTCACGAAAGCTTCAAATCAAGAATGGTGTCGTCAAAGTAAAAAGTCACATCGGTGATACAATCGCGCGTGGTGAATTGAAAGAGACGTTGATGTGGCGTCAACCATTAATGTTGTACAACAACAACAGCAGTAGCTGCTGTGCGTCAACGAGCTGCACCACCCGCACGCCGTTCGCCACAACGCGCTACAGACGCAGTCCACGGCGACACGGAGCCAAGGCGAAGTCGTCGCTGCACTCCGACAACAAAGAAAGCGGTGGATAAAGCAAAGCACTTTCTGGCAATCACCCGAATGTCAACAAGACGCAGGGAACTACTAACTTTTATATTTATATAGATACTGTAGCAGTCTATAATGCAGGTTGATTGGGTTAGATGGTTAACCCCCAATAAAACTGTATAATGGATATTGGTCGCGAAAGCTTTACGTGTTAAACTACTGTAGATGTGTTATGGTGATGTGTCATGTTTGTGTACTGTTTGTTGTTGTTACGTTCTTACCCCGTGCGCCTACTGGACATATGTTACAAAGAGCTTTACAGGTCATCGGATTCCTCCTGCAGTATAAATATTCCGATTCTGATGTACGTCAGTCCAAAAATGACAAATTAACATCTGTGACAATAAAAAAATCGCGTTACCGGTATCTGCTTTGATCCACATTGCTCACCGTAGCTGTTGGGCTGTTTGGAATGTACCACTCACTCAGCGGGGGGGGGGGGGGGGGGGGGGGGGGGGGGTTAGCAACAATTTCCCATTAACTTTAACCTTAAAACATAAAACAAAGTCACAGCATTATAAATTCACTATAACTGTTATAGTACAACTATTAACAAATTCCAATTTGAATCGACGGAATATGGTAAAGTTGTATTCGTAACATTATCCATTTCCAATTACATAATAATTAAATTAATATAATAAAATAATACAAATATAATAATTTAATTACTATTATTACTTGCCGGTCACGCCAGTTGGTTCAGGGCACGGGGTCGGCAACATGCAGCTCCGTAGCGGCGTGCGGCTCTGAGGAACGGCTGCTTCGTGAGACGTTCTTATTTATCAAGGACCACCACCAGCACCGTCTCTCGTACGCACACCACGTTTTTTATTTATCAAGGACCACCACCTTGTCTCGTACCTACACCACGTTGCATTGTGGCTCTTGAAATAATGAGTTGTTTGGTTTCTATTTTACTTACCGAATTGTAAAATATAAGAAAAAATGTCTCTCGTTGTTTTGGTTGGTGACCCTCTGGTTAAGGGAATCGTCTTTTTGAACCTTGAATACGAACTGACAGCTGTGTGGTTTGCTGGGCAAAACGCACAGCCTCACCCTAGCGGGAATGTTTTTATTATTATTACACGCTTTTATTGAACTTACTGTTGTTGTTGTCGTATCCTCAAATCTTGTAACTCAATTTTAACCCACTTCCCAATGTGGTATCGACTGCAAACTTGGTATACTTACGTCATACTGATGACAATACTATACTCTATATAGTATAGTATTGAAAAAATAATTTTTACACAATCTTTTATATATGTTATGTTTCGGCTTGGGTCTAATTGTCCACGCTCAACTGACGTTGGCTGTAAATCACCACGGTCCCTTACGTTATGGCAAGCTTTGCGGCCACTTCCTGGAGTCGTGGAGTTCTGCCCTTACGAGAAGGGTACATTTCATTAAAGCGTGTTTAAAAAAAAAAAGTATTTTTAAATATTACTTATTTTGTTTACGTGACAAACCTTACTCATTGGTTGTGTCGGGTGGTGGCGAGTTTTACGACACTTTCATATTTACGCGATCTAACCCAAAAATACGTTTATGGATAATATTGGTTGCGATAGCCTACTTGTGATTTTAAATCTTTATTAAGAATTTACATGGTGAGGTTTACAGTGAAAAACACAGCCTCACCCAAGTCGGTGTAACCAGTCTATAGGACAAACCATCAATGTTTTCATGGTTACCGTGGGGTTTTTGTTCAATATATCAATTGCGACTCTTTAACCTTGACACTGTGTGTGTGAATGACGCCACGTCTACACAAGTGAGTTCGGGCTGCCGCGTGCAACATTCCAGGGCGCGTCTCGTGGTGTTTATAATTTTGCTGCAGTTGAAGTCAGCTCGTTTCCTTGTTCGTTGTCGCTGCTCTGTGATTTTTGTTTTACATCTCGCTGCGGTGGCTACGAGATGTTAACTACCTCGCCTGGTATACAGGAGGTCGTCGGTTCGATCCCGACCCTGACGCCTGTACATGTACTTGGAGTTTGCTTGTCTTTCCCCGTAGTCGCGTATATTTGTCTCTTGGTTCTCCAATTTTTCCTTCCACACTTAGAAACATGTGTTTAGAGTGTTTGTCTGCAATAAATGTCCACGTAATAAGCCACGTCTGTGAGCTATCATTTGTGGCCAGGTCGCTTCTGAAAAGAGCTATATACCTCAGTGGGCCTTACCTGGTAAAATAAAAATAGTTTTTTTATTTATAGAATCGACCAAACTCAGCGAGTCCAGGATGTAAAATATTAACATTAACAATAGGGGAAGAATATATATTGTTTAGGTTATTAATATTTAAATCCTCGATATTTTTACGCATAATAGGAAAATGGACGGTGAAAGTCATATAATGAGCTTAAATGAACCACGATGTTTGTTTAGCCAGGGGCTGTTCGCTGTGGTAATGTGTGAGGCCACCCACCCAAGTAACCACTAACTCAACCGCACGCCCTCCCAGCCACCCTTCCTCCAGGCCTCTCTCACCGCCTGCTCGCCCACCCTCACGCTATCCTCCTGCCCATCTGTCTCCCCTCTCACCAAATAACCCCCCCCCACTCACTCAACCACCACCCACTCACTCGCACCTTCGATTAGCTCGAGTGGCTACGTACGCTGCGAAATAAGTTCAACATACGTACTCACCCACTCACCCACACACTAAATCACTCACTCAACTACAGACTCACCCACACACCTTCGATTAGCACGGTTGACTACGTACGGTGAAAAAGAAGTTCAACATACATACAACCACCGTCCACTCAGGATAAAACGGTGTCATAGGAATAAAACAAAAAATTGACAGATCAACAGAGGATGCATAAAGCCAGTAGTTAAATATTAGTTGATAAAGGTGAGGACGATTACAAACTGTGAAGCTTAAACAAACAGGCCTTGCAAGAAAAAAAATAGATAAAGACACAGATGGGAAAAAAACAAGTTAACCTTTACATCTGAATGTTTGCACAAGGTGCGGTTCCATAGTGCAATGCACACAGCCTGACCCTTGCCCGTCAATCAGCCTGTGGGACAAACCATTATCGCTGTGTCCCGGGTGGCTGCTGCTGCGTTTTGTTTGTACAAATATTATATCAATTGAGACCAGTTGAAGCTATGAATGTTTGCATGTTGAACTTCTTCCACACCAACCGTGCTAATCAGAAGTGCAGGGGAAGGACAAAAAACTAAACACAAAAGTCAGTTTTAGCTATTACACAGTGCGTGACTGTAACGCCACGTCTACACAGGTGAGCGCGGCCGCCGTGTGGAACATTCCAGGGCGTGTCTCGAGGTATTTATAACTTAACTGCAGGTGAAGTCAAGTTCATTTCCTTGTTCGTCTCCGCTGTGTGAGCTGCGCACACAGTATCTCCTGAACAGAACACACCTCGTCAATGGTAATCAAAATCTCACTTTATTATAAACATAAAGTATTTTTGTTGAAATGTATTCTCTGAGCCACAGTGAGCAACGACGTTATGTGCATCCTCGGGTCATGGCGAGCACAGCTCCCGCTGAGAACGTGGACCGTGAGTTGATCTGCTCCATCTGCCTGGACACGTTTGATTGCCCCTGCACGCTCAGCTGCGGCCACTCGTTCTGCCTCCAGTGCCTGGAGGACACCTGGATGGACACATACTCCTACTGCTGCCCGCAGTGCCGCAAGACTTTCCGTCGACGACCCCAGCTGACCAGGAACGTGACGATCGCCAACCTCGTAGAGCAGCTGCGAGTGACTGAGACCATGGTTGCTGCTGCTGCTGCTGCTGGTGGTGTTGTTTTCTGTGACCACTGTCCAGGAGGCAAGATGCCTGCAGTGAAGACCTGCCTCAGGTGTGAGACATCCTTCTGCAGAGTGCACCTCGCGCCTCACCTGGAGAGGGTGAAGTTGAATGACCACGTCCTGGTTTCACCAGATGTGAACCCTGAAGAACGTAAGTGTAAGAGGCACAAACAAGAGCTCATGTTCTACTGCAAGCAAGATGTGAGCCTCGTGTGCACAGTCTGCGCCTTCACTGGAGAACATAAAGGGCATGATGTCGACACGCTGGAGCGTGAGCATCAGACACGGAAGGTGAGGCCCGCATACCGACAGTGAGAACCACTGAGGTGCAGAAAAAAACATGCATTGAGATCATTTGTCACCTATAGATTTCCACATAATAAACCACTTTGATGAGTTATCATTTGTGGCAAAGTCGCTTCTAAAAAATAAATTAATACCTCGGTGGGCTTTGCCTAGTAGGATGGGGATGGCTTAGTTATTTGTTTGTTATTGGGTGATTTGTTTACCTTTATTCTACTTTGTATTACTGTAGTGCCATCGTTTTATATCACTGTGTGAAGCCGGCCTGGGAGAGGCACGGCGCGAGATGTCTTGACATCGCAGACACCACTGAAGGTGGATGCAGTACCGGCCCTAGCGGGGCTCGGTGAGCACTGACTGACAGCAATGGATGGCACCACGCTCTGCGTGCAGTGCCAGCCCCTACAGGATAGGGTGCGAGGGTGCCGGCCATGGAGGACACGTGACCGGAGGTGTCTACCCGGGGACCCCCAAAGGGGGGCTGGGGAGATCACGTGTCCAGGTGGAGATCCTCCTCGAGGATTCGAGGTCGTGGCTAGGGGCGGAGCGAACCCCGCCACGGAGGATATAAGCTGGGCCCCCAGTGGGACCGGCTGCTATTGTTATCCTGAAGAAACCTACGTTCTACATCCTACGTCGAGAAGAGTCTCCAACACGTGGACCTGGACCCAAGCTGTGGTCCGGTCCATTGTAGCTAGTTATTGTATGATTAGTGTAGCTAGCCTGGTGGTCACCACCATATATGTATAGTGTTAACCAGTGTTGGTGTTAAATAAATGTGTTGCCTCCAAAGAGTACGTCTGAATCTCTGTTTGAGCATACTACACTAATATAATGTTTTTGTATAGTTTGTTGTAACGTTCTTACCCACCCCAACTGGACATTTGTGAAAAAGAGCATTATTGCACATAAGATTCCTCCAGTATAAATACATATACTCGTTCTGATACCTCTACATTAGCTGATAAAAAAACGGTCACCTGGGAATCATAGAAACATCTCATACAACAAACATCACCGTGGGTTGATTCTCTATCCACAGGTCCCTTGCCTATTAGACATTTTCAATCAGTCCAGGCTGAATTCCTCACCACGCTTCTGGTGGGCAATTCAGAGCTGTCACTGTGGAGGGCTCCGGATGGATTGGAGTCTCCTCTGGTGACTTTGTCTCTTGCAGAGTGGAGTCGATGAGGAGATGCGAGTGGTGGAGGAGGAGAGGAAAAAGGCGGAGGCATCCTTGGGACAGATGAAGGCCACTCGCAAGGACGTGCAGGTACCACACGTGGCCTCTGTGGCCCTTTGACCTCCACCCTGAGTGGAGTCTGTGCATTTCTCCTTGAGGATAACTCCATGTCTTCAAGGGAACTTTGTTGGGCTTGAGTCAGTGTGTAATAACTGTGCAGGATATTGCATTATTATAGTTATGGGTGATTGAAATGTAATTTTCTTTTAATGCAACGTTTTATGTATAAATTTTTTTATCTCTCATGAGACTTCAAGGCACTTATCAGGATAACTCGAATGACTTGCAATGGGTTAGATAAAATAAAGCAGTATGGAGCAACGATTGTATTGTATTGAATTATGAACTAGACATTAAACGAGTGAAGATGATGATAAAATACAATAGGAAATCGGCTGTTGAATGCTGGAATTAACACAAGAGATGGGGCTTAAAGAGAGTGCAAGGAATGCCAGAAAACAATTTTGCTCTCATGACACGCACCTACCTCTAAAGCAGACACAACGTAGAGCCAATGATTATATAAAAAAAATGTTTAAATTGAATATGCACGAATCATGATGTATTAGTGATGTAGTAAATTTTAATGGTTCAGATAATTACGTAATTTAATCTACTTTTGATATGTCTTCAACGATATTGCTATGAGCTTGTTTGCATTGTTGCATGCATGAGTTTGTTAATTCTTTCGTTTCTCAATCCACTTGTCCTGGGGAGGGTCGCAACGGCAAAATGCTGAGTAGGGCGGACAAGACCTCCCTTTCCCTGGTGACAGACTCTAGCACTTCCTGGGAAATTTCTAGGCGTTCCCAGGCCAGCCGAGTGATATAGACCCACCAGCGTGTCCTGGGTCGACCCTGGAGTCTTCGCCCAGTGGAACGTTCCCAGGAGAGTTCAAGGAGCAGTCAACCAAGGGGCATCCTTACCAGGTGCCCAAACCACCTCAACTGGCTCCTCTCGATTCGGAGGAGCAGCAGTCCCACTCTGAGGCTTTCTCAGATTACCGAGCTGCTCACGCACGAAGAGAGAGCCCGGCAACCCTGCGGAGAAACTTCATTTTGGTTCCTTGTACCCGCGATCTCATCCTTTCGGTCATCACCCAAAGCTCATGACAATAGGTGAAGGTTGGGAACGTAGATTGACCTGTAAAGCAAGAGCTTTGTTTGAGAACTCACCTCCCACTTCACTACCATGGAACAATATAGTGCCTGCAACACTGCGGTCGCTGCACTGATCCACCGGCCGATCTCCTGCTCCCACTTACCATCACTTGGGAAAGAAACCCCGAGGTACTTAAACTTCTTCACAATGGGCAGCTTTCCCTCCCTCATCAAAAGAAAACAATCCAACATCTCCCGGGAGTGAACCATGACCTCATATTTGGAGGTGCTGATCCTCACCCCAGCTGCTTCACACGCAGCATCAAACCATTCAATTGCATGCTGGAGATCACAGACTGATGAGGCAAAGAGGACAACATCATCTGCAAAAAGCAGCAATGCCACCTCCATGCCCCCATACTGGATATCTCCATACCTCGGCTGTGCCTTGATATCCTGTCCATGAAGATCACAAAAAGGAGTATAGACAAGATGCACCCTTGGCAGAGTCCAACACCCACAGCGAACGACCTTAATTTAACTCCAAGAATACGGATACAGCTCTCACTCCGGGAATAGAGGGACCGGATACTACACAAAAGCAGCACCGCCCACAAGATATTACAGGGAACACGGTCATATGCTTTCTCCAAGTCTACAAAGCAAAGGTAGACTGGAGAAGTATACTCCCATGACCCCTCAAATATCTGTGAAAAGGAGCTGGTCCATTTGTAATAAGTGGCTCCGACATGGTAAGTAACTTCTGTATTCTTTTTTCAAATTTTGGTACAGCCACCTCTTCCTTTCGTTCTCGCGGATGCCAACCCGCTCTTGTGGCTGCGCTGCCCCACACCACGTGGCGCTCAACCCGCTGGCGGCGCGCTGGGGAGCAGCTGAGCGGCTGAGCAGCTGGAGGTCCAGCCGCCACATGGCAGGTGAAGATGGCGGGGAAGCAGCGACAGGGAGCTCCTCTTCAATCTTCAACCACTAACCCGTAACGTTGCTGTACCCCCTGCTTATATTCTCTGTAAACCTGCTGTGAGGACATTTAAACAGTGGACTAGTGAGGCTATAGAGGAATTGCGGGCGTGCTTGGACTGTACTGACTGGGATATGTTCACGACTGCTACCAATAGTCTGAATGAACTCACAGAGGCTGTGACGTCGTACATCAGCTTCTGTGAGGACTGCTGTATTCCAACACGCACCAGGGTGAACTTCAACAACAACAAGCCCTGGTTCTCAGCAAAGCTCAGAAGGTTGAGGTTGGAGAAGGAGGAAGCGTTTAGGAGTGGGGATAGAGACAGATTCAAGGAATTGAAGAACAGGTTTAGCAAGGCGGTGAGAGAGGCTAAACGATTGTACTCAGAGAGACTAAAACACCAGTTCTCTGCTAACGACTCTGCTTCTGTCTGGAGAGGGCTCAGGCAGATCACCAACTACAAGCCCAGAGCCCCCCACACCACTAACGACTCCCGCCTAGCCAACGACCTGAACGAGTTCTACTGCAGATTTGAAAGACAATTGGACTGTCCTGAACTACCCCTTCCCACCCAAGAGGCCCCTATCCCGCCTCCCACTACAGAGACAACTATCTCCATTCAGGAGGGAGAAGTTAAAAAACTTTTCAAGAGGCAGAACCCACACAAAGCAGCTGGGCCGGACTCTGTCTCTCCAGCCACCCTCAGGCACTGCGCAGACCAGCTGTCTCCAGTGTTCACCAACATCTTTACCAACTCCATGGAGACATGTCATGTACCAGCCTGTCTCAAGTCCTCCATCATCATTCCAGTGCCCAAAAAGCCAAGGCCAACATGATTAAATGATTACAGACCCATCGCCCTTACCTCCGTGGTAATGAAGTCTTTTGAGCGCCTGGTCCTGGCACACCTCAAAGCCATCACAGACCCTCCACTGGACCCCCTTCAGTTTGCCTAAAGAGCCAACAGGTCTGTGGATGACGCAGTTAACATGGCCCTCCACTTCACCCTACAGCATCTGGACTCCACAGCATCCTACGCCAGGATCCTGTTTGTGGACTTTAGCTCGGCTTTTAACACCATCATTCCTAGCCTGCTTCAAGACAAGCTCTCCCTGCTGAACGTGCCAGACTCCACCTGCAGATGGATCACAGACTTCCTGTCTGACAGGAAGCAGTGTGTCAAACTGGGATCACAAGTTTCTGCCTCCAGGTCAATCAGCACCGGATCTCCTCAGGGCTGCGTCCTTTCCCCTCTGCTATTCACCCTGTACACCAACAGCTGCACCTCCAGTCACCAGTCCGTCGAACTCTTGAAGTTTTCTGACGACACCACCCTCATTGGGCTAATCTCTAATGGGGATGAGTCTGACTATAGGAGGGAAGCTGACAACCTGGTGACCTGGTGTAGCCAGAACAACCTGGAGCTTAATGCTCTTAAGACTGTGGAGATGGTTGTGGACTTCAGGAAGAATACAGCCCCACTCACCCCATCACCCTGTGCGACTCCCCAGTCACCAATGTTGAGTCCTTCCGCTTCCTGGGCACTATTCTTTCCCAGGACCTCAAGTGGGAACTGAACATCAGCTCCCTTATCAAGAGAGCTCAACAGAGAATGTACTTCCTACGGCAGCTGAAGAAATTTAATCTGCCAAAGACAATGATGGTGTGCTTCTATACAGCCATCATTGAGTCCATCCTCACCTCCTCCATCACCGTCTGGTACGCTGCTGCCACTGCCAAGGACAAGAGCAAACTGCAGCGTATCACCCGCACTGCTGAGAAGGTGATTGGCTGTAATCTACCAACCCTTGAGGACCTGCACACTTTGAGGACCCTGATGCGAGCGAGGAAGATTGCGGACGATTCCTCGCACCCTGGATACTCTCTGTTCCAGCTACTCCCCTCCGGCAGAAGGCTGCGGTCCATCAAGACCAAAACCTCACGTCATAAAAACAGTTTTTTCCCATCCGCTGTTGGCCTCCTCAACAAGGCCAAGGGCTTAAAATGACTTTTACACTTAAAATGACTGTTACACTTACTATAACATTTTATCTACATAATTACACCTTTCCATACTTACAACGTGTAATCTTATTTGTATTTTTGTATTTTAAGATTGTTTAATACGGCTAATTAACATTTTACATTTCGCATTGTATAAGGTCTACTTATTCATAATTTTAAAGATTTTAGCCCTTTAGTATTACTTATACTTTGTAACGTTAGTATAGTTAGAGTGTATACCTTTTATATAAGTTAAGATTCCTACTTGTTCAATGTGTAATAAAGAACTCGGACGCTCTCGCTGTCTCCGTGTCCTTTATTTGGGTTCTTATACTTTTCCCTCACGGCACCTCCCCAGATACTCTTGGTTCGGCAGCCCTAGGCTGCTGTCGCTCACGTAGCCCACTTTCTCCCCTAGCAGACCCGCTGCTGAACGCCTCGTGCAGACCCCCGCTGCCCAACTCCCCTTTTGCAGACCTGCTGCTGACTGCAGCCTCCTCGCTGCTCCTTGGCCCCGGGGTCGGTCACCATTGGCCGACAGTGCCGAACCTCGGAGTCCGTGTATGTGGCGATCTCGCCACTCTCTCTCTCTCACTCTCCGCCCTGCGTGGCCTCACCCTTTCCCAGTCTCCGATCACTCCCCTTCCTCTTCCGGTTTCTCCCCTTATAGACCTGAACCCTCTCCCCCCACGTGACGTAACTCCTCCCCCATGACGTCACTTCCGGGAGGTCGTTTACGCCCGCATTACAAATGTATGCACTGTCCCGCCATAGTGAATTCCTTGTCTGTGCAAACTTACATGGCGATTAAAACCGTTTCTGATTTCTGATTCTGATTCTCATCTCTTCTCTGAGGCTAAGCCCCGCCTCTGGCCACGCCCCTCTAGGAACCTTCGAGAACGTTCCAGAAGCTTCCATACTAGATCCGCCCATTCACCATTCCCCCAGATAGAAACCCTACTAATAGTGCGTGGACTGTATGACGGTATGTAAATTGTAACCCCACAATTATGGCGCTAACTTGTTACACATTGTTCCACAACCCTGACGGAATCCACATTGTTCCTCCTGAATCTGAGGATCAACCAACCGGCAAGAAACTCCTCTCCAGCACTCTAGCATTGGCTTTACCTGGGACGCTGAGAAGTGTGATCCCTCTGTAGTTGGAGCATATCCTCTAGTCTCCTTTCTTAAAAATGGGAACCACGACTCCAGTTTGCCAATCCAAAGGTACTGTACCCACCTTCCATGCAACATTGAAGAGGCCTGTTAACCACGACACTCCTACACTGTCCAGTACTTTCAACAACTCTGGGTGAACCTCGTCTACCCCAGCAACTTTGCCACTACGAAGGCCCTCGACCGCCGGAGTTACTTCAGCAGCCGTGATGGATCTGAACCCCCCAGCTGTTTCCAGGGCTGCCATCTGAGATTAGGGCATGCCCATTGGGTTGAGGAGCTTCTCAAAGTGTTCATTCCACCTCTTCGTCGGACCACGGATAAAGAAGATCCTGGAGTGCAATGAATTCCAAAAGAAGCTCACTAGTTTGGATAAAGTGGCTTGGAACAGCTTTGTCGCAGTGGTTCAGGGCTTCCTGGGCAATCACAAGGCTAAAAACTACGTGGAGCTGGTGAGACTCTGCACAATGGACTGTAGGATGTCCCTCAAAGTCCATATCCTTGATGCTCATCTTGATGAATTCAAGAAGAACATGGGAGCGTACTTGGATGAGCAAGGTGAGCACTTCAACCAAGATATACTGGACTTTGAACGCTGTTACCAAGGACAGTATATTGAGAACATGATGGGAGACTGCATTTGGGGGCTGATTCGTGAAAGTGATTTACAGTATAATCGTAAATCTCGAAAAACTACTCGCTTTTAAATTTTTGTAGACATTTTTTGTATTACTTTTGTATAAATACTTGTGTAGTGATGGGTTTCACGAGGGTGGAGACGAACGTTGGAGGCAACACGTTTATTAACACAAGGCTACGATACAGTGCGTAGCAAACCCTTAAGACTTGAAGGCGTTACGGCCCCTTCAACTGCTGCCTAAGGAGGTACCGCCTCCAGACTGACGTGCTCTACTACTGGAGCCAAGGTCTCTGGGTCCTCCGGCTAAGGGTGACCTAGGGAAGGCTGTTCTGACCCGACTCAGCCAAGGTACAGGTCCCGACCACTGGGCCGCTCGGTCCCGGCCATTACAAGGACGTCGGGCCCCGAGGGTTCTAGGGTCGCACCACTGTCCTACTCAGACCCGTCGTCCCTTACAAGGATGACGGGTCAGGTGAGTCCCAGGGTCCTAGCTAGCTGGGCTTCAGTATTCAACTGGCTAGCTGGTCTTCAGTCTTCAACTCGCCCCGGACCCGTCCAGGTGTGTCAGCCCCTGGCCACACCTCCCTTTCATAGAGTTCCAAGGGGGGTCTCGGGGGATCCTAGAACACCCTGCAGCCCCCCCCCCCTGCTTTGGGCCCGGGGAATGTAGCAACCCTTATGCCGGTCCAAATTACTGCCCCTGGTGGACCCTGTCTGCTACTGCAGGTAAGTATACGTAGCCCATTTACAGCGCTACACATTTTACTTTTGATTGTTTTTTTTACTTTATGTGAACGAAAAGACACAAATTCGTCCGTTTTCTCATTGAAAATAGGTAACTTTCAAAATATCACTGTCCTGGCCACAAAAGGAAAGTTTGTGGGGGGAAACAGAAATTTTATATATTTTTTAGGCATAAACAATCACAAAATAACTCTTCAATTGAATCAGTACAAGCAGGCTCTGGACTGGTTTCCACACCCAGTTTCTCAGTATCAGTCAGGCTTGCTGTACTCAATGCTGGTGTACTTTTCTGTTTATAGGCAATGACCTTCTCTAAAGATAAAGGTTGTAGTTCGATGCCAAATCATAATACACAACACAAACATAATTATTAGATGTTTTGAGGAGAATATAACTCAGACATTAGATAAATAAATGATAATTTTTCAATTATAGATTTGTCTCTCTACCTAAAATACATATTTCTAGACATTCACGGTCTTCTGGAAGTGCAAAATTATAGCAGCATTGATTCAGTATATGTGTAGTGACATTGCGGATGACACTGTATGGTGCAGGCCCTAGAGGGGCACGGCGTCCGATGTACTCACATTGCAGATATCACGTATGTAGCAACATCGTGAATGTCACCAAGCAATGCCGGCTCTAGCAAGGACCAGCATGCGATACATTGTCATCGTGGACACCCCAGAGGTGGGCATAGTACCAGCCCTAGTGAGGGCTTGGTGAGTGCTGGGATAGCTCAGTGCCACCATGCATGGCGTGCAGTGCTGTCTCCTACCAGAGAGAGTGGGAGAGTGTCAGCCAAGGGACAGGGTTACCCTGGGCCATGGCACTCTGGTTGACCCCTAAGGCACGTGACCGGTAAAGTCTACATGGGGCCCCCAAGTGGGGCTAAGGGGTGGTCAAGTGTCTGGGTAAAGCTGTCTCAAGAAGAGTCGAGAGAGACTGAGAGCTCTCTAGAAGGTGGATGGAACCAAGGGCGGAGCCGGCCTCGACCCAGGAGCATATAAAGCGGGTCCCAACAAGGGACCGGGGTTCAGTGTTGCTACCGTCATCTGAAGATCTACGTTCTACGTCGAAGAAGAGTCTCCAACACGTGGACCTGGACCCGAGCTGGGGTCTGGTTAGTTGTAGCTAACTCCCAGTGTGTTAGTGTAGTTTAGCCGTGTGGACCACCACCCTAGGCTGTTATCTGGTAAAGGGGCAGCTACCTCTTTGTGTATTACGTGTTGGTGTAATAAATGTGTTGCTTCTAAGAAGTACATCTGCGACTCAGCTGAATCCACTACGACTGGTGTCAGAAGTAGCAAATACGCTATTTTACTTAGCTTCCCGTAGAATATGTCTACGCGTCGCAGAATACATACCAGGACATCGGATGATGAGGAGGAAGATCTCATCCCGCAAACAGCCCCAGAGGATGGAGGAGAGGTGATGCTGGCAGAGCAGGGCACTGTCCGGGCTCATGACACTTCACCACTGGCAGGAACGGAGCTTAGGGCAGCGCACGGTCGCCTTGCAGAGCATCTCCAAGCCGCGGCGTCCATCCTTGCGAGCGGCAACCAGCAGACTCGGCGGAGATGGAGAGAGCAGCGGAGCCACTCGGACAACAGCACCGCTGCCATTTCACGTCGGGCGGAAACCTCTGTGGTGCAGCCCGCACTCACTGCCGCCATTTTCACACCGGCGCGGAGCTTGCAGCCCACTAAATCCAAAGCTGCGTCGACATCGCCGATGGACATTCCGTCTCTCTGGCGTCGACTTCCCTTCATTAAATAATTTGCAGCCACCAGGGACGACTGGGTGGCCTTCAAGCGGCGATTCCTAACGAACGCCGACTTGGTTGGGTGGACGGAGGCGGAGGCACTGAGAGCGCTGCCCACTGCCCTTGATGATGATGGCCTAGCGGCATTTCTTATCATCCCTCCGTCAGACAGGCCCACGCTGACTTAAGCCTTCGACCAGATGGCGGCAATTTATGAGCTACCGTCGAATGTGCGCCACAAGTTTGCTATGCAAAGGAAAGGGGAAGCCGAGACATAGTGCACTTTTGGCGCTGGTGAAGGCTGCCTTCCCAAGAATGGACCACGATGGAATCAACGTGTTTGTCCTCGAGAGACTGCTGACCTTGACCAAGGACCTCAACATCGTTCTGCCGGCCATAGATGACAACGATCTCTCGTTTCTCAAGGTGGCTAAATACATTCAGGCTCAGAAGCTCTTACAGCGACACAAGGGGTTGGTGGCGTGTACTGCGCCTCGTGAGGAGCCGGTTACACCTGAAGACGTGGAGCCCATTCCAGCCTGCACATCGACCCAAGGTGGAGGCGGGTGAGGGGATGGCGTGGCGTGATGGACGGACGACCAGCAACGGCCAAAGGCATCACTTAGTCCCGGAGGCGGTCGCGTCATGTGCTACAGCTGCTGCCTGCCGGGGCATATCTCGTCGGACTGCCACGTACCACAGCGATGCCTCCCTGGACTATCATCATCATCCACTTCACTGCACCCTAAGGCGAGTCGCGACACACTCTACACTCGGCCCCTGAATCCACCTCACCCGTCTAGTGTGTTCAGATCGCGTTCCAGTCGCACGTCAGTGTGGGGGGTTCCTGATTGTGATCGTGATGTTCAACCGCTCCATCCTGGTCAGTGGTCGGAGCTGGCCCATCGAGTGGTGGCCACGACTGCGGGTTCGTCCGCCGTGGTTGGGTTTATGGAAGGGGTGGAAATTGGGCTGTTCGTTGACACCGGTGCATCACCGACCATCATTTCTGAATTGATTTATAATATTTCCCCCCCTAAATATCGGGTCTTAGGCCCTGTCGAAGCACCATGCTATTCCGCTAACGGCAGCTCGTTGGGCATTATTGGATAAATAACAGCCGAGTTGTGCATCTATGATGTTTAACTGACTGGGCATGTTCTTATTTGCACGTCCCTTGCCATTCCTTGCTTGCTCGGGACCGATTTCCTGGGCAGGATGCCCCTGAAAATTCGGATTGACCAGGGGTGCCTGGAATTACTATCTGGCTATCGAATGGCATTTGTGCCTTCTCCCACCCGCTTATGCATGGCCAACGCTACGATGCAAGCACTTGCCCGTCGGACCATGAAAATTTTCCCCGGTGCACAGATGTTGGTTCCCCTCTGATTGCGGAAGCCGCTTGACCAGGGAGCGACAGCAGGAGGAATCCTTTTGGGGCCTTCTAATAAGGCCAGTCGTGGACTGACGTTAGTAGGAGCTCAGACGTTAGTATCCAACAATCAGGAACCTTTCATTCAAGTTCTTAACACTGGGTTAGACACGTCGGTTATCAAGGAGGGTACTGTGCTAGCTCATGCATCGCCGGTGCTTCCTGAGGGGAGCATCATTGGAAATGTGGGTGCCACGTCTTCACCGGAGTACGTATGAGTAGTGGATGGAATGCTTTGTGCCGAGAGTGTAGATTTGTCCAAGGGTCAGAAGGGAAAGCTACGAGCACTTTTGTGTGACTTTTCGGATGTTTTTAGCAAAGATAAATTTGATATCCACCACACAACGCTCTTGAATCATCATATTGATAGGGCGACACCGCTCCTATCCGGCAGAATCCTGACAGTGAGTGAAAAAAGTATTTGATCTCCTGCTTATTTTGTGCGTTTGCCCACTGACAAAGAAATGATCAGTCTATAATTTTAATGGTAGGTTTATTTGAACAGTGAGAGACAGAATAACAACAACAAAATCCAGAAAAACGCATGTCAAAAATGGTATACATTGATTAGCATTTTAATGAGGGAAATAAGTACGTTCTACATCGAAGAAGAGTCTCCAACACGTGGACCTGGACCCGAGCTGGGGTCCAGTCCGTTGTAGCTAACTCTCAGTGTGTTATTGTAGTTTAGCCGGGTGGTCCACCACCCTAGGCTGTTATCTGGTAAAGGGGCAGCTACCCCTTTGTGTATTACGTGTTGGTATAATAAATGTCTTGCCTCTAAGAAGTACGTCTGCGACTCAGTTGAATCCTCTAAATATGTACCAAATATACACATCTCACTCACCACGCAACTCCCTAATCATTACACTTCCACTTAGAGTTGACAACTACCCAGGTTTGACTTGGACAGCCCGGCAATTGGCATCTGTGTTCAGGTAGCAGGAATAGATTTGTAACGAAATGTTGTGGGATTGTGTTGAAGTATATTACAATATACTGCACAGCTTTGATGAATCGAGGCTGACTGACATATGTCCAGATTTGAAGTGAGGAAAAGGTAGCTATCCTGTCTTTACTGCCCTGCATAGTGATAGGTCTCTGAATATTAATTGTTACACAGAAAATCCATTTAGCCAGTTACCCAGTTAATATACAAGGTAAATCCTTGATGCATCAGCATAGAACAAAAACAATATCAAGTTTATAGTTAGGGAGGGACATACAACATCTGAAAATAATGCATCAGAGCTACAGAAAGAAAAAAAACTAATTAAAAACAAACATTAGTAACCTTAACAAAATAAACAACAGGCGTATTGCACCAAAAAATGGGTAATTAATGGTTAGAGAACAGAGGAGCGCGAGGTGAATCGTACTAATCGGAGGTGCGGGGGAAAGACAACAAACTTAACACAAAAAGCAGTTCTACAGAAATGAGTTTTCAATTTAGATGATGTAAAAGTGCATAGCTCCAGCGGCTTTCTAATATTGGAAGGAAGACCGTTCCAGACGGCCGCAGAAGTCCACCTGAAATTGTGTGATGCAGTGGCCGTTTTTGTTCGATCGAGTGAATAAAAAAACCCATCATGGAAATGCAAAATGTTACAGCAAAGGGTTGGGTCCAGGTACAGCAACTGAAGTGTGCAGTCTGAGCTCGGAGTGATTTTAAATGGTTTTCCATATTTGTGTACAAAATATCTCAGTTCTATTGAAAGATGTTTTTTTATTATGTTTTGGGTCTGTACATTTGTTTTAGGAATGCATCTTAGGTCATATAATGGGACCGTATAGACAATTTGGTTTCGATTTACATTTTAATAGTTTCACTTTATGTTGTGTTTATTTCCGCAGAGGAATCCAATTTTATTTTTTATCTTACTAACCATATTATGGATATGAAGGATCGAGATACTTAAAAGTTTTCGACCTGTTCTATGAGATGTGAGTGCAGAGACATAATGTGGAGGCAGGGCAAACTAGGTTTGGAGTAGCCAGAAAACAATGTGACTTTGGTATTTATAGCATTTAATATGAATTGATAGCATCCGTCGCACACCCTTGCAGGATTGCATGGTCCAGACAAAGGCTCATATCTCAGGCGAGTTCAACCGCATGAGGGCGATGCTGGATGAGGACGAGAGGGCAGCTCTGGATCGCGTGGATGTGAAGGGGCGCGAGCTGCTGTCCCGGATCGAGGAGAACATCGCTCATTACGAGCGCGAGATCAGCGACCTCCAGGCAGCAGCCACGCACCTGCGCACTTTGCAGGAGGAGAGGGACTCGCTCACGTTCCTGCAGGTACAGCGCTCACAGAGCCAGGGTAGTACTCGACTTACAAACACAACTCGTTACCAGGCATGTAAGTCCAACAGTTCATAAGTTTTGCTTGTTGAAAAAGGCACAATGAGTCACTATAATTGAACACACACACATGCCAGGCACACACGCACACAAGACAACGACACGCAAACAGACACCCACACGGAAACTACAGAAACACAATCACATGGGGCACGCGTGCACGCACAGACACACGTCCCATATAGCCTTAACAGACTGTTGGAGAGCACCGTCTATGAAGGCCGTCACCGCACACGAGGGGGTGAGTGGGCATCACCCCACCTGGCCACGATTGACCACTGTTGGCTCGGCAGTGGTGATGTTTATGCACCGAACCAGTTACTCGTTTGAGACTGAGTCGACATAGGGGAGGCCCAGGACCCATTCAGATAATTGTCACTGGTGCTGGTCATGAACGGGAATCGAACTCGTATCGGCGGGTTGGTAACGCAGTGCGCTTACCATTGCACTACTACTCCCTCCACACTAACTTGTACACACGCACACACACTGCAAGCACGAGGCTGACTCATTACATCTCGCGGATGATCGCTCCGCTGAAGAAACATTGTTCCACTATGGGAACCTCATTTGCCAGTAAAAATATGATAATTGGTTGTTTACCCTTGTATCTGGCAACAAAACTGACACCTTTTTACAAGGAGTCATGTTTGCATAGACCGCAATACCTGCAGTCATAATACAAACAAAAGACATAACTCTGATAATATGCACTGTCCTTGAAGTTGATTGGTCCACACCCAAGACAGCTTTCCTTAGAGCCTAGTCTCACATGTGCGCCTTTTGGCGTCATCTGGTCCAACCCATGTGAGACTAGGCTCTAAGGAAAGTTGTCTCGGGTGTGGACCAATAAACTTCAAGGACAGTGCATATTATCAGAGTTATGTCTTTTGTTTGTATTATGACTGCAGGTATTGCGGTCTATGCAAACATGACTCCTTGTAAAAAGGTGTCAGTTTTGTTGCCAGATACAAGGGTAAAAAAACAATTATCAAACATTGTTCCGTGATTAAGTTCGCGTTTGACGTCGATGTAAAAATATATATAATGAATGTAAGCTGGTCCGTATGTCGGGTGTTTGTAAGTCGAGAACTGCCTGTACATTTAGCAAGGTGGCACATTCGAGGTATCACAAAAGCAGAATAACTTGCATTGTCAATACATCTATGGCCCATAAGTTCAAAATTTAAAGGTGGAAACAAGTCCACCAACTTGATTTTGTATATTCTAGTAAAAATATAAATTACCACTGAATTTCCAAAGAATCAATAAACAATTAACACACAAATTTCTCGAGTTAATAATGAGTTGGTAATGTATGCAAACGTTGGCACTACAACATATAACAACATGGTCCTGTAATATACAGATTTAAGCTACTTACCGCTAGATTTTGATTATTCATGTAAACAAACAGAAGGGATTTTAACATCAGGAAAGCCGCGGGCATTTGTTTTTTATCAGTCTCGAAAAGTTTAAACCAATCCGGAGATGGTATGCTTCAACAAGTGTTCACCATTAGTAGAGTGTTTTTTCGGGTTCGATTGCATAAATATAAATGTCGTTAAACCCGCCACCACCCGACACAGCCAATTAGATTTGTCACGTAAAGATAGCATGCCAATTACCAACAAGTTCAGCACACCAGTGTGTTCGAAAGGAAACCCATAACATTTACAATTGGAGTACAACGTTTTGCCGGTAATTACAACCAGCCTCATCAGGTGACAGTCAGAATTGTGGAGAAATTCGCCTGTTTTGGTCTTAGAAGAATAAATGTGAAGTCATCACTGTGAGCCAATCAGGTCCCGGACCACGTGTTGGAGACTCTTCTTGACGTAGGACGTAGATATTCAGATGACGGTAGCAATGCTGAACCCGGTCCCTGTGGGGACCCGATTTATATGCTCCCGGGTCGGGGCCGGCTCTACCCTTGGCCTCGCCCACCTTCGAGAGAGCTCTGTTTCTCTCTCGACTCTTCTTGAAACAACTTTCTCCGGACACGTGACCACCCCTTAGCCCCCGCCATGCGTGGTGCCACTGCGCTATCCCAGCGCTCACCAAGCCGTCACTAGGGCTGGTACTAAACCAAACCTACGGGGTGTTGTTGTATATGCTGGATCTTGAAAAATTAATTGAAAAAAATAAAAATTTAATGAAAATCGATAAATGTGTAATTATCCGAATTTATGCTAATTTATGTGATTATCCAAATACATTTATGTTAATTGGGAAGGTGTAATTGCATTAGGTTATGCAAGTATGCTAATGTGTGCAATTACGATAATTAGGCTTTCCTCGTTGTCTCGGGTTGTATTATCAATCGGGATAATACAATTAATTGTATGAAGTTATGCAAGTGTGATGTAAGTATGCTGATTAAGCTCGGCTTCGTTGTCTAGGGTCGTATTATCAATCGGGATAATACAATTATTCTCACTTTTACTAATTATGTTTTAGTGTTTATGTCAGGTCTCAAAATTCAGATCTCACCGCACGATACAGTTCTTATAATGAACATTATTATGCATGAACTTAGGAAGGCACCACTCAGACTTCTGTGTTAAGGAACTTTAATCTGCTACCAGGAATGTCAACACAGTCCTCTTGGAGATATCCTCCTCATTGATCTGTACATGTAAACCTCAATAATCACGTTTCTTAAACTGGGTAACAGAACAAGCGGTTAATTCCTCAGAGTAAAGCGAGCATGCACGGCGATGGGAAAAAGTCCTTACAAATTAAAATTTTTAAATTAATGTGACAATATTCATACAAACATGTGCCTAAAGCAAGAGTACCATATTTTCCCGCATAACCCGCGGGGTATACCAATTTTTACAAACAAAACAAGACCCTGCGGGTATATGGAGGCTATCTTAAAAATATTTTACACGTGTGACATTTTTTCATGGTAGGACTATCCACTATACAACACTTACCTTTGACTAAAGCACTGCTGAATAAACCACTCACTTCGAATTGTTTGTACAATGAAAGGACAATGTTTGAAGTGGGCGCACTTTGTCTACTGGCGACGGGAGAGCTCGGGGGAGAGAGAGGTGGGGGTTGGGGGGTGGGGCAGAGCAAGGTCTGTGGTGGTGACGGGAGAGCTGGCGGGAGAGCTGGCGGGAGAGAGAGGTGGGGGGTTAGGGCAGCTGGGGGGAGAGAGAGATGTGGGGTTGGGGGCGAGGCAACTGTGTTACTGTAGTGCCGCTATTGTCTGCGCAGTGCGCAATCTACCAGTGCTAAAACTGTACTTACTTATCTACCAGTTATGTGTTATTTATTGGATATGTATTTTTATTACTTATTTAATGTTTTAAGTTCACTCGTTTCCGGTTAGTTTGTTTTCTATGTGCACGTTATGATTTTAATGTTAACAATTGATAGTGGAATGCATTGCAAATGTAAACTTTGTATTAACATGATGGAATTAAGCTGTGGTAACGACGTTAAAGTTATGAATGCATGCGGGGTATATGGAGGTGCGAGCTGTCTGAAATTTAACGCTATTTTTGGAAGGTATATGCGTCTGCGGGTTACATGCGTATGCGGGCTGTATGCGGGCTATATGCGGAAAAATAGGTAGTTATCAATTAATTCATTAGTAAGATTATGCAATTAACGAAATGTCTTGGAACAATGTTGTGCGGAAGTGTGCCTGTCTGTCTAGCAAATGCTTATCAATTGGCTACGGCTTCAATACATTTGCTACCCTTTTTGAAACACGAGTAGAACTTTAGAGTACTCTTATTAGTCCCAATATGTGCGTTATGTGTGTGTGGGTTGTCTCCTTGCTCATCTCTTTGCGTTAAGCAGACGTCGAGGTTGGGCGTTACTTGTACCCAAAATTACTTTGTTCCCTGCTGTGCGATGAGTCGTGTGTGTGTGTGGGAGTGTCATACACGCAGCGCTCCCTTTCGGCGGCAGCTGCAGCTGCTTGTCCACTGCTGAATGAGCTCAGTCGGCACGACGCTTGTCTTTGAAGGTGCTTGATCGCGCTCGCCACTCGTCCGCAGGTCGCCGGGGCTGGCATACTTGCTCAGTGCTCTCTGGCAATGCACAATTGCACTCGCAGCTCGTCGACGGGGCCGACACTCTTGCATGGTTGCGCTGGTTGCGCGCTCTCTCCTGCTCCGTGCTCTCTGGCGGTGCACGATTGCACTCGCAACTCGTCCGCTGCTGCTAGTCCTCTGATGCTCGCTTGGTCGATTCTTGGCGCTTTCCGTCCTTTCTCCAGGTTGATTGCTTGTCGTTGCTCGTCACTCTTTCTCTCTCTTTTTTTCTTGCTCTCTCCTTGATCGTGCCGCTGCTGGGTGGGAGCTGGCACTCAATGTAGAATAAACTTTGAGCGATACTTCATCTGTCAGTGCTGACCTCGTACTCGGTGACACTTCGCTACTCGGCAAGCCTCGCCATCCTTGGTCGATTGCAGGGCCCAGCCCCGGAGCTTTCTGCAGCAAGACTCAACTCTTTGCGTTGACTTCATAGACTTGTGGCTTTTGCTGATGCAGCTCCCTCCTGATGTGCCTATCACGGAGGCAGATTCCCAGAGCCTGCCACTCGCAGCAACTAAGTTTCATGATCTGTTTACATGTGAAATTCTCTCCCCTCTCTGCGCGTCTCTTGCGAGAGAAAAATAAACAGATGCTCTGTCTCGTTCTACTCCCGTGGCCGTAGTCGCCTGGTTGCCCTCCCCCACCTTTTGACCTTTGACTGGCTGCTTTCCATACTATGTTCATGTTTTGGTTTGCATTCCGCCCCCCCCTGCCTTCGTGGCGTTTGTTATCTCAAAGGGGAGGCACCCTCCCTTCATATGTATATTATTGCTACCATGTGTTGTAACCATGTGTTGGAGATATAGCTAAGTTTGGACTTAAGCTTTCGTGATTGCAGGAACTCATGTACTTTGGTTAATTTGGTAAAGTTACATATAAAGAGGCAAAACAAAAACAAGGGGCATCTGTTTGGTCCCCCCCTCTCCCCTTGGTGACCCCTGACTTGCTGCATTCCATCACAGTTTATGTTTTGGTTTGCAACTCCCCCCCCCTTTCAGCCTTCGTGGTGTCCGCTATCTCAGGAGAGGCCCTCCCTTCATACGTAATTGATTGCACCCTGTGTTGTGTCAAATTGTTGGAAGACAAAGGCGGCCGGGGAGGCTCTGATTCCGTGGAATACATATTATCTGGTCTTGTGTGTTTGACCTATTTCCTTGTATCTCTTTTGGGTTACTCTAGGTCTAATTCCTCCTAATTATTATTTGTTGTATGTTTAACCAAGATTTGTAATGTGCCATCGTTGTTACCACCGCGATTCCGAGGGTTTTGCTAAGCTTTGTTCTCAGTCCGTGTCACCAGGGAGAGATCGGTGTTTTATTCCCGAGTTATATTTTGATATCCTGATATCCTGAGGTTGGAGATATAACTACATTTTAACTACATTTTCACTTATGCTATCTATAATGTCGACTTATTATTATAGCCAAGCTTTGAACTTTTACCGTATTAAAAAAAATTCCAGTTGTAATGTCCGTTTGCCCCTGCTCTGTGTCTGGAGATGTTTGTAAAACGTCCAAAACGTCCGTCGGTCGTGTCATGCGGTCCTTTGACAATCTGGAGATTTCCCAGATCGTCGTTAAGACCTCTTTGCCCCGGAGTTTATTATTTAATGGCTCTTTATGACCTCCAGATGCTTGGTGTGGCTTGTGGGAGGTAGCGAGGTTGAGGCTGTTTCATTTTTTTATCGATTATTATTACAAAAAAATATTTTGGCAGAATTATTCTTAATATCATTTTTTGGAAAAAGGCCTACATATACGACAGTGTCCGCAATGACGGTGCATCGCACGCTGTCCCTTGCTAGAGCTGGCATTGCTCAGTGACATGCACGATGCTGCTACATACGTGATGTTTGCGATGTGAGTACATCACACGCCGTGCCCCTCTAGGGCCAAGACCATACAGTGACATCCGCGATGTCACTACACATACATATAAATTACAATGTATCTTTATTATTCGTTGGGTTATTCACAGTTAACCAAGTACGTTATGTATGTACATTATACATGTATATTACCGACTATTGGGCTCAAATATCTTATGAAAGTCGGGCCTCGTTTTCCGTTTTTGGGCCCAAAAATCGTCCCAAAATTTCTAAACTAATGAAAAAGGTAACGCAATGCTTTGGGTGGATAATTATTTGGAATGTTGGTTCACAATCACTACCACTCGATTTCGAGTGCAATTTATGCCTATTGCCCATGGCAACGGTTCGAGGCCACAACTTGCTGATGAGAACCATCAAGTCCTAATGACTCAACGGCTTTGTCTTGATTACAACCAACAACACTGGGATATGTGAATGGATGAGCGCAGCCCAGCTCATCGCGTCTACCAATCACCGTGTGGTTAACGTGGCTGGAGGGGAACTGACTCGCGCCCACTGTCCTGTGTCTGACTCCTGCAGGTTCACCTGAAGGAGAAAAACCGGTATGGACTCATGAACTCAGAATAACACACGGGGTGACGCCATGTGTGGGACATCGGCTGTGTGATGATGATGAGTGTAATAATGCTGTGTGTAATGATGCTGTGTAAGGCATTGGCTGTGATGATGCTGTGTGTGATGATGCTTTGTGTGATTATGCTGTGTGTAATGATGCTGCGTGTGATGATGCTTTGTGTTATGATGCTGTCTGTGATGATGCTGTGTGATTATTATTTTTGATGATGCTGTGTGCGATGATGATGTGTGCGATTATTCTGTGTGTGATGATGCCGTGTGTGATGATGATGCTGTGTGTGATGATGCTTTATAGCAGGGGTCCCCAACCCTCGAGCCACGGACCGGTACAGGCCACGGACCGGTAGCGGTCCGTGGCCTGTTAGGAACCAGGCCGCACAGCAGGAGGTGAGCGGTGGGTGAGCGAATGAAACTTCATCTATATTTACAGCCGCTCCCCATTGCTCACATTACCGTCTGAGCTCCACCTCCTGTCAGATCAACGGTGGCATTAGATTCTCATAGGAGCGCGAACCCTACTGTCAACTGCGCATGCGAGGGATCTAGGTTGTGCGCTCCTTATGAGAAGTCAAAATCCGACACTTATTTTAGTCCACGCCTGGCCCGCCCATTATTTTATTTACCACTTCCGTCCGCGCCTCTTTCCCGCACTGCGCACTTGTCTCAGTCACAGTGTTTGGTAAGCACACAAGCTAACCCTAGGCAAAATGAGTAAAAAACAAATGTCGTGGGAGATAATCTTTGAAAAGGGATAAAGACCCAATAATGAGACAGGAGAAGACTCTAAGACCGCCAACAAAAAAGAAAGCTGCCAAAAAAAAAGAAAGCTGCATTTAAAAGAAAATAGCAAGAGTCCTACTTAAATTACGGGTTCATTGCAACAGGTGATTCACATTCTTCAAGCCTGCTTTGTATAATATGTGGTGACCGGCTATCCCACAAAGCCATGAAACCTTCAAAACTGCTTCGCCACATGGAGACCAAGCACCCTGCATTAAAAGATAAGCCTTTAGAGTTTTTCAAAAGAAAAAAACGTGAACACGAGGAACAGAAGCAATTATTGAAGGCCACCACTTCATCAATGTGTCTGCACTGAGAGCATCATTCTTTGTGGCTAACCGCATTGCTAAAGCCAAGAAGTCCTTACTATTGGTGAAGAGTTGATCCTGCCTGCTGCTAAGGATATTTGCCATGAACTGCAGTTCAAAAGGTGGTACGTGTTCCTCTTTCGGCTAGCACCATAACTAGACGAATTGATGAATTAGCAGAGGGTATTGAGGCACAATTGTTAGAGAGGATTAATGAGTCACCGTGGTACGCAATCCAGGTTGACGAGTCTACCGATGTTGACAACAAGGCAACAATGCTTGTTTTTGTGCGATATATTTTTCAGGAGGATGTGCATGAGGATATGTTATGTGCACTTTTGTTGCCAACCAACACCACAGCTGCAGAACTATTCAAGTCTTTGAATGATTACAAATCAGGAAAACTGAATTGGTCATTTTGTGTCGGTATATGCACGGATGGAGCAGCTGCCATGACTGGACGGCTTTCTGGTTTCACTACTCGAGTCAAGGAGGTCGCTTCTGAATGTCAGTCTACGCACTGTGTCATCCATAGAGAAATTCTGGCTAGCCGAAAAATGTCACCTGAACTTAACAACATTTTGCAGGATGTGATTAAAATTATCAACCACATTAAAGTGCATGCCCTTAACTTACGTCTGTTCGCGCAGCTCTGTGAGGAGATGGACTCAGAGCACACACGTCTTTTCTTATACACAGAAGTGAGATGGCTTTCTAAAGGTAAATCACTGGCCAGAGTTTTTGAGTTATGAGAGCTGCTCCAGAGATTTATTTTAGAAAAACAGTCACCACTGGTAGCACATTTCAGTGACACAAAATGGGTTGCAAAACTTACTTACGTGACATTCAACCTGCTCAACGAAGTCAATCTGTCACTTCATGGGAGAATGACAACTGTGTTCAAGTCGGCAGATAAACTGGCTGCATTCAAAGCCAAACTGGAATTATGGGGGCAACGAATGAACATTGGGACTTTTGACATGTTTCAAACATTAGCAGAGATTTTGAAAGAGACTGAACCAGGACATTTTTTCTCCCAGCTGGTGCATGATCACCTATCTCAGCTTTCAAAAGAATTTGAGCATTACTTCCCAACCACAAAAAACCCCCAAACTGGGAAGGAATGGATCTGCGACCCATTTGTGAATAAGCCAGGTGAATCGACTTTGTCCGTGCTAGAAGAGGATCAACTGCTTTCGATCGCAAATGACGGTGACCTTAAAAGTATGTTAGAGACAACTTCAAATCTCCATACATTCTGGATTAAAGACAAGGCGGAAAATCCTGAGATTACCACAAAAGCACTGAAAAGCCTGCTTCCATTTCCAACATCCTATCTTTTTGAAGCAGGGTTTTCTGCATTGACAGCAACCAAAACGAGATTATGGAGTGGACTGGACATAAGCAACACACTTCGTGTGTCACTGTCTAGAAATAAAGTGCACAATAAATGCAATGCGCTCGAATCATCCCGAAACCCCCCCCCAACCCCCACCCCCCCCCCCCCCCGATCCGTGAAAAAATTGTCTTTCACGAAACCGGTCCCTGGTGCCAAAAAGGTTGGGGACCGCTGATTTATAGGGCACTGGCTGTGTGTGGTGATGCTGCATGTGATGATGCTATGTGCGATAATGCTTTGTGATTATGCTATGCATCATGATGATGTGTAAAACACGGGCTGTGTGAGTCACTTCTGGTTGTGGTGTCATAGGAGAGGCACTCAGAAGGAAGCTCCACACTCATCTCCCAGCAAAGAAGACATTGCCACGATCAGCGCACAGCAGCGAGCTCTGATCAACTTGCTGCCGTTAATGTGTGAGTAACACGGACTCTTCCCACGTGTGCATGTATGTTATTGCGTATGTAATTGTGTCTGTGTGTATGTATCGATGAAATGGAGTGTATGGAAAGTGGTAGTCTAGCAGTTGGCATGCTGTGCTACAAATCCAGCCACTGGAGTTCGATTACTGCTCACGACCAACACAAGTCACGATTATCTCAACAGTTCCTGGGCCACCCCTAGGTAAACTCAGCCGTAAATACACGGTTGGCTATGTGCAGTGCGAAAGAGGTTCAACATACATACAAATGAGTATCTGGTGCAGTATTTAAACATAGACATGAGGGAGACAAAAGGGGCCAGGCGTGGTGCTGGCCATCCACCCCCTCGTCCGCCGTGCCATTCTTCAAAGGTGCTCGCTAACAGCACTTCCCCAAAGGTCTGTTAAGGATATACGGGGTATCTTTGCCTTTGTAATAGTGTATTTATGCATGTATCTTGAACTTCTTTCACACCATACGTAGCCAACCATGCTAATCGGAGGTATATGGGTGTATGGGTGAGCGAGAGTGAATGTTCAATGAAGATGGGATGGTTTGTGCACTGAGCTACACACATGGTCATCTACATGTGATTCACGGCCATGGCTGGATTCAGAACCAATGTTGGACGTCTCCTAGGTCGACTCAGCCTTAATGAGTACCTAGTACGTCTTGCAGACATCAGCACTGTGGGCAAAAATGCAGCCTGTGGGATTTTTACGGTGGAATGATAATGCCTATGGCTTTTTAAACGAGATCAATGTAATTTTAGGAAGTTTATGGTTGATTGTCAATACCCAAGGATCATACATCCAGACTAATACACATTTGAGATTATTGGGCTTCATATTAACAGCCTGATGCTCAGATAGCTAAACTATAGCACTTTTATAATTCTTAGTTTCCCCAGTTAATGGCTGAAGCTCACAGAGCCAGATTAAGGCATAACCTTGGTGAATCTTGTCTATCACTACACCGGCCATGCACAGATAAATATTACGACTGTAATGTATTAATTCGACAATAATATATAGAACACACACACACGAGTGTATTTAACTATTACATGAGCTCCATTGATATTACACGTCTGTATTATCCAGTGAGGAATGATGTTGGCCAAAGTAACCATTGTAGCAGATTAATCTATGAGTATAAGTCTTCTCTGTGATCGATGTCATCAATAGACTCTAGAAATACTACATCACCATTGTGATGGATAGGGTCCATTGTTGATGCTGTAGGCTTATAACCAGACTAAGGCAGCCTACGGATTCTGATTATTCATTCATAACGCTTGGGGCTGCTATATCCCTACTAAGGCACAGTAAGGATTATTGGGGTTCAATATTAATACCCGAGACTCACAGATACAGACTGGGCTATTACTGTGGCTGACCATGTGCATCACTGTGCATACATACAGATACATTCCTATTGCCCATGTATTGCAATACCTCTACGTTAACGAACAACACACACACGAGTGTAAAGGAGTATAACATGAGCTCTATTAACGCTACACTTATGTATTATTGAATGAGGATGCTGTTGCTATGCTGTGTGTGTGAGTGTTTTACACATAGACACTGTTGCTGAGATTCTGATGATTCATTATTAGTACTTGAGGCTGCGATATCCAGACTCAGCCATAGTTAGGATTCGTAGAGTCCAGTGTTAATGCCTAAAGCTCCTAGAATCAAAGGCACCTTTAGGATTATGCGTTAACATTCAGATGTATACGAGACAGCCAGACCAATGTTTAACCTTGGTTGACCGTGTAAATCACTTTGTAGGAAAAAAGGTAAATTGCTATAAAACATATATCAATATATCTACACATTAATATATAGAACACACACAGAACACTATTACATGAGCTCTATTAACACTACACGTGTGTATAATTGAGTGAGGATGCTATTGGAATTCTGTTTGCGAGCCTTTGACACACAGACAAACTAATGGCTGATATTCTTAGGATTAATTACACTATGTAACACAATTTTTGTTCCTGGGTAGTAAGTGTTATTTCGTATTTACTTATAAGTATAAACATGTTTATTATTCCAGGACAGTGATATTTAGAAATTTACCTATTTTCAATGAGGAAACGGGCGAATTTGTGTCTTTACGGTCACATAAAGTCAGAAATAAACAACGTATGAATCAAAATTAACATGTATTTATTGGAAAGTAATAAAAAAATTACTACAATAGATTTAGAAGTGAGACTTTTTTCGAGATTTACGATTATACTGTAAATCACATTCATGAATCAGCCCCCAAATGTAGTCATCGGCAAGTCCACTCAGCTCCACGTCCTCCTGTACCACGTCACTCCATCTCTTCTCGAGCCCGTACCGCGCCCGTTTAGCCCCCTCGATCAGGCCGAACAAAACCTGTTTGGGCATGCGGTGATTGGGAATGCTGGCTACATGGCCCAGCCAACGCAGCCTTGCATGCCGGAGGTGCTCACCGATGGGACTTTGTCCAGATCTTTCGAGGATTTGCGAGCTCACGCAATCCAGCCTGGTTAAACCCAGGATTGATCGTAGGCAGGCCAGCCTAAATGTTTCTAACCGGCGAAAGTGTTCAATTAGGGGGGTCGACGTTTCGCAAGCGTAGAGAAGGGAGGGAATGACTATTGCCAAGAAGACCCGAAGCTTCGTGCGGAGCGACAGACCAGATAGCTTCCACACAGCGTTGCGCAACCGATGAAAAGATAATGCCGCTCGACTGATTCCGAGTGAGACCTCTGCTGTTAAACCAGAGCCGGACATGAGTACACTGCCCAGGTATGGGAAACTCTCCACTCTCTCCACAACTGCCCATCACCGAATGGGAGTTGTGGGGGTGGAGTGCCCGATGGTTGAAAATACAAAGGCAGGTGCTACGTTGTTGTGGGGCTGATGGTAAGGCCCCACCTCTTAGTGGCACACTCCAGTTTCAGCAGCAGCGCCTCTAACTCCTCCTCTGAATGAGCTGCAATTACCAGATCGTCGGCATACATAACGTGGTTGACTAATAGGGAGCCATCCCTTGACCGCACCGAGGCATTAACTAGATCGAAATTCCTCCGGTACTGCGACTGAAGGCTTCACAAACTACGTGGTCGAAATAGATGTTAAATAGTGTTGGAGCCAGAGGACATCCCTGTCGCACCCCAAGGTGTACAGTGAATGGCTCAGACCCCCGGCCACGTAGTTTTACCCGGGCCTGCTCATCATCATGAAGGTCCTTAATGAGCGTCAGCAGAGGGTCAGGGACTCCGAAAGCATGAAAAACAACCCAGAGCCCAGGCCTACTGATGTTATCATAGGCCTTGACCAGGTCAATGAAGCAGAGATGTAGGTCTTGTTGGAATTCCCTATACCTCTGCTGTCGCAGACGGAGAAAAAATATGGCATCTGTGCAGGACCGCCCTTTCCTGAAACCGCATTGGGGCTCCGCAAGCCTTTCCTCAGCGTACCTAGCAAGGCGATGTTGAATAATCCTTTGAATATGAATAATCCTTTCCAGGACTTTTCCCGGCACACTGAGGAGTGAGATGCCCCTGTAGTTGTTACAGTCTGTGCGGTCCCCCTTCTTAAAGAGGGGGACCACCAGGGCATCCTTCCAATCCTTTCAGAACCCATCCAGTGGCCCAGACTTTTGTTATGATGTCATGTAGGGCAGTCTTCGCACAAACACCACCCTCCCTCAGCATTTCGCTTGGAAGATCATCTCTGCCTGGTGCCTTTCCTGGTCTCAGACTCTGGATCGCCTTCAGTATATCCTCAACAGATGGCACCTCAGCCAGCCACTCACAGGGGGTGACTTCCTCCTCCAATATTTGAGGCACCGCAGCCTCAGAAGGGTCATCCCCACTTTGTCCCATAATGTTTTCCAGGCTGAGGGATTCCCATTACACTATCACACACACACGAGTGTACATAACTACACTATCACACACACACGGGTGTACATCACTACACTATCACACAAAGCCCAGCAGGAGTTGGGCCTTGGTAGGGCTCGCATGGGCGGCCACCACTATGCATAGCAGGTGCTATAGGCTGTGGGGCTCCATGGCGGACAGCAGATGGCCGGTCAGACAAACACACATCTGTACTGTACTTCTGTGCTCTCGCCAACTACGCCACCTGCCTTCGCCAACACGCGGTGACCGGCGTGGTGAAGTATGGTCAAATATCCCCCCACGACCCGCATGGTATAGGGAGGGCCTCATCCAGCAGTGGATTGAAAAAGTGTCCATTACATGTTATCACACCGATAGCTTCGCATTATAACATTGTATAGTAATTCTCATTATGAATTGTTCTATTGTATTGTACGTGTGGTAGTGCACGAATGCTATTGTTATAGTTGTGCTGTTGTTACACGGCTACTGTGATTGTCGTTACTGCAGATGGACGCTCACCAACTCTGGACCCAAACTCGGCCCACAACAACCTCCAGATTTCTTTGGATCTCAGGATGGTGACGCGAACCACTGTCTCCCGGGGTCGCCCCGATCGCCACCCATGCCGGTTTGATGTCTATTACCAAGCCCTGTGCTCCAAAAGCTTTTCGTCCGGTCAGCACTACTGGGAGGTAGACGTGGGGGGAGCGGCGGGGGGCTGTATGGTTGGAGTCGCATACGAGACGATCGCACGGAAAGGGAGTGGTGACAAGTGTAGGCTGGGAGAGAACGACTCATCCTGGGTTTTATGTAAAAATAACAACAGCTGCTGCATTATTCATGGTGGTGTCTGGACTTCAGTGCCGGTGAGGGATCCTCCCCGGAGAGTCGGGTGTCACCTGCACTGGGAGGCGGGGCTGCTGTCATTTTACTGCGCCGACTCCATGGAGCTGTTGCACTCCATCCACCACTCGTTTAGTCAACCGCTCTACCCCGCACTGTGGGTGGGTGATGTTGTTGGTAGCTCAGTGAGGATTCTGGATTTGAGTCGTGCGTCCTGAGAGCACGGAGTGTGAGCAGCGCAGAGGAGCAGCGCAGAGAAACGGGCACAACGCACAGACTCACGCACACAAAGACACAGACCCCCGTGTAGCCTTAACAGGCTGTTGGGGCAAGTGCTGTTAGCAAGCACCTATGAAGGCTGGCACGGCACTCGAGGGGGTAGGTGGCCAACACCACGCCCGGCCGCCTTTGTCTTCCCAGTGGTGACGTTTACACACTGCACCAGGGACTCATTTGAGGCTGAGTCGACCTAGGGGAGGCCCATGACCGGTTTACGAACAACATTGATAGCGATTATTTGAATCGGTTTTGGGTCTCCCCTAGGTCGATTCAGCTTCAAATGAGAACCTGCTACGGTGTGTAAACATTGCCACTGGGGAGACAAAGACGGTCGGGCGTGGTTCTGGCCACCCACCCCCTCGTGTGCTGTGGCGGCCTTCATAGGTGGTGGCTAACAGCACTTGCCCCAACAGTATTTTAAGGCTATATGGGGATCTTTGTCTTTGGGTGAGTGGGTTGGTGTGTGTTTTCCTTTCTGTGTGTCGTTGCTATTGTGTCTTTGTATTTGTGTGTGTCTGGGCGTGGTGCTGGCCACCCACTCCCTCGTTTGCCACAGTGCCGGCCTTCATAGGTGCTCCTCGCAAACTGCACTTGCCCCTACAGTCTGTTAAGGCTATACGGAGGATAATTTTCTTTGGGTTCGTGGGTTGGTCTGTATGCCTTTGTCTGTGTGTGTGTGTTTGTTACTGTGTCTTTGTGTCTGTGTCTTTGTTTTGGTGCTGGCCACCCACCCCCCTCGTGTGCTGCTACTTGCTACGAACAGCCCTTTCCCCAACAGTCTGTTAAGGCTACATAGACACACACAGATAGACACACACTCACATACACACAGACACACTCACATACACACAGATGCACACATACACACAGACTCACACAGATACACACACACATATACACACAGATACAAAAAGTGTTTGTGTCTTTGTCTTTAGTGTATAGAGAGCCATGTGCGAGTGTGGGGTGGAGCGGTGGTGCAGTGGTTAGCTCACTGGTGGGGGAGGGCAGGGGGAGCCAAGCTTCTCTCTGACGTCATCATCCCTCGCACCGCGCGCCGCGTGGCGCTCAACGCCGAGAGGGCGGAGCTCCACCGCGGGCGTGCTGGGAACACGCGTCACGTGACGCTACGGAGTGACGCGCGCCGTCCCCTCGCGGTCACTCGCTCGTTGGGCGATAAACCCGCGGTGGGAATGGGATGGCATCACTAGGGGGGACTACTCGTGGTGTGTGCTGAGCGTCGCTTGGCTAAAACATTTTTGTTATAACCAGGGGTCGAGTGACCCCCTCCTCCCCCTCCTCCCCCCACCCAAACTAGTTTTATTTTACAGGGCATAGAGAGAGAGAGTAGCCATTTAACACATAATAGTAGTAGGAGGTCTTTCGCCACCAATATTATTCGTAAAGTTTTGTTTCGATTAATATTTTAATTATCTGCTGTCAGACTTATGGACCTGAAGCCACAACCTTCAATGTATGGGATAACGCTTCTGCTGACAACAATGGGAACTGTGTTTTGACTTTGAAGTGGGTTAAAGTTATTAAGCGCCTGATATATATCTAGAGTGAGGATCTACCTTACAATACGACACGACTAATATTGTCTCAACACGCATTAATAACATAAAGACACTGTGTGTTATTACAGGGATAGAGAAAATGTAAACTCAAAATATACAGCAGCTTTCAGGGTCGTAATCCAACCCACGACCTTCTTCATACCAAGCGAGGGAGTTAACATATCCGAGCCACAACGGCGTCCCTCCTTAACGTGAGACACCAATCCGGTGTGAACCCAACCTCGAGTCTCAAACTGTTTAGCATCGCTTAGATGATTTGAGACATTGATTATATTGTACCAGTTGAAATAATTGTGTAAACGCTAATTGCATTGTGCTTTGGGCTGTGTGTGAGCTTTCTGATTGCTGCATTGCTAGCGTCGGTTTGACTTGTTTTGCTTTTTTCATTTTTGTGACCCAGGTCAATTTTGTCAATGAGACTCATCCTGATCTCCTGAGTTCTCACCTCGTTGAACTCAAATTCAACTCGATCATCATCAGCATCAGCAGAAGTGTCATCTGCAGCAGAATTAGTAACAGCAACAGGACCTACAGCATCAGCAGCGGTAGCTCCATCATTAGCATCATCATCGTAAGCGTCAGGAGTAGTACCAACAGCATAAAAAATAATGTAAGCATTTCCAGCAGCAACAGAATCATCACCATCAGCAGTAGAAGCAGCGAATGCAGCAACAATCACTCTTACAACCGACACTCATCCTGGTCTCTTGAGTTCTCACCTGGTTAAACAAATCGACTTTAACACGTAGGCTTCCGCGACCAATATTTTCAATAATAAAGGTTTCTTGGTTAGATCGCGAAAATATACATAGACTTGATTGTGTTCTGGGTTACCTGTGATTTGGAATCACATTTTATTGTGGGTCAAGGGTCAATGTGTGTGTGGTGATGAATAAAAACGTTAAATCTGAACATCAGTTTACTGTACTGGGATGTATGGGCTCATGTGGTGGGTGAGTTTCCTAGTCTCTATGTGGCTGGGCGGTGGCAGTTTGACATCGTGATATCAGTAGTGACTATGCACGTGGCCTGTAATCCCGCACTGTGGAGCCGAGGGTTGGTGGGACCCCTCGAATGTTGTGAAGCCCACTTCCCGAAGGAGCCGAGGAGGTGCCTTACTCAGGTTGCATCGTAACAATAGCCTGATTACTAATCTAGTATATAATTACAATCACTCCCCCCTTGAATCTTTGCACCTGATGAGTTAATGAGTTAATGATGACGTCACTCTGCTGCTGCCATATATAAGAACGGGAGACACAGCAGAGCCTCACCATTCTGGCGAATTGCCCGATGATGCTGGATGCAATTACCAGCGAAACGTCGTACTCAAATTGTAAATGTTGTGGCTTCAACACACCGGTGGGCTAAAGCAGTGAACTATTTGTCTTTGTCAACGTGACACATTTTTACTGATTGGCCGTGTCGGGTGGTGGAGGGTTACGACACATTTATAAATAACGCGATCTAAACCCAAAAACGTTGATTATGAATAACATTGGTCGCGAAAGCCTGCCACGTGTTAAACAGGTTGGCTCTGCCAGGAGAACCCCGTACAGCAAAGAGTGGACTAAAATCTTCTGTCCCTTCTGTATGGCGTAGAGTGTAGCGCCGTTTCAGGCGCAGGTTTTCTCCGGGTCCTCCAATTTATTCCCACATTCACACAGGCAAACATTCATTGACTAAAGACATCTTCTTCTTGGTTCTTTCGGTAAAGTTACGTAGAATGGAAATAATAAAATAATTAACATAATAAAATAATACTTTATTATATTATTTAATATTATTATTTTATTATGTTATTTTATTTTTAAATGTTTTATTATTATTTTATTATTTCCATTCTACGTGACTTTACCGAAAGAACCAAGAAGATGAATCCCTGCAGTCACGAAAGCTTTAAATCGAAATGTTATTATGTTGTATTTTTATTATTTTATTATTTCCATTCTACGTGACTTTACCAAAAGAACCAAGAAAATGAATCCCTGCAGTCACGAAAGCTTTAAATCAAATAGTTATTATGTAGTATTTTTATTATTTTATTATTTCCATTCTACGTGACTTTACCGAAAGAACCAAGAAGATAAATCCCTGCAGTTACGAAAGCTTTAACTCGAAATTTAAAGACATCTTAATATATATAGAGGAGCGCAGAGATTTGGTAATAAGTTTAACACGTAGGCTTTCACGACCAATATCATCCATAACACATGTATGGGGGGTTAGAACACGTAAATATATAAATGATGAAGCTAGTTGTAATTACTGGTGATACGTCGTACTCAGATTGTAAATGTTGTGGCTTGGCTTTGCTTTTCAACACACAGGTGTGCTGTACTATTAACAAATTAGCATGTTCTATTCACGTGACAAACCTTACTAATTGGCTGTGTCAGGTGGTGGCAGGTTTATTGACACATTTATATATTTACGCGATATAACCCAAAGAAAACCTATATTATAGATTTGGTAATCGTTGGTGAAGCCAGCTAATCACCACCTGACTGATGCTTTCCCGCTTGCCTCTGGTTCCTCGACGATCTTGAGATATGTGCTTTGTACACGTAATGTCATCAGAATGGAATCTCACGAAAAACCGATGACATACGCATACGTCATCGAAATAGGTTAATATATACATCAGCTGAACGATCGCAATCATATGCATGACTCAATATGTACCAAACATATTCAAGCTATATGTACTATACTCTTTGGATCTTTCGGTAAAGTCACGTATGTATAAAAATAATAGATCACCACGTTTCGATCACAACACAAACAATCGTCATCAGGTGGGACAGCCACGGCAAGAAAAAACTGCTAAAGTAGGCGAGAGATCTGCCGTGGCACGAGGTCATATAGGCCTCAGCAGTAGGGGGGTAGTGTATAGTGTAGTGTATAGTGTAGTGTACAGTAGTGGTGTATAGTGTAGTGTATAGTGTAGTTTATAGTGTAGTGTATAGCAGTGTAGTGTATAGTGTAGTGTGTAGTGTAGTGTATAGTGTAGTGTATAGTGTAGTGTATAGTGTAGTGTATAGTGTAGTGTATAGTTTAGTTTATAGTGTAGTGTATAGTAGTGGTGTATAGTGTAGTGTATAGTGTAGTGTATAGTGTAGTGTATAGTGTAGTGTATAGTAGTGGTGTATAGTGTAGTGTATAGTGTAGTGTATAGTAGTGGTGTGTAGTGTATAGTGTAGTGTATAGTGTAGTGTATAGTGTATAGTGTAGTGTATAGTAATGTAGTGTATAGTAGTGTAGTGTATAGTAGTGTAGTGTATAGTGTAGTGTATAGTGTAGTGTGTAGTGTACTGTATAGTGTAGTGTATAGTGAAGTAGGCGAGAGACCTGCCATGGCACGAGGTTATATAGGCCTCGGCAGTAAGGGGGGAGAGAGAAGTGGGGGGGGGGGGGGGGGGGGGAAGGAGGCGGGGCAGAAAGTCGACCCCGCAGCAGCACCCGGGTCACTGGAGTAGAGAACGGAGAGAGATGCACAGAGAGAGAGAGAGAGAGAGCGAGAGAAAGACACACAGAGAGTCGGAAATAACAGCTGACATAGGCAGGCAGGATGGAAACATCACTGTCAGTTAAGACTTTACCTGGTTAATAACGTCCTTCCAATGATTGCTCAGTTTGTGCCCATCTTCTCGGTTGAAGTTGTGTCCGTGTTTATATATCGGGATGGCTTCATGAACAAATCTCTGAAAATAGCCGGTGGGTTTGCAGAGTACCTTCGTCTTGGAAAAGTCAATTTCGTGTGAGCCCACTGCGTTAAAACAATGATCAGCAACAGCAGAGGTATTGGTCCTACCATGTATCAGATCTGCTTTGTGTTCGCGAACACGGTCCGAGACATGTCGTTTTATTTCCCCAATGTAACTGATGCCGCAGCCACAACTCAGTTTGTAGACAACCTGGCATTGCATATCAGGAATCACATCCTTTACAGTTTGGATCAAATCACGATTTTTGCGTACTGTTGTGAAACGAACCTGGATCTTGTGTTTGTTTAAGATTTTGGAAATATTTTTGGTAACCCCTGCTAGGTATGCCAAAAGAACATGCGTTTTCAGCACAGCTTTGTATTCCTGCGAGACTTTAAGATTGAAAAAGACTGAAAAAGATAAGGTATTGACACCCGAAATGTATTGCAACAGAATGATACTGCATCTAAGCTGGACTCAAAGACTAAACAACATAGACGCAAGAAACAAGGTTGCACAGAAGAAGACCTATTGCAGGCAGCTATGAGAAGGAAACTGTCACTATTTGTACATTGTGGGATAGACAACAGCAGGAAAATGTAACGTCTGTTGTTCAGATAAATGGAAGGAACAGGAAAGAGAGGAAGACCTAACAGAGAATGACTTGACGACGACATCATAAAGAGGTTGGTGCCGGAAAGATCTGGCACTACTTGAGGATATTAGCACAAGACTTAAGAAAGGGGAAACAAATGACGAAATGTGCAGTTGAAACCTACGGGCTATCTGCCCATGGATAGTGATGGAGATCTTCAAGGGAGCTTTGCACTTTCACACAAACAACACAGAAAATAAAGTGGACAGCTACACAGGTGGAGGCGACTGGCGAAATCTATCAAACAAGTGCAAAATTAAATCGTCCAACACAAACCGGGAGTGCCGCTCGCCCTGTAACCATGAAGACCGCCCCCAGCACCTCTCCCCAAATCTCAAGGGAGTTCAGGTGTTTGAGAATTATAATGTTTGAATTAAGTACAGTACACAGTAGAGGTTCAGGCTTTTCAGAGTTTTAATATGTGAATTAAGTATAGTACATAGTAGAGGTTCAGGTGTTTCAGATTTAATGTTTGAAGTACTGTACAAGTCTTGATTTGAAGCTTTCGTGACTGCAGGAATCTATACTCTTTGGTTCTTTCGGTAAAGTCACGCAGTTAGAAACTAACTACGTGATTTTACAGTAGAGTACAAGTGTTGTGTTGTTACGGTATATCTGTCAACCCCTTATCAGTGGCTACTTTATTACAGACCAATTCAGACCTTATTGGTAATCCCGTGCCCCTTATAAATCTCAACGTTCTTCCTACAAAGTCCCATCCCAAGGGACAAAACACAAACAAATAGACACAAAAAAATGTTGCCCATATTGAAACGGCTGTACACCGTATGGACCTGAAAACTCAATTTCCCTGTACAAGAATACGGGTAAGCCGTATGGGTTGACGGGTATGTTACGCGTGTAGACAAACTTAGCTTTGATGTAGTGGTAAACAAGGGGGGCGCTCCAGAGCTATGGTTCGAGTTGAAGTGAGTCGCGCTTTGTGGTTGTTCCCCATTTTGTGATTATTATAAAATAGTTTTTATGACTGGACCATTTTTGAGTGTGATAATATTACACTACACAAATTGATAAGGGGCCGAATTTAGGAAATCGACTACACGGGTTAAACAGCGAAGTACAATACAGGAGTACATTAGGTTTCCTGCACAGTAAATCACATCGCAGGAGCACTCCCCTATCAGAATTCACAGCAACAGGAGCCCCACTTCTGAGCAGGAGGTTCGATGACTATCCCGTGTTAATTTACTTATTTTTCTTGCAGATCTTGTGCTCTAACTGTATGACAGTCCCGTGTACTGTAGAATCATTAGCTAAGTAAATACACCCCTTTTGACACAGTTCCCCTCAGCCCTTTCCCCTCAGGAGAGATCCTTCCTCCACCTCAGGCAGGAGAGGCTGACTAAATGAGTGGTGAATCACGTGCAGCAGCTCAATAGAGTCAGCATGATAGCTGTATCACTTGATACAGCTATCGTGCTGTGACGGTTCCTCCTGAAGACGGAAGCTTGTGTTGCCTCCGAAACGTCGTAATTTTTATTTTATTTTTTATTTTACTTTTATAAATTTTAATTTTTTTACCTAGCCGTCTTCAGGTGAAGAACAGGTGTGTCAAGGAGACAGAATCTAAATGTCTCCTTGACACACCTGTTCTTCACCTGAAGACGGATACTTGCGTTGTGGCCGATACGTCGTGAGAATTATTTTATTTTTATTATTTTATTAATTTCTTTCTACGTGACTTTACCAAAAGAACCAAGAAGACCATGTTTGAACACAAGGATGCTCAGAGAGCAATGGTGGCACAGCGCCCCCTACTGGACGATCTGCGTGAAGTGCAACAAAGGCACAGACTGCCGCCACCTGCTGGCTTGCTGGGGAGTGGCATCCACGAGGTATTGTGGAATGTCCTCGTCTGTCTCTCTCTACAGAGACGCAGAGCTTTGAGTCGAGTGAAATCCGGTGACTCGCGTGAAAAAAAAAACCGACAGGGACTTTCCCATATTCTTAGGTTTTTTCGGTAAAGTCACGTAGATAAAAAATTAAAATGAATAAAAGTAAAAGAAAAATAAAAGAAAAATCACGACGTTTCGGAGGCAACACAAGCTTCCGTCTTCAGGTGGAACCGTCACAGCACGATAGCTGTATCACTTGATATCACTTGATACAGCAATCGTGCTGTGACGGTTCCACCTGAAGACAGAAGCTTGTGTTGCCTCCGAAACGTCGTGAGTTTTATTTTATTTTGATTAATTTTACATTTTTACCTTCGTGACTTTACCGAAAAAACCTAAGAATATGAATCCTTGCAGTCACGAAAGCTTCAAATCTAGAAGGGACTTTCCCAGCCACGTGCACCGTGACACTGACCCAACCGGCGTCTCTTCCTCTGCAGTCGATCTCTCTCCCCTCCACCGTTACAGCGCACTCCTTGAGGCCGCGTAGATGAAAGGATCCTCACCCCGTGTGTCCCATCCTCCCAGCGATGTTCATACGCGAGCCCTCACCCCATGGCACGTGCAGGTATTGTGTGTCTTTCCCTCGATCGATGCGGGGTTTGGTTTGTGCGATTTAGCGTGCAGTAATACCACCGTGGCAAGATGTTAACTACCTCGCCTGGTATGCCTGCTGCTGTATAGTTGGAGTCTGCGTGTCTCTTTCATCATCATCACGGTGGCTAGATGTTACCTCGCCTGGTATACAGGAGCTCGTGGTTTCGATCCCGACCCTGACGCCTGCTGCTGTATATTTGGAGTGTGCGTGTCTCTCTCTCATCATTATCACGGTGGCTAGGAGATGCTAACTATCTCACCTGGTATACAGGAGGTCTTGGGATCGATCCAGACCCTGACGTCTGCTACTGTATATTTGGAGTCTGCGTCTCTCTCTCATCATCATCACAGTGGCTCGGAGATGTTAACTATCTCACCTGGTATACAGGAGGTCTTGGGATCGATCCAGACCCTGACGCCTGCTGCTGTATATTTGAAATCTGCATGTTTCTCTCATCATCATCACGGTGGCTAGGAGACGTTAACTACCTCGCCTGGTATACAGGAGGTCGTGGGTTCGATCCCGACCCTGACGTCTGCTGCTGTATATTTGGAGACTGCGTCTCTCTCTCATCATCATCGCGGTGGCTAGGAGATGTTAACTACCTCGCCTGGTATGCAGGTCGTGGGTTCGATTCCGACCCTGATGCCTGCTGATGTATATTTGGAGTCTGCGTGTCTCTCTCTCATCATCATCATCACGGTGGCTAGGAAATGTTAACTACCTCGCCCGGTATGCAGGAGGTCGTGGGTTCGATCCCGACCCTGACGTCTGCTGCTGTATATTTGGAGACTGCGTCTGTCTCTCATCATCATCGCGGTGGCTAGGAGATGTTAACTACCTCGCCTGGTATGCAGGTCGTGGGTTTGATTCCGACCCTGATGCCTGCTGCTGTATATTTGGAGTCTGCGTGTCTCTCTCTCATCATTATCACTGTAGCTAGATGTTAACTACCTCGCCTGGTATGCAGGAGGTCGTGGATTCGATCCCGACCCTGACGGCTGCTGCTGCTGTATATTTGGAGTTTGCGTGTCTTTTTCACCGTGGTCACGTGACAATGCAGCCTTTAGAGAGGTGCTCCGGAACGCTAAATTAGACGAAACCTTTCGCCAGGATGGCGCCGTGCATATTAATGTTTTTATATTGCTGTTGTTATAAAGTCACGAAAAATACCATGCAGCATTTTCATTAAGTAGTTGTATATAGCGAAACGTCGCACTCAAATTGTAAATGTTGTGGATTTACTCTCCAACACACCGGTGGGCTGAAGTAGTAACTAATTGGCGTTTTGTTTACATGACAAATCCCTTACTAATTGGCTGTGTCGGGTGGTGGGGGGTTACAACGCAACATTTATACTTACGCGATCTAACCCAAAAAGCTTTATCATGAATATTGGTCGCGAAAGCCTACGTGTTAAACTGTATGTATAGTAATAGGTTTTTACCCTTTCAACTGTTCCAAAAACTGACACCTTTATACAAGGGATCATGTTTGCAATAACCACAACACAAGCAGTCGAAATGCAAACAAATCTGATAATGATATGCACTGTCCTTGAAGTTGATTGGTCCACACCCGAGACAGCTTTTCTTAGAGCCTAGTCTCCATTGGTGTTGGACCAGATAACGCCAAAAGGCGTACAACTCAACAACAGCGCACTATCAGAGTATTGAGAGCTCGGGGTAAACCTTTACACTATGAGACCTCCTTTACCAGTGGCAAAATATATTAATAGGTTTTTTTTGTACCAGTTGCAAGGGTAAAAACCTATTACTATATTTTGCCACTGGCAAAAGAGGTCTCATAGTATGAACTGTATGTAGTGTATAATGTACTGCATATATTTGACATTTGATTCAAGCGTAGCGACTTTGTGTTGTCACGCAAACGATGCCGACCGCCGGACTGGGTTACAGTCATTTGGAGCAGCTTTTGCCGATTAGCCTTCGACTGCCGGATAAATGTTGGAAGCCGGATAATCGCGCCACAGATAATCGATGATAAACTGTAAAAACGATTTAACTATACATTTGGATCATCTTATTTGACAGGCACTATTCTTCAGTTACCATATAGTTTCTTCTTTTTTCACACACTGGTTTTCCTACTTTAAGTTTTACCACACATATTTGGCAAATCTAGAATTAATCCCAGCAACGTACCAAAAGTGCTGTTTCATCTACATAACAAAGGCTCAGTCCCATTCACAGCAGCCGCACCTTTACATCAGCCGCACCTTAACAACTCTTGGAACCTCCGAGTTCAACCAGTCTACACAACAAAGACTCATTCCTGGCAGCGTGCTTCAGCCGCACCGAACCTCCTCCCACCCTCAACCAGTATATATACAAGGATTGTTTTCTTGGAATTTCTCTTACTTGATACAGCTATCGTGCTGTGACGGTTTCACCTGAAGACGGAAGCTTGTGTTGCCTACGAAACGTCGTGATTTTTATTTATTTTACTTTTATTGATTGAAAATGTTTACCTACGTGACTTTACCGAAAAAACTAAGAATATGTATATCTCAGTTTAATTTGCATGGGGACGCTGGTGCTGAGACCCGCAGCATCCCTTCCGCCTGTTCCACAGCCGTTGAGGACCTCTTCGATCGCTTTCAGTCTGGAACCTCCCCCGTTGACCTTGCCGCCCATGGGTGGCGACCCTACCAGGAGCACGAGGCTCCTAATATCTATATTCTAGGGTTTTTTCGGTAAAGTCACGTACACTGTAAAAACCGAGACTGGGGTTAATTAATGTTTAGTAAATATATAGGAGTAGCCTATACATAAAAATAATGACTATGTGTAGTTTAGAATCACATTGAGCTGAATTCAACACCTTTCTATTAGTTATTAATTGTATTTTACTCAGTTTTGTTCAAATAAAATCAGCCATCAATAACTCAGTAGAATTTAATTGTATTTTATCAGGAAAGTCAAAAATGCCAAAAATTGATTAATTTTACTAACCGGGAGGTTTTTGAATTTAATAACGTTACACTCCCGCCTAAACTCGAGGCATTTTTTCGCGCCACGTGCATGTCAACCATCTTCTTCAACAGACACGTTTCAGGGACCGCCGTTCTCCCAAAGGTAAGACATGTTTTGTTATTTTAGCGAACAATTTTTTAACAAAGGTGTGGTAGCCGTTGAACATTGTTTTATGTTACTGCATGTTACCAGCATGCCAATTTAACTGGCTGTAACGTATATCAGAATTAACTAGCACAACGTTAGGCCTTTGGAAGTCGGGCTGATTCGACTAAAAGCACGAGACTATAATTTTTGTTCCGCACACGAAAAAGTAACGTGCGTGATTAAAACTAGACTATATTCATTCGGATCACAGCGTGTACCGAACCAAAAGTCCTGTACCTGCCGTTACACCTCCAGTATATTATATCTTGGTGTTGATGTACGTAAAGTATGCTAACGTTAGCTAGCTTGCCACCAGTCAGTTAGCGTCACCCTTACGTTGTGGCTAGCTTGTTATGTGGTTGCTAGCTAGCTAGATGATGTGAGTGACAAGAAGTTGATGTGCTAAATTTGAGCATGAGAATTTGAATATTAAAAATAATAAAGAATTATCTTGTAAATGCGATTCTATTGTCCTCATGTGATTAGAGACCTGGTCGCCTTGCATCTGATACATGGACCTTTTTCTGCCTCAGGTTTTTGCTTATGGAATGGAAGTGTAAGATCTGCAAGTTTTTGTCTGCCACAAAAGGAAATCTACTAAAGCATTACAGACAACACGCAATATTTGGTCGTGGCCAATCCCAGCCATGCCTATATGACAGTTGCCCTTGCACATTTAAAACGCAGAGTGCCCTTCGTTACACATTTGTCCAGATACCATTCAGATGAAGAAAGTCTACGGTCAGGAAACATCTCTGTTTTTAAGTGTTTAGTTTGCAATGCTTGTTGTTCTATAGAGAATGACTACTTTCAGCATATTGGAAATCATCTGAAGAGCCACGAAACTGTCTTTTGTGTATTTGAAGGATGCAGCTTTCAGACAAATATATACAATACATTTCTAAAACACAAAAGCAAAAGACACAAATCCTATTCTTTGAGTGATTTTAAGAAAGATGTGTATGAGAGTCGCCATAATCAGACTGTTGACCATTCTGATTTACCAGAGGCCAATGATGGTGAGGGCACTAGTTTAGATTGTGATCAGGAAAGTGCATCATACTTAGTTCTTCAAAGAATTTGCTTACTTCTGCTGAAGCTAGAAACCATCTATAATGCCTCAGTAAAGTGCATTGATGCCTTGGTTGAAGATCTTCAGTTCATTTCATCTTCAGTATCAGTTGCAGTTGTTAGGAACATACTAGATTCAACATTGAAGGTGAATAAATGTATTGTTGACCAGGCCATCGTAACTGAATTGTCAGCAGTTGTGCAACTTCCATCCCATTAGTACAGCACTTGGAGCAGGTGGTCCACTTGGTTCGGCTTTTAAGAGAAGAAAGTATTTTAAGGTGCATTTCCAGTGTGTTGATAGCATTGAATATATTATTGATACTGAAAAGAACAAGACCTTTCAATATGTGCCTATTCTCCAGACTTTGCAGGAAGTCTTGAAGAATGAAGACATTGCAGAAATAATTTTATCCAGAAAATCAAATAGTACTGGATATATTACGTCAATTTTTGATGGAAAATCCTTCAAGCAAAATGTATTTTATGCTGGGGAAGAAACAAGACTGTCTATAATCCTTTACGTTGACGACTTTGAAGTGTGTAACCCACTAGGAACTTGGAGGAAAAAAACACAAAATAACAGCTGTTTATTGGGTTTTGGCAAATGTTCCAACAAAGTTGCAATCTGCATTAACGTCAATACACCTAGCTTTACTTTGCAAAGCTGTTGATGTCAAACAGTTTGAATACAGAGCAGTTTTGGAACCACTCTTGAAGGATCTTGTCATTCTAGAACAGGAAGGGATTTTCATTTCCAGTGTTGGAAAAAACATTAAAGGGACAGTACATTGTGTTGTAGCTGACAATCTCGATGCACATTCTATCAGTGGACTAGTTGAATGTTTCACGGGGCCGTACATCTGTAGATTTTGTCTTGGACATTCTTCAGAGTACCAGACACACGAAGTGCGGACCGGAGTGTTTCCACCTCGGACAAAGAAGGAACATAGTTTGCATGTGCAAACTGAGAGAAAATCTAAATGTTACTCATTGCTTTGGCGTAAAGCAGGGGTCCTCAAACTTTTTAAACAGGGGGCCAGTTCACTGTCCCTCAGACCGTTGGAGGGCCGGAATATAGTTTAAAAAAAAACTATGAACAAATTCCTATGCACACTGCATATATCTTATTTTGAAGTGAAGAAACAAAACGGGAATAAATACAATATTTAAAATGAAGAACAAGTAAATTTAAATCAACAAACTTGCCAGTATTTCAATGGGAACTATGGGCCTGCTTTTGGCTAATGAGATGGTCAATGTCCGGTTCCATATTTGTCACTGCTCGTCGTAACAAGTGATGCAAGTGTGCATCCATTAGTCTAGATCTGGTTGGAGATTTCAAATGTTTCATTCTGGAAAAAGTCTGTTCACAGACATAAGTGCTGCCAAAGATGGTTGCCATTTTGAGTGCATGGTTCTTGAGATGAGGATATGTCTCAGAGGGGAGAGATGCATAGAAATTATGAAGGCTGCTTGACTTAAATGCGTCTTTCAGAGAGTCACAATTCTGCAGTTCAGCCAGTTCCATTTGGTAAATTGTATCCACATTTTCAATGTCAATAGAAAATGGGTTACGGAAAAGCTGTATGTCCTGTTCATGGAGATGAAGCTCTTTAAATCCAAATTGGAACTTCTTTTGCAATTTTTCCAGTGAATCCACACGTTTTGTTTGGGAATGCAACCAATGGTTTTTCCGCTAACAGATTTTGAGTTGTGGGGAGATGGCAGAAGTTTTCCTCCTTCACTTGTTTGATGAGGAGGCCTAATATTACTTCAAATGCTTTGACATGTGATTGCATATCACAGATGAGCTTCCCCTTTCCTTGAAGTTGCACATTGAAACTGTTGAGTAGCTCTGTTACATCTGTCAGAAAGGCAAGGTGCCATTTCCATTCTGCATCATTGAGCTCTGGTACTTCTTAGTTTTTTTAAAGCAGAAAAGCTGTAATCTGTGGAAGTAAGTCATAGAAACGTTTCAAAACTCTCCCTCGACTCAGCCAACGGACTTCTGTGTGATACAGAACATCTTCATAGTCAACATTTAGCTCAGACAGAAATGCTTGAAATTGTCTGTGGTTTAGTGCATGAGCTCTAATGAAGTTAACACAAGATACCACAAATTTCATAACCGAGTCCCACTTCAGTGATTTACTACACAGCGCTTGTTGGTGGATGAGGCAGTGTATGGCTATTGGATGAGAATGGTTATGTTTGTCCATCTCTTGGTTAATGCGAGCAATTACTCCTTTCTTAGACTCCACCATGCTAGGAGCACCATCAGTTGTCACACTGGCTAGTTTAGCCCAGTTCAGCTCCAAACCATTCACAGTTTGGCAAACCTTTTCATAGATATCCTCTCTTCCTGGTTCTTTCGGTAAAGTCACGTAGAAGGGAAGTAATAAAATAATAAAAATAAAACATAATAAAATAATTCTCACGACGTTTCGGCCACAACGCAAGCAGCCGTTCTCAGGTGAAAGCCAGGTCTGTCGGGGAGACAGCGTCTGAATGAAACCACACGAGCTTGGAGCATATATAAGCTGGGTTGGAAACGGGGGAAAGAGCGCCTTGACAAATAATTTGCATATCAAGAGGAATTTAGCATATTTATGGGACATGCAGGAATGTTATTAGTACTACATATGCAGCACGGGCATATGTAGTACTAATCACATTCCTGCATTTCCCATAAATATGCTAAATTCCTCTTGATATTGAAATTATTTTGTCAAGGCGCTCTTTCCCCCGCTTCCAACCCAGCTTATATATGCTCCAAGCTCGTGTGCTGTTTCATTCAGACGCTGTCTCCCCAACAGACCTGGTTTTCACTTGAGGACGGCTGCTTGCGTTGTGGCCGAAACGTCGTGAGAATTATTTTATTA
>NC_083843.1:9613312-9818340 GCF_015708825.2 Lethenteron reissneri | reverse complement strand
AAAGACAACCACAAAGGCAGTTTCACGTAAATGTAGTACAGGCATGATTAAAACATGCTGAAAACATCTCTCTCCCTCTACCCCCGTACCTCCCCTCTGTCCCTCTCTCTCATGGGTGGAAAAAACCCGATTTTTCCAGCGGCAGGCATCGGGTTTTTTTCTTTAATACAATTAAACCAGATTTCGAGGGAATTAAAACCTGAAGACGGAGGCTTGTGTTGCCTCCGAAACGTCGTGATTTTTATTTTATTTTTATTTTACTTTTAATTTGAATTTTTTACCTACGTGACTTTACCAAAAAAAACCAAGAAGATGAATCCCTGCAGTCACGAAAGCTTTAAATCGAAAATTAAAACCTGGTTTAAATGAATACGAAACTCTGATCCAAGGCTTAGGCTGCTTCCTCGTCGGCGCTGCTATCATCGTATTCGGGGGGGCCATTGGGCACGGGGTAGTCGTAGAATGCGGTGGGCAGGTTGGTCTTGATGAACACGAGCATCTCCTCCACAATCGTGGGCACCAGTGAGTTCATATTCTTAGGTTATTTCGGTAAAGTCACGTAGGTAAAAAATTAAAATTAATAAAATAAAAATAATATAAAAATCACGACGTTTCGGAGGCAACACCACAAGCTTCCGTCTTCAGGTGGAACCGTCACAGCACGATAGCTGTATCAAGTAAGAGAAATTCCAAGAAAACAGTCCTTGTATATATACTGGTTGAGGGTGGGAGGAGGTTCGGTGCGGCTGAAGCACGCTGCCAGGAATGAGTCTTTGTTGTGTAGACTCGTTGAACTGGGAGGTTCCAAGAGTTGTTAAGGTGCGGCTGATGTAAAGGTGCGGCTGCTGTGAATGGGACTGAGCCTTTGTTCCTTAGCTTGGAATGGATGAAGCCCATTGTTGAGAAGTGCGGTTCTGCAATTAGAACCAATTAAACCGGATTTCTCCAAATCTCAGATGATCGGGTTTAATATGAAAAGACAATAAAACCTGATGGTAAAAAACCCGACTGTGTCACCCTTAAATTTCGATTGAAAGCTTTCGTGACTGCAGGGATTCATTTTCTTGGTTCTTTCGGTAAAGTCACGTAGAAGGGAAATAATAAAATAATAAAAATAAAACTTAATACAATAATTCTCATGACGTTTCGGCCACAACGCAAGCAGCCGTCCTCAGGTGAAGAACAAGGCGCTCTTCCCCCTCCAACCCAGCTTAAATATATACGCTCCAAGCCTGGGGTGTGTCATTCAGACGCTGTCTTCCCGACAGACCTGTTCTTCACCTGAGGACGGCTGCTTGCGTTGTGGCCGAAACGTCGTGAGAATTATTTTATTATGTTTTATTTTTATTATTTCCCTTCTACGTGACGACTTTACCGAAAAAACCAAGAAGATATGTCACCCTTGACTCTCTCTCCTCCCTGTCCCCATACCCCCCCCCTTGTCTCTTCCCCCCCTCTCTCCTCCTCTCTCCCCATACCCCCCCCCCCCCCATGTCCCTCTCTCCTCCCCTCTCCCCATACCCCCCCCCTATTTCCCTCTCTCCTCCCCTCTCCCCATACCCCCCCCCCGTCTCTCCCCCCCCCCCGTCACCTTGGAGACGGGGTCGAAGGCGTGGGTCCCCTGCGTTGCCGTGAGCGCCACGGCGAGCACGGGGGGCGGCAGCGTCGCCGTGACGACGACCGCCTCCAGCGTCTTCCCGCCGCTGTGCCGAGGCCCCAGCGTCAACTCCAGACGCCCGCCGCCGCCACCACCCTCACGGAACGACACGGAGTGACGCACGCGCACGGGCACGGACACCAGGCTGGGGGAGGAAGACAGAGACACGCACGCCGGGATGGATATGTCTTCGTGTGTGTCTTTGTCTCTCTGTGTGTCTCTCTGTCTCTGTGGGTGTCTCTGTGTGTGTCTTCGTGTGTGTCTCTGTGTGTGTCTCTGTGGGTGTCTTCGTGGGTGTCTCTGTGGGTGTCTCTGTGGGTGTCTCTGTGGGTGTCTCTGTGTGTGTCTCTGTGGGTGTCTCTGTGTGTGTCTCCGTGTGTCTCTCCGTGTGTCTCTCCGTGTGTCTCTGTGTGTCTCTGTGTGTCTCTCCGTGTGTGTCTCTCCGTGTGTCTCTCCGTGTGTCTCTCCGTGTGTCTATCTGTGTGTCTCTCCATGTGTGTCTCCGTGTGTCTCTCCGTGTGTCTCTCCGTGTGTCTCTCCATGTGTCTCTCTGTCTCCGCGTGTCTCTCTGCGTGTATCTCCGTGTCACCTCTGCGAGGAGACGTGATAGGAGATGAGCCGGAAGTTCCCGTCGGGAGGGATGAAGGAGAGAACGCGCTCCGACTCCCAGCGCTTGAAGCGCACGCACGGGTGGAAACTCACATCGTCCAGCAGACGCGGGTTCTACACACGGAGAGACAGAGACACGCGGGGGGTGAGACACGGGGAGAGAGAGACACACGGGGAGACAGACAGAGACACGGGGAGAGAGAGAGAGAGACACGGGGAGAGAGAGACACACGGGGAGACAGAGACGCGATGAGAGACAGAGAGACACGGGGAGAGAGAGGGACATGGTAAGAGAGAGAAATGATGAGAGAGACACACAGGGAGAGAGATGGGAAGAGAGACATGGGGAGAAACATGGGGTGAGAGACATGGGGAGAGACACAAGCAGACAGTACAAGTGTGAATATGTAAATGCGAGTGTGTGCATCTGTATATGTAGGGGAGCGGTGGCGCAGTGGTTAGTGCTACACTGCGCTACGAACTCAGCAACCCGAGTTTGATTCCAGCTCATGACCACGGCCGGTGACGTTAATCTGAACCGGTCATGGACCTCCCCAAGGTCGACTCAGCCTCAAATGAATACCTGGTGTAGCGGTGGCGTGGAGTAAACATCGCCACTGGGGAGACAAAGGCGGTCGGGCGTGGTGCTGGCCACCCACCCCCTCGTGTACCGTTCCGGCCTTCATAGGTGCTCGCTAACACCACTTGCCCCAAAAGTCTGCTGAGGCTATACAGGGGATCTTTGTCTTTACGTACATGTATAAGTGTTTGTGTGTGTGTGTGTAAGTTGCTGCAGTAGGAGGCACAGGTGGTGCATCAGCCAGTCATCTCAGTCAGTCGACCCGTGGCACCTGCTGGGTCTGCCCCGTGACCTCCTGCCAGTGGACGTTCGACACTTCACGTGGCCTCAACGTGCACATGGCCTGGCACAAGCGTCGTGGTGACGTCACCTCCACTTAGTGGCGAATGACGGTTGTTGTCGTTGTTGTGTATGTGTGTGTACGTGTATGCGTGTGTACGTGTGTGTATGTATGCGTGTGTACGTGTGTGTATGTGTATGTACGTGTGTATATGTGTAATAAAGGACTCTTCAGACAGTGTAGGTCTCCGTTGTCCTTTATTCGGGTTCTTGTCTCTCTCGCCCCTGCGGCGTCCTCGCTCAGACCCGTACCTCCTCCACCGTGCACCGTGCAGCCACACCGCTGCTCCGTCTGCAGCCACACCGCTGCTCTGTGTGCCCCGCACACTCTGCTAGCTCTTCACACCCGGCTAGCTTCCCACACTCCACTAGCTCTCCTCCGCTAGCTCTACTCCACTAACTCTAGCCCACTAGCTCTTCTGTGCCCACGTACACCGCTGGCCGACGGTGCCGTGGCCTCCCACTACGTGGCAAATGGCACCACCCTCTCGCCACTACCCAGCGTGGCCTCCCCCTGTTTCCACTCCTTCTCAACTCCCAGATCGCTTCCGGTTCTCCCCCTAAATCCTCTCTCTCACGTGACCCTGACTCCTCCTTCTCCTCACGTGACCCAGACTCCGCCCCCTCTTCCCTTGCTCGCATTACATATGTATGCGTATGTACGTGTGTGTGTGTATGCGTATGTACGTGTGTGTGTATGCGTATGTACATGTATGTATGTATGCGTATGTACGTGTGTGTATGTATGCGTGTGTACGTGTGTGTGTATGCGTATGTACGTGTGTGTGTGTATGCGTGTGTACGTGTGTGTGTATGCGTGTGTACGTGTGTATGTATGCGTATGTACGTGTGTGTATGTATGAGTATGTACGTGTGTGTACGTATATGCGTGTGTATGTGTGTGTATGTATGCGTATGTACGTGTGTGTATGTATGAGTATGTATGTGTGTGTATGCGTATGTATGTGTGTGTATGTATGCGTATGTACGTGTGTGTATGTATGCGTGTGTACGTGTGTGTGTATGCGTGTGTACGTGTGTGTGTGTATGCGTCTGTACGTGTGTATGTATGCGTATGTACGTGTGTGTGTGTATGCGTGTGTACGTGTGTGTGTATGCGTATGTACGTGTGTGTATGTATGCGTATGTACGTGTGTGTATGTATGCGTATGTACGTGTGTGTATGTGCGTGTGTCACCATGAAGGAGAGTGTGAGGTCAGGCATCCCCGTGAGCTTCACACAGGCGTCAATCACGCCCTGAATCTCAGCCGTCACCGTGGAGCCTGAGACACACGCGGAGACACACGGACACGGACACGCACGGAGACACACATAAAAGTCTCTCTCTGTCTCTTTCTCTGTCTCCCCCCCCCCCTCTGTGTCTCTGTGTGTCTATTGCACTGGTCAACAAAAAAAATCTTTCCAAATTCACCCCACACTCTCCTCTCTCTCCAAACTCTCTCTCCCCACACTCTCTCCCTCCTCTGCCCTCCCTCTCATCTTCACCCTCTCAGCCCTGTCTCTCTCTCTGTGTTTTTTCCCAAGTGAATTTTTATTGTTGGACACAAGTTGTGGGCAAGCAAAGATGGTGCAATTTTGATTTAAAGCTTTCGTGTTTGGTGACTTTGTGTGTTTCGTAGCGAAACCAGCTCCAGTGCTGTTGCTGCTGGCAGCAATAAAAGTGGTTTGAAAGTCAAAAGTCTCTCACACTCTGTGTCTCTCTCTGTGTCTCTCCCTGTGTCTCTCCCTGTGTCTCTCCCTGTGTCTCTCCCTGTGTCTCTCCCTGTGTCTCTCCCTGTGTCTCTCCCTGTGTCTCTCCCTGTGTCTCTCCCTGTGTCTCTCCCTGTGTCTCTCCCTGTGTCTCTCCCTGTGTCTCTCCCTGTGTCTCTCCCTGTGTCTCTCCCTGTGTCTCTCCCTGTGTCTCTCCCTGTGTCTCTCCCTGTGTCTCTGTCTCTCTCTGCGTCTCTCTCTGCGTCTCTCTCTGCGTCTCTCTGCGTCTCTCTCTGCGTCTCTCTCTGCGTCTCTCTCTGCGTCTCTCTCTGCGTCTCTCTCTGCATCTCTCTCCCACTATCTCTCTCTCTCTCTTCTTCTCTCTCTCTCTCACCAGAGCGATCAATGATGACATCCACCTCCTCTATCACGTCGAAGTACGCCTCGTTGTTGGTGTAGCGCACGCCGGTGCATCTCCACGGCACGTTGGAGAGCTGCCCCGAAGGCAGAGTGTCTCCTACATTGGTGCTGCCTGCACGGGGGGAGAGAGCGGGAGAGAGAGAGAGAGAGGGAGATGGAGAGAGAAAGTTTCAAACCAATGTTATTGCTGCCAGCAGCGTTAGCACCGGAGCCGAGTTCGATGCGAAGTCACACATCGAGTGCAGCGTCACGTGTGGACATCACAAACACTGCACATGGCACTGCACGTGCCACGCATACAGAGAGAGAGCGGGGAGAGAGGGAGAGAGGGGGAGAGGGTGAGAGGGTGAGAGAGGGAGAGAATGCTCGTCGGCTATGCCAAGCTCGCCATTTACAGGGCGAGGAAGGTGGCCCTGGAGGGGAAACGTCCGGCCAGCAGCCTGGGCATCTTCCGCGCTCTGGTCGGAGCCAGGGTGTGGCCGGAGTTCCGCCATGCGCGGCTGCTGACCCACGCAGTGCCGGCCTTCAAGGAGCAGTGGGCGATGGAGGAGGCCGTGTGCTCAGTGGCAGATGATGGGGAGCTCTGCATGCTGATATGAGCTACCCGTCGGAGGCCGTCGGACTGCGGGAAGGGCTGCGTGCAGAACGAGAGAGAGCGAGAGAGTGAGCGAGAGAGTGGGCGGGAGAGAGAGCGAGAGAGTGAGCGGGAGAGTGAGCGAGAGAGTGAGCGAGAAAGTGAGCGGGAGAGTGAGCGAGAGAGTGAGCGGGAGAGTGGGCGAGAGAGTGAGCGAGAGAGTGGGCGAGAGAGTGGGCGAGAGAGTGGGCGAGAGAGTGAGCGAGAGAGTGAGCGGGAGAGAGAGCGAGAGAGTGAGCGACAGAGTGAGCGAGAGAGTGGGCGAGAGAGGGGCGAGAGAGTGAGCGAGAGAGTGAGCGAGAGAGTGAGCGAGAGAGTGAGCGGGAGAGTGAGCGAGAGAGTGAGCGAGAGAGTGAGCGGGAGAGTGAGCGAGAGAGTGAGCGAGAGAGTGAGCGAGAGAGTGAGCGAGAGAGTGAGCGAGAGAGTGGGCGTGAGAGTGGGCGGGAGAGAGAGCGAGAGAGTGAGCGAGAGAGTGAGCGAGAGAGTGAGCGAGAAAGTGAGCGAGAGAGTGAGCGAGAGAGTGAGCGAGAGAGTGAGCGAGAGAGTGAGCGAGAGAGTGAGCGAGAAAGTGGGCGAGAGAGTGGGCGAGAGAGTGGGCGGGAGAGTGAGCGAGAGAGTGAGCGAGAGAGTGAGCGAGAGAGTGAGCGAGAGAGTGAGCGAGTGAGTGAGCGAGAGAGTGAGCGAGAGAGTGAGCGAGAGAGTGCGCGAGAGAGTGCGCGAGAGAGAGAGCGAGAGAGAGAGCGAGAGAGTGCGCGAGAGAGAGAGCGAGAGAGTGAGCGAGAGAGTGGGCGAGAGAGTGAGCGAGAGAGTGGGCGAGAGAGTGGGCGAGAGAGTGGGCGAGAGAGAGAGCGAGAGAGTGGGCGAGAGAGTGGGCGAGAGAGTGAGCGAGAGAGTGAGCGAGAGAGTGAGCGAGAGAGTGGGCGAGAGAGTGAGCGAGAGAGTGGGCGAGAGAGTGCGCGAGAGAGAGAGCGAGAGAGAGAGCGAGAGAGTGCGCGAGAGAGAGAGCGAGAGAGTGAGCGAGAGAGTGGGCGAGAGAGTGGGCGAGAGAGTGGGCGAGAGAGAGAGCGAGAGAGTGGGCGAGAGAGTGGGCGAGAGAGTGAGCGAGAGAGTGAGCGAGAGAGTGAGCGAGAGAGTGGGCGAGAGAGTGAGCGAGAGAGTGGGCGAGAGAGTGAGCGAGAGAGTGGGCGACAGAGTGAGCGAGAGAGTGAGCGAGAGAGTGGGCGAGAGAGTGAGCGAGAGAGTGAGCGAGAGAGTGAGCGAGAAAGTGAGCGAGAGAGTGAGCGAGAGAGTGGGCGAGAGAGTGGGCGAGAGAGTGGGCGAGAGGGTGGGCGAGAGAGTGAGCGATAGAGTGGGCGAGAGAGTGGGCGAGAGAGTGGGCGAGAGAGTGAGCGAGAGAGTGGGCGAGAGAGTGAGCGAGAGAGTGGGCGAGAGAGTGAGCGAGAGAGTGAGCGAGAGAGTGAGCGAGAGAGTGGGCGAGAGAGTGGGCGAGAGAGTGGGCGAGAGAGTGGGCGAGAGAGTGGGCGAGAGAGTGAGCGAGAGAGTGAGCGAGAGAGTGAGCGAGAGAGTGAGCGAGAGAGTGGGCGAGAGAGTGGGCGAGAGAGTGAGCGAGAGGTGGGGGTTTACATAAAGCAATGTTATTATTAAAAAAAAAGAGAGAGACAGAGACAGAGAGAGACACAGAGAGACACAGAGAAACACAGGGAGAGGGAGACAGGGAGACGTGGAGGACAAGAGAGATGACGCGGAGAAGAGCGGGAGGGAGGCACGGAGGGAGCCGTGAGGTCGTCCGTCGCCTACCCCCCCGACTCACCATCTTGATCCCCTCTCCCCGACACAGCTTCATGTAGCTTGCACTTTTTCCATCGTCCACCTCCTCATCCACTTCCTCTTCCACCTCCACTTCCTCCTCCCCGAGTCTCTCTCCCCCCATCGTGTCCTTCCTCCTCCTCTTCGATGACGACGAGGAGGATGAGGAGTCGCTGCGGATGCCGGTGGTGAGGAGGTGAGATTCGTCGTCGCCCTTCCGCTTGGCGGACAGCGCCCGGGAGAAGTAGTCGAGGTTCCCCTGGGCACACTCGTGAGACGGGTCTGGGGAGAGATGGGGGGGGGGAAAGAGTGAGATGGGGAGAGAGATGGTGAGAGTGAGATGTGTCTGGGGGGATGGGGAGAGAGATGGGGAGATGGGGGGATGGGGAGAGAGAGTGAGACGGGTCTGGGGAGATGGGGAGAGAGAGTGAGACGGGTCTGGGGAGATGGGGGGATGGGGAGAGAGATGGGGGGATGGGGAGATGGGGAGATGGGGGGAGAGATGGGGGGGGGGAGATGGGGGGAGAGATGGGGAGATGGGTAGATGGGGAGATAATTGGGGAGAGAGTGAGACGGGTCTGGGGAGATGGGGAGAGAGAGTGAGACGGGTCTGGGGATGGGGAGAGAGATGGGGAGATGGGGAGAGAGATGGGGAGAGAGAGTGAGACGGTTCTGGAAAGATGGGGGATGGGGAGAGAGATGGGGAGAGAGATGGGGGGATGGGGAGATGGGGAGTTGGGGAGATGGGGGGGAGAAGGGGGGAGAGATGGGGAGATGGGGAGATGGGGGAGAGAGAGTGAGACGGGTCTGGGGATGGGGAGAGAGATGGGGAGATGGGGAGAGAGATGGGGAGAGAGATGGGGAGAGAGAGTGAGACGGTTCTGGGGAGATGGGGAGAGAGAGTGAGACGGGTCTGGGGAGATGGGGGATGGGGATAGAGATGGGGAGGAGAGATGGGGGGATGGGGAGATGGGGGGGGAGATGGGGAGAGAGAGATGGGGAGATGGGGAGATGGGGGGGGGGAGATGGGGGGGAGATGGGGGGGGGGAGATGGGGGGGGAGATGGGGAGAGAGAGTGAGATGGGGATGGAGAGATGGGGAGATGGGGAGAGAGATGGGGAGATGGGTGCATGGGGAGAGAGATGGTGAGAGAGATGGGGAGAGAGAGTGAGATGGGGAGATGGAGAGAGAGAGTGAGACGAGTCTGGGGAGATGGGGAGATGGGGAGAGAGAGTGAGAGTGAGACGGGTCTGGGGAGATGGGGAGAGAGATGGGGTGAGAGAGTGAGATGGGGAGATGGGGGAGAGAGAGTGAGAGTGAGACGGGTCTGGGGAGATGGGGAGAGAGAGTGAGAGTGAGACGGGTCTGGGGAGAGATGGGGAGATGGGGAGAGAGATGGGGAGAGAGATGGGGAGATGGGGAGAGAGATGGGGAGAGAGATGGGGAGAGAGATGGGGAGAGAGATGGGGAGAGAGAGTGAGAGGGGTCTGGGGAGATGGGGAGAGAGAGATGGGGAGATGGGGAGATGGGGAGTTGGGGGGAGAGAGTGAGATGGGGAGATGGGGAGCGAGATGGGGAGAGAGAGTGAGATGGGTCTGGGAGGAGACGGTGGTGGTGGGGAGAGAGATGGGGGGAGATGGGGATGGGGAGATGGGGATGGGGAGAGAGATGGAGAGAGAGATGGGGAGAGAGAGACGGGTCTGGGAGGAGGCGTTGGTGGTGGCAAGAGAGATGGGGGGAGAAATGCGGAGAGAGAAATGGGAAGAAAGAAATGGGGAGATGGATATGGGGAGATGGGGTGTGAGAGTTGGGGGGAGAGACGGGAAGAGAGAGTGAGATGGTCTGGGAGGCGGTGGTAGTGAGGAGGGAGATGGGGAGATGGATATGGGGTGAGATGTGACAGCCTCCCCTCGACACAGACACATTCCAGAACTAGCCCACCTGACCCCGTGTAACCCACAGAGGTCAAGCTGGTAACGGTACAGCTGCCATGCACACACTCGCACTATCACTCGCTAACCCACTCGCTCATTCACTCACTCGCACATTCGTTCATTCACCCGCTCACTCACTCGCACATTCGCTCACCCACTCGCACATTCACTCACTCGCTCATTCACCCACTCACCCACTCACTCATTCAATCGCTTACCCACTCGTCACTCGCTCACCCACTCGCCCATTCACTTGCTCGCTCATTCTTTCACTTATTCACCCACTCACCCACTCACTCATTCACTCGCTTACCCACTCGTCACTCGCTAATTCATCTGCTCACCCACTTGCTCACCCACCCACTCGCTCGCTCAACCATTCGCTCACCCGCTCGCTCACCCACTCGCTCACCCACTCGCTTCCTCATTCACCCGCTCACCCACTCGCTCATTCACTTGCTCACCCACTTGCTCACCCACTCGCTCCCTCATTCACCCGCTCACCCACTCGCTCATTCACTTGCTCACACACTCGCTCATTCACTTGTTCACCCACTCGCTCCCTCATTCACCCGCTCACCCACTCACTTATTCACCCGCTGAGCCACTCGCTCACCAACTCGCTCACTCGCTCACCCACCCGCTCACCCACTCGCTCACCCACCCTCTCATCCACTCACCCACCCGCTCACCCACCCGCTCACCCACCCGCTCTCTCACCCACCCGCTCACCCACCCGCTCTCTCACCCACCCGCTCACCCACCCGCTCACCCACTCGCTCCCTCACCCATCCGCTCACCCACCCGCTCACCCACTCGCTCACTGGCTCATTCACTCGCTCACCCACTCATTCGCTCACTCGCTCATTCACCCACTCACCCGCTCACCCACCCGCTCACCCACCCGCTCACCCCCCCCCCCCCCCCACCCCCCCCGTCACTCGTACCCAGCTTGACCAGCCGCTTCGTGAGCGCGTACGCTTCCTCCGTCTTGCCCTGCTGAAACGCCACGAAGCTCAGGTGGTCCAAGACGTCCACCTCGTCCACCACCACCGCCCCCGTTAGCCACTCCACCCCCTCCACCGCTGATCCTCCACCCCCCGGTGTCTCCTCCGCCTCTCCGCCCTCCGCCCCACGTCTCTCCCCTCCCCCTCCTCCTCCTCCTCGGTGCATCATGCGCAGCGCCTGCCGCATCCAGAGCTGCGTGTGGCGGTAGTCGCCCTCCGTGTAGTCGACGCGGCCCAGGTCGTAGCAGTCGCGGGCAGACAGAGCGTCACGATACATCGCGCCTTGGACACGCGCACAGACACACGCACAGGGAGAGAGACCGTGGGTGAGGGTGGGGCGGGGTGGAGAGAAGGGTTACGAGACTCGGAGACTCGGGGATTGGAGACTCGGAGACTCGGGGTTTAGAGACTTAGAGACTCGATGACTGAATGAGCGAGCGAGTGGGTGAGCGAGTGGGTGAGCGAGTGGGTGAGGGTGGGGCGGGGTGGGGAGAAGGGTTACGAGACTAGGAGACTCGGGGATTGGAGACTCGGAGACTCGGGGTTTAGAGACTTAGAGACTCGGTGACTGAATGAGCGAGCGAGTGGGTGAGCGAGTGGGTGAGCGAGTGGGTGAGGGTGGGGCGGGGTGGGGAGAAGGGTTACGAGACTAGGAGACTCGGGGATTGGAGACTCGGAGACTCGGAGACTCGGGGTTTAGAGACTTAGAGACTCGGTGACTGAATGAGCGAGCGAGTGGGTGAGCGAGTGGGTGAGCGAGTGGGTGAGCGAGTGGGTGAGCGAGTGGGTGAGCGAGTGGGTGAGCGAGTGGGTGAGGGTGGGGCGGGGTGGGGAGGGAAGGGTTACGGGTCCAGAGACTCGGGGATTGGAGACTCGGAGACTCTGGGTTTAGAGACTTAGATACTCAGAGACTCAGAGACTGAATGAGCGAGTGGGTGAGCGAGTGGGTGAGCGAGTGGGTGAGCGGGTGAATGAGGGAGCGAGTGAATGAGGGAGTGAGTGGGAGAGAGACCGTGGGTGAGGGTGGGGCGGGGTGGGGAGGGGAAGGGTTACGGGGTCCAGAGACTCGGGGATTGGAGACTCAGGGACTGAATGAGTGAGCGAGCGAATGAGCGAGTGGGTGAGCGAGTGGGTGAGCGGGTGAATGAGTCAGCGAGTGGGTGAGGGAGCGAGTGGGTGAGCGGGTGAATGAGGGAGCAAACGAATGAGTGAGTGGGTGAGGGAGCGAGTGTGTGAGCGGGTGAATGAGGGAGCGAGTGAATGAGGGAACGAGTAGGTGAGGGAACGAGTGGGTGAGCGGGTGGGTGAGCGGGTGAATGAGTGAGCGAGTGGATGAGCGAGTGGGTGAGCGGGTGAATGAGCGAGCACACAGGGAAAGCGACGTGGTACATCGCGCCTTGAGGGTGAATGAGCGAGCGCACAGACACACACACAGGGAGAGAGACGGTGGGTGAGGGTGGGACGGGGTGGAGAGAAGGGTTACGAGACTAGGAGACTCGGGGATTGGAGACTCAGGGACTCGGGGATTGGAGACTCAGGGTTTAGAGACTCAGGGTTTAGAGACTCGGGGATTGGAGACTCAGAGACTCGGGGTTTAGAGACTTAGATACTCAGAGACTCAGAGACTGAATGAGCGAGTGGGTGAGCGAGTGGGTGAGCGAGTGGGTGAGCGAGTGGGTGAGCGAGTGGGTGAGGGTGGGGCGGGGTGGGGAGAAGGGTTACGAGGTCCAGAGACTCGGAGACTCGGGGTTGAGAGACTCAGAGACTGAATGAGCGAGCGAGTGGGTGAGCGAGTGGGTGAGCGAGTGAGCGGGTGAATGAGTCAGCGAGTGGGTGAGCGAGTGGGTGAGCGAGTGGGTGAGCGGGTGAATGAGGGAGCGAGTAGGTGAGCGAGTGGGTGAGCGAGTGGGTGAGCGGGTGAATGAGGGAGCGAGCGAATGAGTGGGTGAGGGAGCGAGTGTGTGAGCGGGTGAATGAGGGAGCGAGTGAATGAGGGAGCGAGTAGGTGAGGGAGCGAGTGGGTGAGCGGGTGGGTGAGCGGGTGAATGAGGGAGCGAGTGGGTGAGCGAGTGGGTGAGCGGGTGAATGAGGGAGTGAGTGGGTGAGCGAGTGGGTGAGCGAGTGGGTGAGCGAGTGGGTTAGGGTGGGGCAGGGTGGGGAGAGGAAGGGTTACGGGGTCCAGAGACTCGGAGACTCGGGGATTAGAGACTCAGGGTTTAGAGACTCAGGGTTTAGAGACTCAGAGACTTAGAGACTCAGAGACTGAATGAGGGAGCGAGCGGGTGAGCGAGTGGGTGAGCGAGTGGGTGAACGAGTGGGTGAGCGGGTGAATGAGGTAGCGAGCGGGTGAGCGAGTGGGTGAGCGAGTGGGTGAGCGGGTGAATGAGGGAGCGAGCGGGTGAGTGAGTGGGTGAGAGGGTGAATGAGGGAGCGAGTGGGTGAGCGAGTGGGTGAGCGGGTGAATGAGGGAGCGATTGGGTGAGCTGGTGAATGAGGGAGCGAGTGAATGAGGGAGCGAGTGAATGAGGGAGCGATTGGGTGAGCTGGTGAATGAGGGAGCGAGTGAATGAGGGAGCGAGTGAATGAGTGAGTGGGTGAGCGAGTGGGTGAATGAGGGAGCTAGTGGGTGAGCGAGTGGGTGAGTGAGTGGGTGAGCGGGTGAATGAGGGAGCGAGTGAATGAGGGAGCGAGTGGGTGAGCGAGTGGGTGAGTGAGTGGGTGAGCGAGTGGGTGAGCGGGTGAATGAGGGAGCGAGCGGGTGAGCGAGTGGGTGAGCGGGTGAATGAGGGAGCGAGTGGGTGAGCGGGTGAATGAGGGAACGAGTGGGTGAGCGGGTAAATGAGGGAGCGAGTGGGTGAGCGGGTGAATGAGGGAGCGAGTGAATGAGGGAGCGAGTGGGTGAGCGGGTGAATGAGGGATCGAGTGGGTGAGCGGGTGAATGAGGGAGCGAGTAAATGAGGGAGCGAGTGGGTGAGCGGGTGAATGAGGGAGCGAGTGGGTGGAGTAACTTAGAGTCTCAGGGACTCAGGGTTTAGGACTCAGAGTCTAGAGACTCATGGGTTTAGAGACTCAAAGACTCAGGGAGTAGAGACTCACAGTCTAGAGACTCACAGTCTAAAGACTCAGAGACTCAGGGTTTAGAGACTCAGGGTTTAGAGACTCACAGTCTAGAGACTCAGGGTTTAGAGACTCAGAGGACTCAGGTTCTGAGACCCGGCCCAGGCTGTAGCAGCCACAGACATAGAATGTCTCACAGAGTGAGTCTCTTTCGATTTCAAGCTGTTCGTGACTGCAGGGATTCATCTTCTTGGTTCTTTCGGTAAAGTCACGTAGAAGGGAGCGAGTACCTGGTAGGTTCCTGTCTGCGATGTCGCGCGTGCTCAGCCTGTACGTGTCCTGGAGACGCATCAGGGCCTTGGCTGCCCCGGTCACATCCTCCTCGGTGGGCAGCCGCAGACGCTGGGCAGATATGTTCGCTAGGAACTCTTGGTAAGAGGGAGACGGAGACAAACCGCAGCTCTGGGTGAGTGGGCGAGCGAGTGGGTGGGTGGGTGAGCGAATGGGTGAGCGAGCGGGTGAGCGAATGGGTGAGCGAGCGGGTGGGCGAGCGGGTGGGTGAGTGGGTGGGTGAGCGAGTGGGTGAGTGGGTGGGTGAGCGAGTGGGCGAGCGAGTGGGTAAGCGAGTGGGTGAGCGAGTGGGTGAGCGAGCGGGTGGGCGAGCGGGTGGGTGAGTGGGTGGGTGAGCGAGTGGGTGAGTGAGTGGGTGAGCGAGTGGGTGAGTGAGCGAGCGAGTGGGTGAGTGGGTGAGCGAGTGGGTGAGCGGGTGGGTGGGTGAATGAGTGGGTGAGCGAGTGGGTGAGCGAGTGGGTGAGCGAGTGGGTGAGTGAATGAGCGAGTGGGTGAGCGAGGGGGTGAGCGAGTGGGTGAGTGGGTGGGTGAATGAGTGGGTGAGCGAGTGGGTGAGCGAGTGGGTGAGTGAGTGGGTGAGCGGGTGGGTGAGTGGGTGGGTGAGCGAGCGAGTGGGTGAATGAGCGAGTGGATGAGCGAGTGGGTGAGTGCGTGGGTGAATGAGTGGGTGAGCGAGCGAGTGGGTGAGCAAGCGAGTGGGTGAGCGAGTGGGTGAGCGAGTGGGTGAGCGAGTGGGTGAGCGAGTGGGTGAGCAGGTGGGTGAGCAGGTGGGTGAGTAGGTGGGTGTAAGCTGAATGAGTGTAAGCTGAGTGAATGAGTGAGAGAGTGTAGCTGAGTGAATGAGTGAGTCTAAGCTGAGTGAGTGTAAGCCGAGTGAGTGAACGCTGAGTGAATGAGTGAGCGAGTTTAAGCTGAGTGATTGAGCGAGTGAATGAGAGCTGAGTGAATGAGTGTAAGCTGAGTGAATGAGTGAGTGAGTCTAAGCTGAGTGGATGAGTGAGTCTAAGCCGAGTGAGTGTAAGCTGAGTGAGTGGAAGCTGAGCGAGTGTAAGCTGAGTGAGTGAATGAGTGAGTGAGCTTAAGCTGAATGAATGAGTGAGTCTAAGCTGTATGAGTGTAAGCTGAGTGAGTGAATGAGTGAGTGAGCTTAAGCTGAGTGAATGAGTGAGTGTAAGCTGTATGAGTGGAAGCTGAGTGAGTGAATGAGTGAGTCTAAGCTCAGTGAATGAGTGAGTGGAAGCTGAGCGAGTGGAAGCTGAGTGAATGAACGAGTGTAAGCTGAGTGAATGAGCGAGTGAGTGTAAGCTAAGTGAATGAAAGCTGAGTGAATGAGTGAGCGAGTGAATGAGTGAATGAGTGAATGAGTGAGCGAGTGAATGAGTGAGCGAGTGTAAGCTGAGTGAGTGAGTGAATGAGTGAGTGAGTGTTAAGCTGAGTGAGTGAGTGAGCGAGTGAATGAGTGAGAAAATGAGTGAGCGAGTGAGTGAGCGAGTGAATGAGTGAATGAGTGAGTGAATGAGTGAGTGAGTGTAAGCTGAGTGAGTGAGTGAGCGAGTGAATGAGTGAGCGAATGAGTGAGCGAGTGAATGAGTGGATGAGTGAGTGAGTGAGCGAGTGAATGAGCGAGCGAGTGAATGAGTGAATGAGTGAGTGTAAGCTAAGTGAATGAAAGCTGAGTGAATGAGTGAGCGAGTGAATGAGTGAATGAGTGAATGAGTGAGCGAGTGAATGAGTGAGCGAGTGTAAGCTGAGTGAGTGAGTGAATGAGTGAGTGAGTGAGTGTTAAGCTGAGTGAGTGAGTGAGCGAGTGAATGAGTGAGCAAATGAGTGAGCGAGTGAGTGAGTGAGCGAGTGAGTGAATGAGTGAGTGAATGAGTGAGTGAATGAGTGAGTGAGTGTAAGCTGAGTGAGTGAGTGAGCGAGTGAATGAGTGAGCGAATGAGTGAGCGAGTGAATGAGTGAATGAGTGAGTGAGCGAGTGAATGAGCGAGCGAGTGAATGAGTGAATGAGTGAGTGAGCGGGTGCGGCTTGCTTGCGACCCACCTGTGGCCGGGTTCATGATGGCCGTGTCGTCCAGCGTCCGCCACTGCTGCCCCAGCCGCTTGAGTAGCCGGTAGGCGTTGACCGGATTGCCCAGGAACCCTTCCGGGTCAAGGGTCGCGGCGCGGCGGACTTCCTGTATAGACTCCGCCCACCTGCGAGGGAGAGCGCGGGGAGAGCGGTGGGGGGGGGGGACGGTGGGTTTTGTGGGTGGCTGGGTGGTTGGGTGGGTGGGTGAGTGAGTGGGTGGGTGAGTGAGTGGGTGGGTGGGTGGGTGAGTGAGTGGGTGGGTGGGTGGGTGGGTGAGTGGGTGGGTGGGTGAGTGGGTGAGTGGGTGGTTGGGTGAGTGGGTGGGTGGGTGAGTGGGTGGGTGAGTGGGTGGGTGAGTGGGTGGGTGAGTGGGTGGTTGGGTGAGTGGGTGGGTGGGTGGGTGAGTGGGTGAGTGGGTGAGTAGGTGAGGGGGTGGGTGGGTGAGTGGGTGAGGGGGTAGGTGGGTTGGTGGGGTGGGTAGGTGGGTGGGTGGGTGAGGGGGTAGGTGGGTTGGTGGGGTGGGTGGGTGGGTGGGTGGGTGAGTGAGTGAGTGGGTGAGTGAGTGGGTGAGTGAGTGGATGGGTGAGTGGGTGGGTGAGTGGGTGGGTGAGTGGGTAAGTGAGTGAGTGGGTGAGTTGGTGGGTGGGTGGGTGGGTGGGTGGGTGAGTGAGTGGGTGGGTGAGGGGGTGAGTGAGTGAGTGGGTGGGTGGGTGAGTGGGTGGGTGAGTGGGTGGGTCAGTGGGTGGTTGGGTGAGTGGGTGGGTGGGTTGGTGAGTGGGTGAATGGGTGAGTGGGTGAGTGAGTGGGTCGGTGGGTTAGTGGGTGGGTGAGTGGGTGAGTAGGTGAGGGGGTGGGTGGGTGAGTGGGTGAGGGGGTAGGTGGGTTGGTGGGGTGGGTAGGTGGGTGGGTGGGTGAGGGGGTAGGTGGGTTGGTGGGGTGGGTGGGTGGGTGGGTGAGTGGGTGTGTGAGTGGGTGAGTTGGTGGGTGGGTGACTAGGAGATGTTAACTACATCGCCTGGTATGCAGGAGGTTGTGGGTTCAATCCCGACCCTGATGCCTGCTGCTGTCTATTTGGAAATTGCATGCGGCGACATGTAAACTGCCTTGCCGGTGTACAGGAGGTCGTGGGTTCGATCTCGACTCTGACAATGACTGTGTATTTGGAGTTTGTGTGGCTCTCCCCCTGCTGCTGATGACGATGCTGCTGATGACGCTGCTGATATTGATATTGCTGCTGATGATGTTGCTGATGACAATGCTGTTGATGCTGCTGCTGATATTGATGTTTCTGCTGATGATGTTGCTGATGATAACGATGCTGCTGATGACGCTGCTGATATTGATATTGCTGCTGATGATGTTGCTGATGATGACGATGCTGCTGATGATGCTGCTGCTGATGATGCTGCTGCTGATGTTGATGCTGATGATCATGATGCTGCTGATGATGACGATGCTGCTGCTGATGACGATGCTGCTGATATTGATGTTGCTGATGATCATAATGTTGATGCTGCTGATGATGTTGCTGATGATCATAATGATGCTGCTGCTGATATTGATGTTGCGGCTGATGATCATGATGCTGCTGATGACGCTGCTGATATTGATGTTTCTGCTGATGATGTTGCTGATGATCATAATGTTGATGCTGCTGCTGATATTGATGTTGCAGCTGATGATCATGATGCTGCTGATGATGACAATGCTGCTGATGATGACGATGCTGCTGATGACGCTGCTGATATTGATGTTGCTGCTGATGATGATCATAATGCTGCTGCTGATATTGATGTTGCTGCTGATGATGTTGCTGATGATCATAATGTTGCTGATGCTGCTGCTGATGATGCTGCTGCTGATGCTGCTGCTGATGATGCTGCTGCTGATGCTGCTGATGCTGCTGATGATCATAATGTTGATGCTGCTGCTGATGCTGCTGCTGATGCTGCTGCTGCTGCTGCTGATGTTGATGCTGCTGCTGCTGATGCTGCTGATGCTGCTGCTGCTGATGATGTTGCTGATGATCATAATGTTGATGCTGCTGCTGCTGATGCTGCTGCTGATGCTGCTGCTGCTCATGTTGATGCTGCTGCTGCTGATGATGACGATGCTGCTGATGATGACGATACTGCTGATGATGACGATGATGATGACGATGATGATGACGATGCTGCTGATGACGATGCTGCTGATGATGTTGCTGATGATCATAATGCTGCTGCTGATGCTGCTGATGACGATGATGCTGCTGATGATGTTGCTGATGATCATAACGTTGATGCTGCTGATGCTGCTGCTGCTGATGATGCTGCTGCTGCTGTTCTCACGCTCTCAGGCTGTGCAGGCGTCTCTGTTGCTCGGCGATGTACGAGTCGAGAGCGCGCAGGAGGTCCGATTCGGTGTCGAGCAGCTCGCTCATGTGTCCTGAGACAGAGGGAGACAGAGGGGGTTGCAAAAACACAACAACACACAGAGACACACACAGAGACACGCACAGAGACACGCACAGAGACACGCACAGAGACACACACAGAGAGACGCACAGAGACACACACAGAGACAAGCACAGAGACACACAGAGAGACATGCACAGAGAGACGCACAGATACACACAGAGACACACACAAAGACACATAGAGACACGCACAGAGACACACACAGAGACACGCACAGATACACACACACAGAGACACACACAGAGACACACACAGACACACACAGAGAGACACGCACAGAGACACGCACAGAGACACGCACAGAGACACGCACAGAGACACACACAGAGACACAGAGACACACACACAGAGACACACAGACACACACAGAGACACACACACATATACACAGACACACACACACAGACACACACATACACACAGATACACAGAGATACACACACAGATACACACACTGACACACACACACACACCAACAACAAGCGCCATTCGCCACTAAGTAGCGGTGACGTCACCACGGCGCTTATGCCAGGCTAGGTGCACGCTGAGGCCACGTGAAGTGTCGAACGCTCACAGAGACACCCACAGAGACACACACAGAGACACACACAGAGACACACAGACACACACAGATACACACAGACACACACAACAACAACAACCGCCATTCGCCACTAAGTGGCGGTGACGTCACCACGACGCTTGTGCCAGGCCATGTGCACCTTGAGGCCACGTGAAGTGTCGAAGGCCCGCTGGCAGGAGGTCACGGGGCAGACCCTGCAAGTGCCACGGGTCGACTGACTGAGATGACCGAAATGACTGGCTGATGCACCACCTGTGCCCCCTACTGTGCCAACTTGCTGTGCTTTAGCCACCCGGCGCTCCGCTCGTTGTTGTGAGCGTCGCTCCTCCGCCCTCCGTTGTTGCTGGAGGGCGACTGCCTCCAACTGCCCAGTAGCGTCCTTCACGAGCCTCCTCCACAGAGGCCGATCTTAACACCGCTGGTACCAGTCATCGGCAAGTCCACTCAGCTCCACGTCCTCCTGTACCACATCAGGCTGGGTGCACGCTGAGGCCACGTGAAGTGTTGAACGCCCACTGGCAGGAGGTCACGGAGCAGACCCTGCAGATGCCATGGGTTGACTGCTGCTGTGCCAGGCTAGGTGCATGAGGAGGTCACGGGGCAGACCCTGCAGGTGCCATGGGTTGACTGCTGCTGTGCCAGGCTAGGTGCATGAGGAGGAGGTCACGGGACTGACCCAGCAGGTGCCATGGGTTGACTGCTGCTGTGCCAGGCTAGGTGCAGGAGGAGGTCACAGGACAGACCCTCCAGGTGCCATGGGTTGATTGCTGCTGCTGTGCCAGGCTAGGTGCATGAGGAGGAGGTCACGGGACTGACCCAGCAGGTGCCATGGGTTGAGTGCTGCTGTGCCAGGCTAGGTGCATGAGGAGGTCACGGGACTGACCCAGCAGGTGCCATGGGTAGACTGCTGCTGTGCCAGGCTAGATGTGTAGTGGTGGTATTGACGTGCGCCGGCTGTGATGGATCACGGGGCGCGGGGTTGGGCACGCGATGTGGGCGTGGCATGGACGCGCGCGCCGGTGGTAAGGCGCGCTCACACAAGCTGGGAAAAGAGGATCGTAGCGAGTGCGCAGTGATTGGTCAGATAAGTGGGTGCTCTCAGCGACGTCCGCAGGAGGGGTATAAAGGGGGACGCGCGAGAGCACTCGTGGTCAGTGTTAACCAGTTGAAGACCGAAGACGGGGTGGAGGAGGTAGTGGCCCGAGACCCCTAGTCCCGCCGTCCTTGTGGGGACCGGGGCCCTGTGTGGCTCGGAGCCGAGACTGGGGGACCGTAGTCCGACGCCCGTGTGGGTCGGGACGGTGGTACCCAGAGCCGAGACGGGCACCCTGGCTGGGTGTGTCCCGGAAGGCTACGGGGCATAAGAGCCCGTGTCAGTACAGCTGAGTGGGTGTTAGTCACCCGAGTAGCTAAGGAGGGTGTTGGTCACCCGTGTAGCTGAGTGGGTGTTGGTCACCCGTGTAGCTGAGTGGGTGTTGGTCACCCGTGTAGCTGAGTGGGTGTTAGTCACCCGTGTAGCTGAGTGGGTGTCCGTCACCCGTGTAGCTAAGTGGGTGTTGGTCACCCGTGTAACGAAGTAGGGTGTTAGTCATCCGTGTAACTACAAGTTGGTGAAAATAAAGAGTGTGCTACCCGTGAAGTCGTCTCCTGCCGAGTTACTACTTTACAACTGGCGTCAGAAGTAAACCTGTCTTCAAGGAGAATGGACACAAGGAAGACTTCTCGTTCCCACGTGCAAGACCGGGGAGACGACAACGTACCGGTGACACCACCCTCGGGAGGAGAGGACGAGGAGTTGCCGCCGATGCAGCACTTCGCGGAAATGGCCGATGCTCCGCCCGCCTCCGACACCAGCCTGCAGGACGCACACTCCCGCCTGGCGGAGTTGCTGCTCGCCGCCGCTGCGATCTTGGCGGAGATCTTTGTTCCAGCGGCCGGTGGAACGCCTGCGGGGTTGGAAGAGGCGGCGCGGCTGGAGGGTTCCCGCCATAAGGCGTTTCGCGCCAAAAGTTTTGGAGTTGGCGCCATTTTTGAGGGTCCGCCTCCGGTTGGCGGGTAACGCGGACACCACGTGGCCAGAGGTCTCCACACAGCGCAGCCCGCGTCATCGGCGAGCGCCGGAGCTCTCCATTTTGCGCCTGCAGAGGGAGCCGACATTTTCTACAACCACAGCGGCGCGCGGGAAAATCGTTCCAACGACGACGACGACGATCGAGTTCTCCAGCAACGATTGCCCGCGCTGTCGGTGTTCAAGGCGGACGGGGGCGACTGGGGAGCCTTCCAGCGACGGTTCATCGCGCATCAAGAAATGTCGGGGTGGTCCGACACCACTGCCCTGCGCGCGCTGCCAGCGATGCTCGACGACGACGCGCTTGCGGCCTTCACGTCTGCCCCGAGGTCGTCCCGCTCAACGCTCCAGGCCGCGCTGCACCTGTTGGCCAAGGTGTTCGGGCCGCCCTCGACCTGTCGCCACCAGTTCTACGATCGGCGGAAGGTGGTTGGAGAAACAACGCTCGCCTATCGCACGGCGCTGCTCGCCCTGGCGGATTCTGCTTTTCCCCGCATGGACAAGGAGGGGAAGGACGCCATGGTGACGGAGCAGCTGCTGGCGCTGGCTCACGGATTGGGAGTTCCCATTAATACGGCGGACGAAATGGACATCTGCTCCCTGGGGATTGCCACGAGTATCCACGCTTACGAGGTCCTACAGCGGAAGCCGACGGTCGTCTGCGCATCGGTGGAGAACGGGGCACCGGCCGCCACGATCATCGGACCTCAGCCTGCTGTGCCTCGGGAGGAGGCCTTCGCTGGTTCGAGGCCGGGGGAGTGGAGAACGGGAGGTCGTTCGCCCACACGCTCCTCCCGCAAGCTGGAGCAACCAAAACCTACGACGTCCCTCGTCGTCTGCTACAACTGCGGCCTTCGGGGCCACGTCGCGTCCGGGTGCCGGGCCCCGCGTCAACGCACCGCGGGACCACGTCCGGACGACGACCAGGGACTCAAGACATCCCAACTGAACCCGGCAAGTCGCGGCACCTCACACGTTCGGTCCACACGCACGGCACGTTCGGGTCGCCGCTTAGCGGTGGGGGGACCGTGTATGGGCGCCGGGGGTTCGGTTCGGCGAGAGGGGTCCGCGTACGGCCCGAAGGCAGTCGAGTGGTCCGAATTGGCCCACAGGATTGTGGCTGCGTCGGCCGGGTCGTCCGTGGTAACGGGGTACATTGACGGGGTTGAGGTCCGGGTGCTCGTGGACACGGGTGCGTCGGCCACTATTATTTCGGACCTTATTTATAATATTCTTCCCGTACAATGTCGACCACTTCTGCCGGTCGACGTACCATTTTACGCGGCAAACGGGGGATCTTTGGGAATCATCGGCCAGATTCGGGCGACTATTTGTATTGGCAACATTAAATTGGCGGGTCCTATTTTTGTATCATCATCGTTGGCCGTTCCTTGTTTACTAGGCACGGACTTTCTGTCTAAAATGCCCATAAAAATTCTCATAGACCAGGCCTGCATTGAGCTTCCGTCGGGTCGGCGGGTTGAGTTTTTGAAAAGTCCAAATAAGATACGCACGGCTTGTGCGACGGTGCAGGCGCTGGCAACCCGGACTGTACGGGTGCCCCCGGGATCGCAAATGTTGGTACCCCTTCGGTTGAGAAAACCCCTTGGGGCGGATGCGGGGGCGCAGGGAGTTCTATTGGGGCCGTCTAACAGGGCTAAAGGGGACCTCGACTTAGCGGTGGCCCAGACCATGGTGAGGGGGGACAGTGAGCCGTTCGTTGTGGTCCTGAATACGGGGTCGCGGCCGGCCGTGATTACGCAGGGAACGGTGCTCGCTCACGCCGCGCCGCTACCCGTCGAGGAACAGCTCGTTGCTCACGCCGATTCAAATGTCGATACGCATCCCCAAAGTGAGGAGGGGACGGAGTGGTTGGACTCGTTGTGTGCCGGGTCCAGTACCTTGTCCAGTGTGCAGTTGGGTGCATTGAGGGGCTTGCTGCTCGAGTTCGCTGACGTGTTTAGCAGGCACAAGTACGACATTGGCTGCACAGACCTGTTGCGCCACCACATAGAGACTGGGGACGCGGCCCCTATTCGACAGAATCCCTTCCGGCTCAGTCCAGCCGAGAAGGAGCATGTGCAGTCGGCAGTAAATGACATGTTGGCGGCCGACATCATTGCGCCCTCTTCCAGTCCGTGGGGTGCTCCTATCGTCTTGGTTAAAAAACAGGATGGATCCCTGCGGTTCTGTGTTGATTTCCGCCGCCTAAACAAAATATCAATGGCCGATGCGTATCCGCTCCCCAGGATGGATGAGTCGCTGGATGCCTTGGCAGGAGCACAGTTTTTTTCGACGCTCGATTTGCTTTCGGGATTTTGGCAATTGCCCCTCGATGACGAATCAAAACCTAAAACCGCTTTCCGGACACCGGGAGGCCTATTTGAGTTCAACCGATTGCCCATGGGTTTACATTCCGCTCCTGCCACGTTCCAGAGGCTCATGGAATTGGTTTTGTCAGGCCTTCAATGGGACACCTGTTTGATTTACCTCGATGATATCATCGTTTTCAGCCGAACTTTTGAGGAGCACCTCCAGCGACTGAGAGCAGTGTTTCTCAGGATGCGTTCCGCGAAGCTTAAATTTAAACCGGCTAAATGTTTTCTGCTTCGGGAATCGGTCAGGTATTTGGGCCATATCGTTAGCCGTTCGGGGATCTCGACGGACCCTGCTAAGACGCAATGCGTCGGCTCATGGCCAACACCGACCTCTGTTACTGAAGTCCGCAGCTTCATAGGATTTGCCTCCTATTACCGTCGTTTTGTCAAGCAGTTTGCCACCATAGCCAGGCCCCTGCACGCCTTGACGGCTAAAGGGGTGCGGTTTCACTGGGGGCCGGAGGAGGAGGCCGCGTTCTGCTCCCTTCGTGACGCCTTGGTGCAGGCTCCCCCCCTGTGTTACCCCGATTTCACGCAACCGTTTGTGCTCGACACGGATGCCAGTAACACGGGTATCGGGGGAGTGCTCTCACAGGTGGTCGGGGGGGTCGAACGGGTGGTCGCCTACGGTAGCAGGGTTCTGTCCCCCGCGGAACAACGCTACTGCGTGACATGGCGTGAATTGCTGGCGATTGTGTTTTTTATACAGCAATTCAGGCCGTATCTGTATGGCCGTCACTTTACGGTTCGCACGGACCATGCGGCTCTCCAATACGCTATGCGGGTGGCGCAGCCATCCGGCCAATTGTCCCGATGGTTGGAGGTCCTTCAGGACTACCAATTCACGACGATTTACCGCAAGGGGTTGCGCCACTCGAATGCGGATGCATTGTCACGGTTGCCGACGCGTACGGAATGCGCATGTCAGTTAGGATCGGCGCGGTGTAAACCTTCTGTCGATGTCCCCGCGGAAGTGGTGCTAGCCGCCACGGATACTACGGGGGTCGACGCCCCCACGGGGAGGGACTCGCTGTTAGCATTGCCTCTCATCGAGTGGGGCCGTCTGCAAATGGCCGACAGCTCCCTACTCGCGCTACGTCGGAAGGTTAACGTTCCCGAGGGCGGGGAAACGCGGGTCGGTTCCTGGGTGTGCAGACAGGGCCTCTTGATGAAGTGGGACTCCATGTCCCGGCGTCACATGCTTGTGGTGCCGGTTGCTGTACGGGGTAAGGTCGTCCTGGCTGCCCATGAACGACTCATGCATCTGGGGTTTCACAAAACGCTCGCCCTCATTCAGCGAGACTACTATTGGCCTGGGATGGGCAATGACGTGGCGAACATTCTTAAGGGGTGTGTAGGGTGCGCTAAAAGAAAACCGCCACCAATAGCGGCTAATCCACCGCTTCAATCCATTCAAGTTTCGCGCACGAACGAATTGGTCGCGCTAGACATCTTGGGGCCCTTTCCCACTACACCTCGGGGAAATAAGTTCCTGCTGGTTGGCGTAGAGTACTTCACCCGCTGGCCCATGGCGTGGCCACTCGCCAACCAGTCGGCTGCGGCAGTGGCGGACGCCTTTGTCCAAGGTTACGTTTTGGACAAAGGCGCCCCCGAACGCTTGCTGACGGATCAAGGGAAAAACTTTTCGAGTGTTTTGTTGCGCGAGGTGTGCGACCTGTTGGGTACAAAGAAAGTACGTACCTCCCCGTACCACCCGCAGACTGACGGTATGGTTGAACGTCTGAACAGGACGATTACGTCTATGCTGTGCCAACAGGTATGCAACGACCAGGTGGATTGGGACTTACAGGTACCGGGGGTACTAGCGGCCTATCGGATGGCACCCCATGCGGCGACGGGGTTTTCTCCATTTTTTCTGATGTATGGGCGGGAGGCTGATCCGGCCATGGACGTCCAACTGGGGATTTCACAGCCACGTGCAAAATCAAAATTGGCAGACCACATTAAGTTTAACATTGCCAAATTGGCTGAGGCGCGAGAGGCTGCGAGATTGAATTCACGCTCTCGGCAGATCGCGAACGAGCGATTGCATGAACGGAAGGTGCATACGCACAATTGGGAACCGGGCGATAAGGCCTGGCTGCATTGTCCACACGCACCGTTGGCTACGTCCCCCAAACTGTTGAGACCATGGAGGGGACCGGTGGAAATTGTGCGGGTTGCACGACCCCAGAGTATACAGATTAAATGGGGAAAACGCCGTTGGTACGTGCACCCCTCCCGACTGAAACCCTACGCGGCGCCGCGTGACCCCGGGTTGTGCCGTGACGACCGAGCGTGTGATGTGACCGTCGACTCGGGGAGGGATGTGTCGCAGGCTGATCCTCACGTGTCTCCACCTGACCCACCCCCAGGTGTCTCGGACCTGACGGCTGTTGACCGTCGGGAACCGGAACCCCGCGGCTCGCGCGGAGCCCCGATGCCTGGCCCATGCCTTCCTGAACTGCCGGCGCCGCCGGATGGCCAACTGCGTCCTGTGCCGTACGACGGTCCGGCAAGGCGGACTCGGGCAAGGACTCAACACTTTTCATGAAAAAAAAAAAAAAATTCTTTTTTTGTTAAAGCCCGACTTCGTTGCCGGCTTCCCCCTCTGCCGGGGTAATGTCCCGTTCAAGGGACGCTCGGACATTGGGACGCTGCATGAGTCGGAGAGAAAAGAAGAGAAAATGATTAAAGAAATTTTTTTTTATTGTTACTCTTTCCGCATACACAGTATCGTTGCCACTCGCCGGATTGTGCATGTTGTTCTTGTTGTGGGTGTGGGGGTTGCTGGGTTTTGCGGATTGCGGTGTTCATGTTGTGTTGTTAGGGTTTGTGTTATGTTACGGGGCACACATGGGGGTGAAGGGGTGTTGTATGTTTTATTAGCAGCCGGGTCGGCTGCGAGCTATGTGGTAGGGGGTGATGTAGTGGTGGTATTGACGTGCGCCGGCTGTGATGGATCACGGGGCGCGGGGTTGGGCACGCAATGTGGGCGTGGCATGGACGCGCGCGCCGGTGGTAAGGCGCGCTCACACAAGCTGGGAAAAGAGGATCGTAGCGAGTGCGCAGTGATTGGTCAGATAAGTGGGTGCTCTCAGCGACGTCCGCAGGAGGGGTATAAAGGGGGACGCGCGAGAGCACTCGTGGTCAGTGTTAACCAGTTGAAGACCGAAGACGGGGTGGAGGAGGTAGTGGCCCGAGACCCCTAGTCCCGCCGTCCTTGTGGGGACCGGGGCCCTGTGTGGCTCGGAGCCGAGACTGGGGGACCGTAGTCCGACGCCCGTGTGGGTCGGGACGGTGGTACCCAGAGCCGAGACGGGCACCCCGGCTGGGTGTGTCCCGGAAGGCTACGAGGCATAAGAGCCCGTGTCAGTACAGCTGAGTGGGTGTTAGTCACCCGAGTAGCTAAGGAGGGTGTTGGTCACCCGTGTAGCTGAGTGGGTGTTGGTCACCCGTGTAGCTGAGTGGGTGTTGGTCACCCGTGTAGCTGAGTGGGTGTTAGTCACCCGTGTAGCTGAGTGGGTGTCCGTCACCCGTGTAGCTAAGTGGGTGTTGGTCACCCGTGTAACGAAGTAGGGTGTTAGTCATCCGTGTAACTACAAGTTGGTGAAAATAAAGAGTGTGCTACCCGTGAAGTCGTCTCCTGCCGAGTTACTACTTTACAGATGCATGAGGAGGAGGTCACGGGACTGACCCTGCAGGTGCCATGGGTTGAGTGCTGCTGTGCCAGGCTAGGTGCATGAGGAGGAGGTCACGGGACAGACCCTCCAGGTGCCATGGGTTGACTGCTGCTGCTGTGCCAGGCTAGGTGCATGAGGAGGTCACGGGGCAGACCCTGCAGGTGCCATGGGTTGACTGCTGCTGTACCAGGCCAGGTGCATGAGGTCACGGGACAGACCCTGCAGGTGCCATGGGTTGACTGCTGTGCCAGGCTAGGTGCAGGAGGAGGAGGTCACGGGACAAACCCAGCAGGTGCCATGGGTTGACTGCTGCTGTACCAGGCTAGGTGCATGAGGAAGAGGTCACGGGACAGACCCTGCAGGTGCCATGGGTTGAGTGCTGCTGTGCCAGGCTAGGTGCATGAGGAGGAGTTCACGGGACAGACCCAGCAGGTGCCATGGGTTGACTGCTGCTGTGCCAGGCTAGGTGCAGGAGGAGGAGGTCACGGGACTGACCCAGCAGGTGCCATGGGTTGACTGCTGCTGTGCCAGGCTAGGTGCATGAGGAGGAGGTCACGGGGCAGACCCAGCAGGTGCCATGGGTTGACTGCTGCTGTGCCAGGCTAGGTGCATGAGGAGGAGGTCACGGGGCAGACCCTGCAGGTGCCATGGGTTGAGTGCTGCTGTGCCAGGCTAGGTGCATGAGGAGGGCACGGGACAGACCCTGCAGGTGCCATGGGTCGACTGACTGAGATGACCAGTAGATGCACCACCACCAGCTGTACCCCCCTACTGTGCCAACTCGCTGCGTTTTAGCCACCCGGCGCTCCGCTCGTTGTTGTGAGCGTCGCTCCTCCGCCCTCCGTTGTTGTTGGGAGGGCGACTGCCTCCAACTGCCCAGTAGCCTCACTGTGCACCTAGCCTGGCACTGCCCAGTAGCAGCACAGCGTCGTTCATGAGCCTCCTCCACAGAGGCCGATCTTGACATCGCTGGTACCAGTCATCGGCAAGTCCACTCAGCTCCACAAACACACACAGAGATTCATCTTCTTGGTTCTTTTGGTAAAGTCGTCACGTAGAAGGAAAATAATAAAGTAAAATAATATAAAACAATAAAAATTCTCACGGCGTTTCGATTGCAACACAAGCAATCATCATCAGGTGTGAAATCCACAGCAAGAAAATTTGAAAAAAAAAAATTCTTGCCGTGGATTTCACACCTGATGATGATTTTAGATTTGAAGCTTTCGTGACTGCAAGGATTCATGCTCTTAGTTTTTTCGGTAAAGTCACCGTGTAGGTAAAAAATGAAATTAAAATTAATAAAAATAAAAGAAGATACAGATATTTTGCTGTGACGGTTTCACCTGAAGACGGAAGCTTGCATTGCCTCAGAAACGTCGTGATTTTTATTATTTTATTTTTATTAATTTTAATTTCATTTTTTTACCTACGTGACTTTACTGATGATGATTGCTTGTGTTGCAGTCGAAACGTCGTGAGAATTTCTTATTGTTTTATATTATTTTACTTTATTATTTCCCTTCTAACGTGATGACTTTACCGAAAGAACCAAGAAAATGAATCCCTGCAATCACGAACAGCTTGAAATCAAGACACACAGAGATGTACAGGGTGCTTAAACAAAAAATGTTTTTCAAGCTTCTGAGAATCTGCAACGACAGCCACGAGGAATGTGCCTCCGGGCTCAGGAGACCACCTGGGGAAGATGGCGAAACAGGCGGGGAGACTTTTTTGACTTTTCGAAGCTATTAACGTGACATTCGTTCCATTGGAACCTCATTTGCCAGTAAAAAATATAATTGGTTATTTACCCTTCTATCTGGCAACAAAACTGACACCTTTTTTTACAAGGAGTCATGTTTGCATAGACCACAATACCTGCAGCCATAACGCAAACAAAAACATAACTCTGATAATGTATGTGCACTGTCCTTGAGGTTGATTGGTCCACACCCGAGACAGCTTTTCTTAGAGCCTAGTCTCACATGGTGTTGGACCAGATGACGCCAAAAGGTGCACAACTCAAAGACAATGCACCATCAGAGTACGAGAGCTCGGGGTAAGCATTGACACCATTGGAACCTCATTTGCCAGTAAAAAAAATGATAATTGATTTTTTACCCTTCTATCGGGCAACAAAACTGACACTTTTTTTTACAAGGAGTCATGTTAACATAGACCATACTACGTGCAGTCATAATGCAAACAAAAAACACATAACTCTGATAATGTGCACTGTCCTTGAAGTTGATTGGTTCACACCCGAGACAGCTTTTCTTAGAGCCTAGTCTCACATGGTGTTGGACCAGATGACGCCAAAAGGTGCACAACTCAAAGACAATGCACCATCAGAGTATGAGAGCTCGGGGTAAGCATTGACACCATTGGAACCTCATTTGCCAGTAAAAAAAATGATAATTGATTTTTTACCCTTCTATCTGGCAACAAAACTGACACCTTTTTTTACAAGGAGTCATGTTAGCATAGACCAAGGACAGTGCATACATTATCAGAGTTATGTTTTTTGTTTGCATTACGACCGCAGGTATTGTGGTCTATGCAAACATGACTCCTTGTAAAAAAAAGGTGTCAATTTTGTTGCCAGATAGAAGGGTAAAAAAACAATTATCGTGACATTCGTTATTGCGTCTGCAGCTTTGGAGTATTATTATCTGTTACCCTGCATTGTACATCATCTGGAGCAGTGGTTCTTAACCGCTTACCAGAGGTCGCAACCGGGTACCCGATACCCGTACCCTACCCAATACCCGGCTACCCGTACCCGGCCAGGTACGGGTACGGTTACCCATTTGCGACCCTGGTGCGGCCGGGTACGGGTAGGCCGTGAGTCACTGGTGAGTCACCGTTTGTCACTCATTTCGGGTAGGGCACGGGTAGGGAACGGGTAACCGTACCCGGCCGAGTATGGGTACCCGTTTGCGACCCTGGTGCGGCCGGGTACGGGTAGGCCGTGAGTCACTGGTGAGTCACCGTTTGTCACTCATTTCGGGTAGGGTACGGGTAGGGTACGGGTACCCGTACCCGGCAGGGTATGGGTACCCATTTGCGACCCTGGTGTGGCCAGGTACGGGTACGGAATAAAAACCCGTTTGCGACCTCTGCCGCTTACTGCAGCAGCCTGGACACCCCCTCCCCACCCCACTCCACCTTGGTTCCCTGTCGTAAAAAAAAACAAATGATGTTCATAGATAAGTTTGAAGAAACAAGGTGGCTGTGCTCGCGTGCCCCGTGCTAAATTTTACGTTTTCGATTATTTACCTTCGAAAAAAAAATCTGGCTAACAGCGATTGCCCCGACAGTCTGTTAAAGGCTACACAAGGGACCTTTGTCTTTGTTTTGTGCGTTTGCGTGTTTGTGCGTTTGCATGTGCGCGTGTGTGCGTGCGCGTGTGTTTGCGTGTGTGTGTTTGCGTGTGTGTGTGCGTGTGCGTGTATGTGCGTGTATGTGCGTGTATGTGCGTGTATGTGCGTGTATGTGCGTGTGTGCGTGTTTGTTTGTGTGCGTGTTTGTGTGCGTGCGTGTTTGTGTGCGTGCGTGTTTGCGTGCGTGTTTGCGTGCGTGTTTGTGCGCGTGTTTGCGCGTGTTTGCGTGCGTGTTTGCGTGTGTGTGCGTGTTTGTGCGTGTGTGTGTGTGTTTGTGTGTTTGCGTGTTTGTGTGTGCGTGTTTGTGTGCGTGTTTGTGTGCGTGTGTGTGCGTGTGTGTGCGTGTGTGTTTGTGCGTGTTTGCGTGCGTGCGTGTGTTTGCGTGTATGTGCGTTTGCGTGTATGTGCGTTTGCGTGTTTGTGTGTGTGCGTATTTGCGTGCGTGTTTGCGTGTGCGTGTTTGTGTGCATGTGTGTGTGCGTGTTTGCGTGTGTTTGCGTGCGTGTTTGCGTGCGTCTGCGTACGTGTTTGCGTGCGTGTTTGCGTGTGTGTGCGTGTTTGCGCGTGTGTGTGTTTGTGTGCGTGTGTGCGTGCGTGTTTGTGTGCGTGCGTATTTGCGTGTGTGCGTGTTTGCGCGTGCGTCACCTATTGATGTGAACACCTCCATCAGTGCAGGCCGAACCACCAGCACAAGCAGCAACAGCCGAAGCATGATGGCCAACTCCTGAAACACACGGGACAGACACGCAGACAGGGAAAACAATCCAGCAAATCGTCGCTACCCCTACTACTACTGACAGAAGACTCACACACAGGGACAGCTGCCACTGGGTGTGCCCCTAGGCTATAGGATCACACGGCAGTAGTAGCAGCAGCAATCATCGCTACCCCTACTACTACTACTGACAGCAGACTCACACACAGGGATAGCTGCCACTGGGTGTGCACCTAGGCTATAGGAATCACACGGCAGTAGTAGCAGCAATCATCGCTACCCCTACTACTACTGACAGCAGACTCACACACAGGGACAGCTGCCACTGGGGGTGTCCCTAGGCTATAGGATCACACATCAGCAACAGAAATCATCGACAAACACCATCACGATCATCATCATCAGCACCACGGTGTTGGAAATGATGCTGCTGATGACACTGCTGTGTGACGCTACTGCTGATGCTGCTGCTACTGCTGATGCTGCTACTGCTGATGATGCTGCTGCTACTGCTGATGCTGCTGCTGTGTGACGCTACTGCTGATGCTGCTGCTACTGCTGATGATGCTGCTGTGTGACGCTACTGCTGATGCTGCTGCTACTGCTGATGCTGCTACTGCTGATGATGCTGCTGCTACTGCTGATGATGCTACTGCTACTGCTGTGTGACGCTACTGCTGATGCTGCTGCTACTGCTGATGCTGCTGTTACTGCTGATGCTGCTGTTACTGCTGATGATGCTGCTGCTGCTGCTGTGTGACGCTACTGCTGATGATGATGATGCTGATGATGCTGGTGCTACTATTGCGGATGCTGCTGATGACAACTGCTGATGACACTGCTGCTGAGTTTATGCTGCCACTGCTGATGAAGCTGCTGCTGATGACACTACTGCTGCTGCTGCTGATCTTCATGCTGCTACTTCTCTTACTGCTACTGATGACACTGTTGCTGATGCTACTGCTGTTGAGTTTATACTGCTACTGCTGATGACACTGCTGCTGATGACACTGCTGCTGATGACACTGCTGCTGCTGATCTTCATGCTGCTGCTCTTCATGCTGCTACTGCTGTTACTGCTACTGATGACACTGTTGCTGATGCTACTGCTGCGGAGTTTATGCTGCTGATGCTACTGCTGCTGATGACACTGCTGCTGATGCTGCTGATGATCTTCATGCTGCTCTTAATGCTGCTACTGCTGTTACTGATGACACTGTTGCTGATGCTACTGCTGCTGAGTTTATGCTGCTACTGCTGATGACACTGGTGCTGATGACACTACTGCTGCTGATGACGCTGCTGATGACACTGCTGATGCTACTGCTGCTGATGCTACTGCTGCTGATGACACTGCTGATGACACTGCTGATGATGAAGATTCTGATGCTACTGCTGCTGATGATACTGCTGATGACACTGCTGCCGATGACACTGCTGCCGATGACACTGCTGCTGATGAAGCAACTGCTGATGCTACTGCTGCTAACACTGCTGATGCTACTACTGCTGATGACACTGCTGCTGCTGACACTGCTGCTGATGACACTGCTGCTGATGACACTGCTGTTGATGACACTGCTGATGATGAAGCAACTGCTGCTGATGACACTGCTGCTGGTGACACTGCTGCTGATGGCACTGCTTATGACACTGCTGATAACACTGCTGATGCTACTGCTGCTGATGCTACTGCTGCTGATGACACTGCTGCTGATGAAGCAACTGCTGATGCTACTGCTGCTGCTGACACTGCTGCTGCTGACACTGCTGATGCTGACACTGCTGATGCTACTGCTGCTGATGACACTGCTGCTGATGACACTGCTGCTGATGACACTGCTGCTGATGAAGCTGCTGATGACACTGCTTCTGATGAAGCTGCTGATGACACTGCTGCTGACGCTACTGCTGATGACACTGCTGGTGATGCTACTGCTGCTAACACTGCTGCTGATGACACTGCTGATGCTACTGCTGCTGATGAAGCTACTGCTGATGCTACTGCTGCTGCTGCTGACACAACTGCTGCTGATGACACTGCTGATGCTACTGCTGCTGATGCTACTGCTGCTGATGCTACTGCTGCTGATGCTACTGCTGCTGATGACACTGCTGCTGATGACACTGCTGCTGATGACACTGCTGCTGATGACACTGCTGCTGATGACACTGCTGCTGATGACACTGCTGCTGATGACACTGCTGCTGATCAAGCAACTGCTGCTGATGACACTGCTGCTGGTGACACTGCTGCTGATGGCACTGCTTATGACACTGCTGATGATGACACTGCTGATGCTACTGCTGCTGATGCTACTGCTGCTGATGACACTGCTGCTGATGCTACTGCTGCTGATGCTACTGCTGCTGACACTGCTGCTGCTGACACTGCTGCTGCTGACACTGCTGATGCTGACACTGCTGATGCTACTGCTGCTGATGCTACTGCTGCTGATGACACTGCTGCTGATGACACTGCTGCTGATGACACTGCTGCTGATGACACTGCTGCTGATGACACTGCTGCTGATGACACTGCTGATGAAGCTGCTGATGACACTGCTGCTGACGCTACTGCTGATGACACTGCTGGTGATGCTACTGCTGCTAACACTGCTGCTAATGACACTGCTGATGCTACTGCTGCTGATGAAGCTACTGCTGATGCTACTGCTGCTGCTGACACAACTGCTGCTGACGACACTGCTGCTGACGCTACTGCTGCTGACGACACTGCTGCTGTTAAAGCTTCTGATGCAACTGCTGCTGGTGATGCTACTGCTGCTGATGACACTACTGCTGCTGCTGATGACACTGCTGCTGACACTACTGCTGATGCTACTGCTGCTGATTATGATGATGATGCTACTGCTGCTGTTTGATCGTCAATGTAACTTTTAAAACTTTTTTTCACCCCTCCCCCTATAGGCCTCCGACGGGCTCTCGGGCCCCCCGCGCTCGCCTAGAATCCCCTACCGACCAGGGCGACAGGCCCCGGGCACCCCGGTGACCGGGGAACGCCGCCGCCAACACCGTAACTTTTTTGTTAATTTAAATTATTTCAACGATTTTGCGCAATGTTCAAAGTTTACCGAATAGAAGTCCCGATCGCCCGCGCGCCGTCTTCGGAAGAGTTCACACGAAGCCAACGCCTGCTGATTGCTGACTGTTGCCTGCTTCTTGCTGTCTGCTGATGCGTGACCTGAAGCGACTGAGCAATGGTGGATGTGGTGGTGGTGGTGAGTGGGGGGAGAGGAATCGATTCTTCCGATAGATTCAAAGCAATTCGATTCCGAGGAATCGACGCAACATGCCGGGGGGGTGGTGGTGGTGATGGCGGTGGTGGTGGTGCAACTCCTCGACTTGCGAACACTTTTAGCCCCTCCCACCCCTCCCTCCAATACGTTCCATTTTCTATTTAGTCTTTGGTTCTTTCGGTAAAGTCACGTATAAAGAAAAAAAATTAAAATTAATAAAAGTAAAATAAAATAAACATCACGACGTTTCGGAGGGAACACAAGCGTCGTGATTTTTATTTTATTTTTATTTTACTTTTATTAATTTTAATTTTTTACGTGACTTTACCGAAAAAACCTAAGAAATTGAAAATGTAAATTTGGAGCTTTCGGTAAAGTCACGTATAAAGATAAAATAATAAATTAAATAATAGCATACTACGACGTTTCGATTGCAACACAAGCAATCATCATCAGGTATAAATGAAATAGAAACACAAATCTCGTATACTTAATAATATTACATTACATTTCTAAGTATACTAGATTTGTGTTTCTTTTTCATTTATACCTGATGATGATTGCTTGTGTTGTGCAATCGAAACGTCGTATGCTAGGATTTAATTTATTATTTTATCTTTATACGTGACTTTACCGAAAGAACCAAAGAGTATTTCCTGCAGTCACGAAAGCTCAAAATTATCATTTTCTATTTCGTAGGTTATTTCGGTAAAGTCACGTAGGTAAAAAAAATAAATTAATAAAAGTAAAATAAAAATAAAAATCATGACGCTTGTGTTGCCCTCCGAAACGTCGTGATTTTTATTTTATTTTACTTTAATTAATTTTAATTTTTCACCTACATGACTTTACCGAAGAAACCTAATAAATATGAATCCATGCAGTCACGAAAGCTTCAAATCTAGAATTAATACCCTCTACGGGGAGGAATTCCACCTATCTGTTAGAGTTTTGAACAGACAACGAGAGATGCCGCGATAACAAGGTAATACCCCCTCTTCTTGGTTCTTTCGGTAAAGTCACGTAGAATGGAAACAATAAAAATAATAAAATAAAACGTAAAATAATTCTCACGAAGTTTCGGCCACAACGCAAGCAGCCGTCATCAGGTGAAGACCAGGTCTGTCGGGGAGACATTCAGACGCTGTCTCCGCGACAGACCTGGTCTTCACCTGATGACGGCTGCTTGCGTTGTGGCTGAAACGTCGTGAGAATAATTTTATTATGTTTTATTTTATTATTTTGATTGTTTCCCTTCTACGTGGCTTTACCGAAAGAACCAAGAAGATGAATCCCTGCAGTCACGAAAGCTTTAAATCGAAAAAGGTAATACCCATCGCTTAAAAATACTGTGTTCTTGGAATTTCTCTCACTTGATACAGCAGTCGTGCTGTGACGTTCCACCTGAAGATGGAAGCTTGTGTTGCCTCTGAAACGTCGTGATTTTTATTTTTACTTTTATTAATTTTAATTTTTTACCTACGTGACTTTACCGAAAAAACCCAAGAATATGAATCCTTGCAGTCACGAAAGCTTCAAATCTAGAATTACGCTCCATTCATTGTCTACCACACTCAGATAAGCTCCTCCCCCCTCCCCCTTAACTTGTCTTTAAGAACTTGTATCTTGAAATTTAATGCCTCACTTGATACAGCAAATCTAGCTGTGACGGTCCCACATGATGACGGAGACTTGTGTTGCCTCCGAAACATCGTGATTTTTATTATTTTATTTTATTTCTGTTATTACTTTTATTAATTTTTATTTTTTACTCTACGTGACTTTACCGAAAAAACCTACGATTGTGATTCCTTGCAGTCACGAAAGCTTCAAATCCAGAACAAATCAAGTTCAAGTTCATTTATTAGGTATAGCCCTGTGAGCCATTCGGCTCTTGAATCGGGTGCAACCGCAACAAACAAAAAACAAAAACATGAACAAAAAACATCTTAAAGTGAATATGTGACTAAGTGCAAACAGAAATCCAAGAAAAGACAGCAAAACATTGCAGAAAAAAATCACCGTACACCAACGCTGTGTGCAAAAATCCCAGTGGGATGCAAGTCAAACAACCAACAACAACCACAAGACAACTTAGATTAAGGCCATCAGTCTAACTCTGTACTACAACAAACAAACATGGCTAAACCAATATACAAATGTTGGCAGGGGGGTGACAGATTTCAGAAATTATACGGGGTAGGGAAGTCTCATCTCTCATCACTTTAGGGGCCGTCCATAAATGACGTCACGCGATTTTTGACGATTTTTGACCCTCCTCCCCCCCCCCCCCTGAGTCACACGGCGTCACAAAAAGTCAGACCCCCCCCTCAAATATGACGTCACAAAGCTCTGCCCCCCCCTAATATAAAACATGCTTCAAATCGCTTTAAACTACTATTGTCATTGTAGTGCGTATTTAATGTGGCGCTGCACAATGATGTTGTAGGAGACAACATGTATTAAAAAGTCTATTTTATTTATTTAAAGTTGCGCATTTTTATGTGACGTCACATTTCTCAAACCCCCCCCCCTTCTCGTCACACATCGTCACAAATGTCTGACCCCCCCCCCCAGGTGCGTGACGTCATTTTATCTCTCATCATTGCATTTCTCACTACTTTATGTTTAGTAATAGCTTTTTACCCTTGTAACTGGTACAAAAACTGACACCTTTATACAAGGCATCATGTTTGCAATAACCACAACACAAGCAGTCAAAATGCAAACAAAAAGAAACAACTCTGAACAAAAAACACACTGATAATATATGCATTGTCCTTGAAACTGATTGGTCCACACCAGAGACAGCTTTCTTTTGAGCCCAGTCTCAATTGGTGCCTTTTGGCGTCCTCTGGTCGAGCACCAATTGAGACAAGGCTCAAAAGAAAGCTGTCTCTGGTGTGAACCAATCAGTTTTAAGGACAATGCATTTATTATCAGTGTGTTTTTGTTTGAATTTTGACTGCAAGTATTGTGGTTAATGCAGACATGAATCCTTGTAAAAATATTTCAGTTTTGTTGGCAGAAAAAAGGGGAAAACCCCCCTATTATTATATTTTGGTACTGGCAAAGGAGGTCTAAGAATGTAGGTGAAGAACAGGTCTGTCGGAAACACAAGACACCTGAGGACGGCTGCTTGCGTTGTGGCCGAAACGTCGTGAGAATTGTATTTTATTATGTTTTATTTTTATTATTTTATTATTTCCCTTCTACGTGACTTTACCGAAAGAACCAAGAAGATGAATCCCTGCAGTCACGAAAGCTTTAAATCGAAATTTAATGGAGGAGTAGACAATGGGGGTAGGAAGGGGGTAGAGATAGGGGGAGAAAGAGGGGGGTAGAGATCGAGGGGGGGGGGGGCATTGCACCTCCCTACACACATCCACACTGCTGAAGGTAGAGGTTGACACGAAAACACAAATCAAGTCATGACCCAAAATAGTTGATGACATCTTTCCAATGATTTCTGAGTTGATATTGTGTCTGTGTCTGTATATATGTGTAATGCGAGCGTAAATGGGGTTGCTGCTGGGCTCTGGCCCAATCACACGACCCGGGGTATTTGGGGCGGAACACGGTATGGGGTGCGTGTGGGAGGTGCCGCCGTTCACCTCGGCTCCAATGGGAAGCGAGGTGAATGGGGGTGGAGCCAGCAGGGCAGTATGGGAAAGCCGGATCTGACGATCTGGAAGGGGAGGAGTCAAGGTCACGTGGGAGAGAGGATATAGAGGGGAGCCCGGAAGAGATTAGGGTCAGTTGATGGAGTGAAGAAGCGGGACCACGTTGGGTGGCCGCCGCGCCATCAGCCACGTGGCTGATGGGGCTTCGGCGGCACACCGTCGGCCAGCGGTGTGCGGAGCGGGGAGGAGCGGAGCGACTGACGGGAGAGGAGCTGACGGGAGAGCGCATGCGGGGCGCGCACGAGGAGGAGCTAATGGAGGTGCGTGCGTGGCACGCGAGAGGAGCGTGCGGGGCACGCAAGAGGAGCGTGCGGGGCACGCGAGAGGAGCGTGCGGGGCACGCAAGAGGAGCGTGCGGGGCACGCGAGAGGAGACGCTGGTCCCTTGTCAGGACCAGCGGGGTGTGAGAACGAGTGGAGGAGCTGAGGAGGAAGCGCGTGCGGGTGCGCGCACGAGACGACGCTGGTCCGCGGAGGAGACCAGCGGGATGCGGAGAAAGAACTTGAATAAAAGACCAACGGAGACAAGCAGTGCCTGACGGAGTCTTTTATTACACTGGAGTCAAAAGTGGACTTTTTCAAGGCAAAATAACATCGAGGAAGATGGCCGAGAACTTGAAAAAGCGTAACCCACTTGTTACGTCTTCCGACGACGAAGAGACGGCCGCCGGCACACATCCTCCAGCGACCACGTGGCAGGCCACCGCCATCTTGAGCATCGCGGCGGAGAGGCGGCCGTGCGCTGCCATCTTGGAGGCGCCGCGTGGTGTGCTTCCTGCTGCTGAGCCGCTGTTTTGCGGGAAGGAGCCACAAGGAGAGGACGCCGACGCTGCTGCTGCTGCCGGGGCGGGAGCACCCCCGTCCTAGCTCGTGTGCGAGACACCGGAGCAGTCGCGGGAGGACGCCGCGCTCACCGTCCGAGTTCTTCGAGGCGTCTCAAGTCACCACCCTGCCGTCCTCTGCTCGCTGCAGCCACGGGCAAGTCGTGACGATATGCACCCGGCCCTAACACACACCTCACCCATCTTGCTTGTGCCGGGGTGCGATTGTTTGTTATGTCTCGAACGTGCGGAGCTGCTTGTGTTTGCTCTGTGTCAAATAGTGTTTATGCGTTGCGGCATGGGGATGTTATCTTGATGGCGAAGTTAATTATTAATTCGGTTGCGTCGAGTGTCCCGTGCTGTTACCATCCCGTGGGTTGCCGTGTGCGACGTGATTATTTTGATGATTTTTTTTGCTGCAAGGTACGACAGGGTTAACGGTGTGTGTCTGCCTGCAGCTCTGCTTGCGATTGTGCATAATGTACGACCTGTGTGGAACTTTGCTGCTTGTAATCACGATATGCTGACTGCACGTACTGTATAGACTGTCTTTCTGTATGGATACGGAGTGCGGTGCATTGTTTGACCATTGGGTTCGGGATTGTTATTAGTTGTGCGTACCTGTTCTGAAATTGATCGATTCGTGGGGGACCCTAATTTTTGGTTGTATGGGTGTTCGTGCACACGAGCTTGCATGTGTGTTCATAGAAAATTGCGAGTGTTGAGGGATGAGGGCATTGTTGGTGGCTCTGCCGTCAAGGGTGATGGGGCCGTAAATTACCGCCAAGTGGCGTCGCTCTTTCCGTTGATTGCGTGCGGCCAGGGGTTGCATTGCGAGTTGGTGTGTATGAGCAATGTGTCTTGGTCAACTATGGGTTAAAAATTTCCCCCGATATGACTGCTGTGCGCAGCGAGCTGCGGCTATGCGTAGTATCATTGGGGGTTGTTAAAACGTGACAGGGGATGTGTGTTGTGACCCCCAACAAGGGGCAGCTGGGGTGCACGCACGGGAAAAACTGCCGAAGTGGTCACACGTTGGGCCGCCATTTTTGCAAGCGCGGGAAATCGCGGGGATGCACTCGGCGCAGGGGGCCGCCATTTTGAGCGCGCGTGGGAAATCGCGGGGAAGCGCTCAGCGCAGGGGGCCGCCATTTTGAGCGCACGCAGGAAATCGCGGGGGATGCACTCGACGCATGGGGCCGCCATTTTGAGCGCGCGCGGGAAATCACGAGGATGCGCTCGGCGCATGGGGCCGCCATTTTGAGCGCGCGGGGAAATCACGGGGATGCGCTCGGCGCATGGGGCCGCCATTTTGAGCGCACGCGGGAAATCGCGGGGATGCGCTCGGCGCATGGGGCCGCCATTTTGAGCGCGCGGGGAAAACCTCGGTGGGGCGCTTTGCGCGTGACGCCGCCATTTTGAGGTGATGCGGTTAATGGATCTCATCCCTTGACTCTCGTGTTGCGCTCTTACTTGTGTGCGTGCATTGCGTGTTGTGCGCAATGCTGGCGTGTTGGCGCCCATCGGGGTAACGGGAGCATAGAGGCCCGTGTCTGACTAAGGGGAGCATGTCATTGCACCAGCATTTTGGGACTGAGATGCTGGCTGGGTTCTATTCTGGGGCAAATATTTCACCAGTATACGCCTGCCATTGTTGAGTGGGTGATGCACGAGTAGTGGTCACATCGGCCTATGGCCGATGGCTGACCTGGCAGCCCGGAGGCGAGACACTCCGTGGTATGTCTCAAACTAATGGGCCGTGTGCTCATATGGCTCGGGGAGTCGGGGTTTCATCATGCGGTTACAGACTGTTAACCTGGTGGGCCGGGGGCTCACGGAATTCAGGAGTAGAGGTTCCATTACGTGGCAGCGAACGCGGACACCTGGCTAGCATGGGGCGTGGATTCCCCTTGCGGGTCCTCCAGCGGGAAGGGCCGCAGACTTGTTCCGCTCTGGGTTATGACGTTATTGAATGTATAGGGGAACTAGTCCTGCAGATCCTATTTGGGGATGTGGATATTGTGGGGGTTCAAGCGAATGGAATATGGCCTAGGTTAGTGGAATGTGACGGGTCCGGGGTGATTGCTAGGACGGCAGTGAGGACACATGCTAGACAGCGGGTTCAGCCTATTGGTGATAGTAAGCCTAATTTGTTCAGAATGCGTGTTGGGGAGTGCGACTCCATATCGTCAAGATATTGGCTAGGGAATATTGCCCCGTGGGGGGTCGATGGGGTCTGGCCTTGCCAAGGGATGAACCTTCCCTTGTCTGTAAAACGTCAGACTATACGATGCTGGGGTGTGTCCATTGGTGATGGGATAGTACGGGATGGAGTGTGGCTGAGTCGTTGCGATGTGCCATTGTCTCGTCCCCGAAATTGCACTGGTCGAGTGGATGGCCAGTGGATGTTGCTGTGGTTGGACGACCACGGTGCGGCCGAAGGCAGGTTAAATGTTGCCGCTGGGGAGCGTGGCTCTCTCCACGCGAGGGTGTGCGGCCGGGGGCTGTGTTGAGAGTGACAGTGGGTAGATGCTGTGTACGTGAGATGTCTGTGCTGGTCCTCAAGAGAGGACTGCTGATGGGCAAGAGCAGGAAAATGTTTGTTGTCACGTGTAAATAATATTTTTTTGTTAAAATGTAGATACTGGGGCGTTCATCGCGTCGATTTTTGGGTATTTATTGGGTTTCTCCTTACGCGGGGCGGATTTCGATCATCTCCACTACCCTGGGGCCGGGTGGCTGTCGTGTACGACATGCGGATGTGCGTTTCATGGTGCTGTGCCTCAGGGGGTTAGGTTCTCCTTCTCGTCACAGATCTTCGGTGCCTGACACACTAGGTGTCACCCGTTGTGCTAACCGGATGTGGACTTGAAGGGGGAGTGGAGCGCCTGTTCGTCACTCCTGCTCTACCAGTTGTTCTCTGAAGTTGGACTTGAGCCACGCGGATGGACCAGCAACACGGACACGCTCTGAGACACCGCATTCCTGATTATGCGCGTCTGCCGTTCTTGCATGTCGGTTACCGTTGTTGTGCATTACTTTCCATTCCTAAATTCTTCTTGCTTGTTGCACGGAGGACGGGCCGGTGTTCCGTACCGGATCTTGATCCCTTCCCTTTCGTTAATTGTGTTTGTCGTTGTACTCTCCATTGTGTCTGGGGCGATTCCTGATTGTGATGCCGTCGCTCACATTATTTTTGCTATTGCAGCCGGGATGGCTGGATTTTTCATCAGGGGGGGGGGGGGGGTCATGTAATGCGAGCATAAATGGGGTTGCTGCTGGGCTCTGGCCCAATCACACGGCTCGGGGTATTGGGGGCGGAGCCCGGTATGGGGTACGTGTGGGAGGTGCCGCCGTTCACCTCGGCTCCAATGGGAAGCGAGGTGAATGGAGGTGGAACCAGCAGGGCAGTATGGGAATGCCGGATCTGATGATCTGGAAGGGGAGGAGTCAGGGTCATGTGGGAGAGACAATATAGAGGGGAGCCCGGAAGAAATCGGGGTCAGTTGATGGAGTGAAGAAGCGGGACCACGTTGGGTGTCCGCCGCGCCATCAGCCACGTGGCTGATGGGGCTTCGGCGGCACACCGTCGGCCAGCGGTGTGCGGAGCGGGGAGGAGCGGAGCGACTGACGGGAGAGGAGCTGATGGGAGAGCGCATGCGGGGCGCGCACGAGGAGGAGCTAATGGAGGTGCGTGCGTGGCACGCGAGAGGAGCGTGCGGGGCACGCAAGAGGAGCGTGCGGGGCACGCGAGAGGAGCGTGCGGGGCACGCGAGAGGAGCGTGCGGGGCACGCGAGAGGAGACGCTGGTCCCTTGTCAGGACCAGCGGGGTGTGAGAACGAGTGGAGGAGCTGAGGAGGAAGCGCGTGCGGGTGCGCGCACGAGACGACGCTGGTCCGCGGAGGAGACCAGCGGGATGCGGAGAAAGAACTTGAATAAAAGACCAACGGAGACAAGCAGTGCCTGACGGAGTTTTTTATTACACTGGAGTCAAAAGTGGACTTTTTCAAGGCAAAATAACATCGAGGAAGATGGCCGAGAACTTGAAAAAGCGTAACCCACTTGTTACGTCTTCCGACGACGAAGAGACGGCCGCCGGCACACATCCTCCAGCGACCACGTGGCAGGCCGCCGCCATCTTGAGCATCGCGGCGGAGAGGCGGCCGTGCGCTGCCATCTTGGAGGCGCCGCGTGGTGTGCTTCCTGCTGCTGAGCCGCTGTTTTGCGGGAAGGAGCCACAAGGAGAGGACGCCGACGCTGCTGCTGCTGCCGGGGCGGGAGCACCCCCGTCCTAGCTCGTGTGCGAGACACCGGAGCAGTCGCGGGAGGACGCCGCGCTCACCGTCCGAGTTCTTCGAGGCGTCTCAAGTCACCACCCTGCCGTCCTCTGCTCGCTGCAGCCACGGGCAAGTCGTGACGATATGCACCCGGCCCTAACACACACCTCACCCATCTTGCTTGTGCCGGGGTGCGATTGTTTGTTATGTCTCGAACGTGCGGAGCTGCTTGTGTTTGCTCTGTGTCAAATAGTGTTTATGCGTTGCGGCATGGGGATGTTATCTTGATGGCCAAGTTAATTATTAATTCGGTTGCGTCGAGTGTCCCGCGCTGTTACCATCCCGTGGGTTGCCGTGTGCGACGTGATTATTTTGATGATTTTTTTTGCTGCAAGGTACGACAGGGTTAACGGTGTGTGTCTGCCTGCAGCTCTGCTTGCGATTGTGCATAATGTACGACCTGTGTGGAACTTTGCTGCTTGTAATCACGATATGCTGACTGCACGTACTGTATAGACTGTCTTTCTGTATGGATACGGAGTGCGGTGCATTGTTTGACCATTGGGTTCGGGATTGTTATTAGTTGTGCGTACCTGTTCTGAAATTGATCGATTCGTGGGGGACCCTAATTTTTGGTTGTATGGGTGTTCGTGCACACGAGCTTGCATGTGTGTTCATAGAAAATTGCGAGTGTTGAGGGATGAGGGCATTGTTGGTGGCTCTGCCGTCAAGGGTGATGGGGCCGTAAATTACCGCCAAGTGGCGTCGCTCTTTCCGTTGATTGCGTGCGGCCAGGGGTTGCATTGCGAGTTGGTGTGTATGAGCAATGTGTCTTGGTCAACTATGGGTTAAAAATTTCCCCCGATATGACTGCTGTGCGCAGCGAGCTGCGGCTATGCGTAGTATCATTGGGGGTTGTTAAAACGTGACAGGGGATGTGTGTTGTGACCCCCAACAAGGGGCAGCTGGGGTGCACGCACGGGAAAAACTGCCGAAGTGGTCACACGTTGGGCCGCCATTTTTGCAAGCGCGGGAAATCGCGGGGATGCACTCGGCGCAGGGGGCCGCCATTTTGAGCGCGCGTGGGAAATCGCGGGGAAGCGCTCAGCGCAGGGGGCCGCCATTTTGAGCGCGCGCAGGAAATCGCGGGGGATGCACTCGACGCATGGGGCCGCCATTTTGAGCGCGCGCGGGAAATCACGAGGATGCGCTCGGCGCATGGGGCCGCCATTTTGAGCGCGCGGGGAAATCACGGGGATGCGCTCGGCGCATGGGGCCGCCATTTTGAGCGCACGCGGGAAATCGCGGGGATGCGCTCGGCGCATGGGGCCGCCATTTTGAGCGCGCGGGGAAAACCTCGGTGGGGCGCTTTGCGCGTGACGCCGCCATTTTGAGGTGATGCGGTTAATGGATCTCATCCCTTGACTCTCGTGTTGCGCTCTTACTTGTGTGCGTGCATTGCGTGTTGTGCGCAATGCTGGCATGTTGGCGCCCATCGGGGTAACGGGAGCATAGAGGCCCGTGTCTGACTAAGGGGAGCATGTCATTGCACCAGCATTTTGGGACTGAGATGCTGGCTGGGTTCTATTCTGGGGCAAATATTTCACCAGTATACGCCTGCCATTGTTGAGTGGGTGATGCACGAGTAGTGGTCACATCGGCCTATGGCCGATGGCTGACCTGGCAGCCCGGAGGCGAGACACTCCGTGGTATGTCTCAAACTAATGGGCCGTGTGCTCATATGGCTCGGGGAGTCGGGGTTTCATCATGCGGTTACAGACTGTTAACCTGGTGGGCCGGGGGCTCACGGAATTCAGGAGTAGAGGTTCCATTACGTGGCAGCGAACGCGGAGACCTGGCTAGCATGGGGCGTGGATTCCCCTTGCGGGTCCTCCAGCGGGAAGGGCCGCAGACTTGTTCCGCTCTGGGTTATGACGTTATTGAATGTATAGGGGAACTAGTCCTGCAGATCCTATTCGGGGATGTGGATATTGTGGGGGTTCAAGCGAATGGAATATGGCCTAGGTTAGTGGAATGTGACGGGTCCGGGGTGATTGCTAGGACGGCAGTGAGGACACATGCTAGACAGCGGGTTCAGCCTATTGGTGATAGTAAGCCTAATTTGTTCAGAATGCGTGTTGGGGAGTGCGACTCCATATCGTCAAGATATTGGCTAGGGAATATTGCCCCGTGGGGGGTCGATGGGGTCTGGCCTTTCCAAGGGATGAACCTTCCCTTGTCTGTAAAGCGTCAGACTATACGATGCTGGGGTGTGTCCATTGGTGATGGGATAGTACGGGATGGAGTGTGGCTGAGTCGTTGCGATGTGCCATTGTCTCGTCCCCGAAATTGCACTGGTCGAGTGGATGGCCAGTGGATGTTGCTGTGGTTGGACGACCACGGTGCGGCCGAAGGCAGGTTAAATGTTGCCGCTGGGGAGCGTGGCTCTCTCCACGCGAGGGTGTGCGGCCGGGGGCTGTGTTGAGAGTGACAGTGGGTAGATGCTGTGTACGTGAGATGTCTGTGCTGGTCCTCAAGAGAGGACTGCTGATGGGCAAGAGCAGGAAAATGTTTGTTGTCACGTGTAAATAATATTTTTTTGTTAAAATGTAGATACTGGGGCGTTCATCGCGTCGATTTTTGGGTATTTATTGGGTTTCTCCTTACGCGGGGCGGATTTCGATCATCTCCACTACCCTGGGGCCGGGTGGCTGTCGTGTACGACATGCGGATGTGCGTTTCGTGGTGCTGTGCCTCAGGGGGTTGGGTTCTCCTTCTCGTCACAGATCTTCGGTGCCTGACACACTAGGTGTCACCCGTTGTGCTAACCGGATGTGGACTTGAAGGGGGAGTGGAGCGCCTGTTCGTCACTCCTGCTCTACCAGTTGTTCTCTGAAGTTGGACTTGAGCCACGCGGATGGACCAGCAACACGGACACGCTCTGAGACACCGCATTCCTGATTATGCGCGTCTGCCGTTCTTGCATGTCGGTTACCGTTGTTGTGCATTACTTTCCATTCCTAAATTCTTCTTGCTTGTTGCACGGAGGACGGGCCGGTGTTCCGTACCGGATCTTGATCCCTTCTCTTTCGTTAATTGTGTTTGTCGTTGTACTCTCCATTGTGTCTGGGGCGATTCCTGATTGTGATGCCGTCGCTCACATTATTTTTGCTATTGCAGCCGGGATGGCTGGATTTTTCATCAGGGGGGGGGGGGGTCATGTAATGCGAGCATAAATGGGGTTGCTGCTGGGCTCTGGCCCAATCACACGGCTCGGGGTATTGGGGGCGGAGCCCGGTATGGGGTACGTGTGGGAGGTGCCGCCGTTCACCTCGGCTCCAATGGGAAGCGAGGTGAATGGAGGTGGAACCAGCAGGGCAGTATGGGAATGCCGGATCTGATGATCTGGAAGGGGAGGAGTCAGGGTCATGTGGGAGAGACAATATAGAGGGGAGCCCGGAAGAAATCGGGGTCAGTTGATGGAGTGAAGAAGCGGGACCACGTTGGGTGGCCGCCGCGCCATCAGCCACGTGGCTGATGGGGCTTCGGCGGCACACCGTCGGCCAGCGGTGTGCGGAGCGGGGAGGAGCGGAGCGACTGACGGGAGAGGAGCTGACAGGAGAGCACGTGCGGGGCACGCACGAGGAGGAGCTAACGGAGGAGCGTGCGGGGCACGCGAGAGGAGCGAGCGGGGCACGCGAGGGGAGCGTGCGGGGCACGCGAGAGGAGCGAGCGGGGCACGCGAGAGGAGCGTGCATGGCACGCGAGAAAAGACGCTGGTCCCTTGTCAGGACCAGTGGGGTGTGAGGACGAGTGGAGGAGCTGAGGAGGAACCACGTGCGGGGGCGCGCGAGACGACGCTGGTCTGTGGAGGAGACCAGCGGGGTGCGGAGAAAGAACTTGAATAAAAGACCAATTGAGACCAGCAGTGCCTGACGGAGTCTTTTATTACAATAGGATGGGGGGTAGTAGGTTAGGGAGTGGCAGGTGTCGGGTAAGAGAGTGTTGGGCGCAGGTGAGTGGGTGGTGGTCATCATTACCAAGTGTAGTCATTATCATCATCTTGCTCTTCATCATTATCCATCAGTCAGGATCCATTCATCATCATAGCTCATGATGACGAGGAACAAGCAAACTGACAGAGTGCAGCAACAAATAACACAAGATGCGCCATGGAATGTGGCCCAAGGCTACAGACAGCACTTACCTGTGAAGGCGTAAGCTGCAGATTTACTAACCGTGCCCGGGTTTAATCTCCGATAATATAACATCTATACAAATAAAACAACAGGAACCATCCCAAAAAAATAAATGTTTACACAAGTCAGTCTCAGCTATGAGGGAGTCACATTCACAGCCTGGATGACAATCTTGACAATAGATTTTCAGATTTTATTTTTTATTCACCCAGAACACATTGACCCCTGACCCACAATACAATGTAATTACAATTCACAGGTAACCCACAACACAATCAAGTCTATGTATATTTACGCGATTTAATCCAATAAACCTTTATCATTGATAATATTGGTCGCGAAAGCCTACGTGTTAAAGTCGATTTGTTTAACCAGGTGAGAACTCAAGAAACCAGGATGAGTCTCGGTTGCACGGAGTGATGATAATGATGCTGCTGTTGATGATTCTGTTATTGCTGATAATGATTCTATAATTATTGATGCTAGTTCCACTCCTGATGCTGATTAAGATAATGATGGAGCTACTGCTGTTGATGCTGTTGCTCCTGTTACTATTTTTTCTGCTGATGATACTTCTGCTGATGATCGAGTCGAATTGAATTTAAATTTAACGAGGTGAGAACTCAGGAGACCAGGATGAGTCTCATTGACAAGAGTGACCTAGGTCACAAAAATGAAAAAAGCAAAACAAGTCAAACGCATGCCAGCAATGAAGCAAACAGAAATCTCACCCACAGCCCAGAGCACAATGCGATTCGCGTTCACATAATTACACAACTGGTACGATATACTCAATGCGTCTCAAATCATCTACGTGTTGCTAGACACCCTGAGACTCGAGGTTGGGTTCACACCAGATTGGTGTCTCACGTTAAAGATGGGTGCTGCGGTGGCTCGGAGATGATAACTCCCTCGCCTGGTATGAAGGAGGTCGTGGGTTGGATTACGACCCTGAAAGCTGCTGTATATTTGGAGCTTGCGTTGTCTCTATCCCTGTAATAATACACAGTGTCTTTGTGTTATTAATGCGTGTTGAGACAATATTAGTCGTGTCGTATTGTAAGGTAGATCCTCACTCTAGATATATATCAGGCGCTTAATAACTTTAACCCACTTCAAAGTCAAAACACAGTTCCCATTGTTGTCAGCAGAAGCGTTATCCCATGATTCGAAGATTGTGGCTTCAGGTCCAAGTCTGAGAGCAGATAATACAAATATTAATCAAAACAAACCTTTACGAAAAATATTGGTGGCGAAAGCCCTCCTACTACTACTATGTGTTAAATGGCTTCTCTCTCTCTATGCCCTGTAAAATAAAACTAGTTTGGGTGGAGGGGGAGGAGGGGGGTCATTCGACCCCTGGTTATAACAAAAATGTTTTAACTCAGCGACGCTCAGCACACACCACGAGTAGTCCCCCCCTAGTGATGCCATCCAATTCCCACCCCGGGTTTATCGCCCAACGAGCGAGTGACCACGCGGGGACGGCGCGCGTCACCCCGCAGCGTCACGTGACGCGTGTTCCCAGCACGCCCGCGGTGGAGCTCCGCCCTCTCGGCGTTGAGCGCCACGCGGCGCGCGGTGCGAGGGACGATGGCGTCAGAGAGAAGCTTGGCTCCCCCCGCCCTCCCCCACCAGTGCGCTAACCACTGCGCCACCGCTCCACCCCACACTACGCACATGACTCTCTATGCACTAAAGAGAAAGATCCCCCGTGTAGCCTTAACAGACTGTTAGGGCAAGTGCTGTTCGTAGCGAGTAGCACCGATGAAGGCCGGTACTGTGACACAAAAGGGAGTGGGTAGGCAGCACCACGCCCAGAAATACACAAAGACAAAGACACGCACAGACACAGTAACAAAGACACAAACACAATAACAAAGACACACAAAGACAAAGACACGCACAGACACAGTAACAAAGACACAAACACAATAACAAAGACACACAAAGACAAAGACACGCACAGACACAGTAACAAAGACACAAACACAATAACAAAGACACACAAAGGCACGCACAGACACAGTAACAAAGACAAACACAATAACAAAGACACAGAGAAAGGCATACACACACCGACCCACTTACCCGGAAACCAAAATCCCCCGTATAGCTTTCAAATACTGTTGAGTTAAGTGCTGCTAGTGAGGAGCACCTATGAAGGCCAGCCTGGCAGAGACCCGCCTTTGTATCCCCAGGGGCGATATTTACTGATCGCACCAGGTACTCATTTGAGGCTGAGTCGATCTAGGGGAGACCCAAGACCGATTCATATAATCGCTATCAATGTTGTTGGTAAACCGGTCATGGGCCTCCCCTAGGTCGTCTCAGCCTCAAATAAGTACCTGGTACAATGTGTAAATATCGCCATTTGGGAAACAAAGGCGGCCAGGCGTGATGGTGGCCACCCACACCCTCGTGTGAAGTGCCGGCCTTTATAGGTGCTCACTAACAGCACTTGCCCGTACAGTCTGTTAAGGCTATATGGGGGATATTTGTCTTTGTATCTGTGTGTGTATCTGTGTATTTATCTGTGTGTATGTATCTGTTTGTGAGTGTATTTGTGAGTGTATGTACATGTGTCTATCTGTTTGTGTGTCTGTGTGTTTGTATGTCTGTGAGTGTGTTTGTCTATCTGTGTGTGTGTCTGTGTAGTCTTAACAGACTGTTGGGGAAAGGGCTGTTAGTAGCAAATAACAGAGCCTGTGAAGGCTGTCACTCTTGCACACGAGGGGGTGGGTGGCCAGCACCAAAACAAAAATACACACAAAGACACACACACAGACACACACACAGACACAATAACAAAGATACACACACAGACACAATAACAAAGACACAGACAAAGGTATACAGACCAACCCACGAACCCAAATAAAAGTATCCCCCGTGTAGCCTTAACAGACTGTAGGGGCAAGTGTTGTTTGCTAGTAGCACCTATGAAGGCCGGCACTGTGGCACATGAGGGGGTCGGTGACCAGCACCACGCCCGACCCGCCTTTGTCTCCCCAGTGGCGATGTTTGCACATCGCAGCAGGTACTAATTTGAGGCTCAGTCGACCTAGGGGAGAGCCTGGACTGATTCCGATAAACGTCACTGGTGTTGGTGAACCGGTCATGGGCCTCCCCTAGGTCGAATCAGCCTGAAAAAAGAGTTCCTGGAACGGTGTGTAAACATCACCACTGGGGAGACAAAGGCGGCCGGGCGTGGTGTTGGCCACCCACCCCCTAGTGTGCTGTGCCGGCCTTCATATGGGCCGTCCATAAATGACATCACACGATTTTTGACCCCCCCCCCCCCTTCGACACACGGCGTCATAAAAAGTCAGACCCCCCCTCAAATGTGACGTCACAAAGCTCTGCCCCCCCCCCCAAGAAAATAAAACATGCCTCAAATAGCTTTAAACTATTGTCATTGTAGTGCATATTTAATGTGGCGCTGCACTCTGATGTTGTAGGAGAAAACATTTGTAAAAAAAAAGTCTATTTAATTAAGTAGAACGTGTTGTCGAAATTTATTTAAGTTGAGCATTTTGACATGACGTCACATTTTTCACCCCCCCCCCCCCCCCCATCGTCACAAATGTCTGCCCCCCCCCCCCAGGTGCGTGACATCATTTATGGACGGACCCATAGGTGCTCGCTAACAGCACTTGCCCCAACAGCCTGTGAAGGCTACACGGGGGATCTGTGTCTTTGTGTGCGTGAGTCTGTGCGTTGTGCCCGTTTCTCTTCACTGCTCACACTCCGTGCTCTCAAGACGCACGACTCAGATCCAGAATCCTCACTGAGACATCAACATCATCCACATACAGTGCGGGGTAGAGCGGTTGACTAAACGAGTGGTGGATGGAGTGCAGCAACTCCATGGAGTCTGCGCAGTAAAACGACAGCAGCCCCGCCTCCCAGTGCAGGTGACACCCGACTCTCCGGGGAGGATCCCTCAACGGCACTGAGGTCTCTACATCACCATGACACACTGAGCAGCTGTTGTTATTTTTACATAAAACCCAGGATGAGTCGTTGTGTCCCAGCCTGCACTCTTTACCACTCCCTTTCCGTGCGATCGTCCCGTACGCGACTCCAACCTCACTCCACCCCGCCTCACCCCCCACGTCCACCTCCCAGTAGTGCTGACCCGACGAGAAGCTCTCGGAGCACAGGGCTTGGTCCCAGTAGTCAAAGCGGTGTGGGTGATCGGGGCGACCCTGGAAGACAGCGGTCCACGTCACCGTCCTGAGATCCGAGGAGATCTGGAGGTTGTTGTGGGCCGAGTTTGGGTCCAGAGTCGGTGAGCGTCCGTCTGCAGTAACGATAATCACAGTAGCCGTGTATCAACAGCACCACTATAACAACAGCACTCGTGCACTAACACGCACGTGCACTACAATAGAGCAATTCATAATGAGCATTGTTATACAACGTTGTAATGCGTAGCTATCGGTGTGATGACATGTAACGGGCACTTTGTCAATCCACTGCTGGATGAGGGCCTCCTTACGCCGTGCGGGTCGCGGGGGATATTTGACCATACTTCACCACGCCGGTCACCACGCCGGTCACCGCGCGTTGGTGAAGGCAGGCGGCGCAGCTGGCGAGAGCACAGAAGTACAGTACAGCGGTGCGTTTATCTGCCCCGCCATCTACATTTTTTAAAGTCGAGCTTCAGTTCAATATTCACTGTGTAATAGATGTAAAACATGTGATGATACCATCAAAATGTGAACTGCTCTATATATTCTAATGTAAGGCTGAAAACTTAAAATATATTAATTGCTTCCAACATGTATTTATTAAAAAATTTAATTGAAATAGAACGATCAAACATAGAACAATTGTTAAGTTTTTTCGCTAAAGTCACGTAGGTAAAATAATAATAAAATAAAGTGATACAGTAAATTTAGCTGTGACGGTCCCACCTGAAGACGGAGACTTGTGTTGCCTTCGAAACGTCGTGATTTAATTGAGTTATTTTCATGTATTATTATTTTTATTTATTTATTTTTACCTACGTGACTTTACCGAAACAACCTAAGAGTATGAATCCTTGCAGTCACGAAAGCTTCAAATCTAGAATTAATTGTTAAGTTAAATAAAAAAAGTTCTAATAATAAAAAATAAAACATTCCAATAAGAAATAGGACTTTTCAAAAATCGCAGCCTTTGCGATTTGCTAATCGCATTGTTTCAAATTGCGACTTCGATTTGAAATCGATTCATCGTTCAGCCCCACTGTGCGGTAGTGCCCGTGGGAGGCAGTGGATCACAGCAGCAGCGTGGATATCAACACCGCCGCAGCGTCTCTGTGTGTGTACAACAAACACAAACATCTCCCGTGTGTCACCTTTCACAGACTGTAGGGGCAAGTGGTGTTGGTGAGCACCTGTGAAGGCCGGCACAGCACACGAGGTGGGTGTGATAGTGTAGTGATGTACCCTCGTGTGTGTGATAGTGTAGTGGTGTACACTCGTGTGTGTGTGTGATAGTGTAGTGATGTACACTCGTGTGTGTGTGTGTGATAGTGTAGTGATGTACACTCGTGTGTGTGTGTAATAGTGTAGTGATGTACACTCGTGTGTGTGTGATAGTGTAGTGATGTACACTCGTGTGTGTGTGTGTGATAGTGTAGTGATGTACACTCTGTGTGTGTGATAGTGTAGTGATGTACACTGTGTGTATGATAGTGTAGTGATGTACACTCGTGTGTGTGTGATAGTGTAGTGATGTACACTCGTGTGTGTGATAGTGTAGTGATGTACACTCGTGTGTGTGATAGTGTAGTGATGTACACTCGTGTGTGTGTGTGATAGTGTAGTGATGTACACTAGTTTGTGTGTGTGATAGTGTAGTGATGTATACTGTGTGTGTGTGATAGTGTAGTGATGTACACTCGTGTGTGTGTGATAGTGCAGTGATGTACACTCGTGTGTGTGATAGTGTAGTGATGTACACTCGTGTGTGTGTGTGATAGTGTAGTGATGTATACTGTGTGTGTGTGTGATAGTGTAGTGATGTACACTCGTGTGTGTGTGTGATAGTGTAGTGATGTACACTCGTGTGTGTGATAGTGTAGTGATGTACACTGTGTGTGTGAGATAGTGTAGTGATGTACACTGTGTGTGTGAGATAGTGTAGTGATGTACAGTCGTGTGTGTGATAGTGTAGTGATGTACACTGTGTGTGTGAGATAGTGTAGTGATGTACACTCGTGTGTGTGATAGTGTAGTGATGTACACTGTGTGTGTGAGATAGTGTAGTGATGTACTCTGTGTGTGTGAGATAGTGTAGTGATGTACACTCATGCGTGTGTGTGATAGTGTAGTGATGTACACTCGTGTGTTTGTGATGGTGTTGTGATGTACACTCGTGTGTATGTGATGGTGTTGTGATGTACACTCGTGTGTGTGTGTGTGTGTTAGTGTTGTGATGTACACTGTGTGTGTGTGATAGTGTAGTGATGTACACCCGTGTGTGTGTGATAGTGTAGTGATGTACACCCGTGTGTGTGTGATAGTGTAGTGATGTACACTCGTTTGTGTGTGTGATAGTGTAGTGATGTACACTCGTGTCTGTGATAGTGTAGTGATGTACACTCGTGTGTGTGTGATAGTGTAGTGATGTACACTCGTGTGTGTGTGTGTGTGATAGTGTAGTGATGTACACTCGTGTGTGTGTGTGATAGTGTAGTGATGTACACTCGTGTGTGTGTGATAGTGTAGTGATGTACACTCGTGTGTGTGATAGTGTAGTGATGTACACTCGTGTGTGATAGTGTAGTGATGTACACTCGTGTGTGTGTGATAGTGTAGTGATGTACACTCGTGTGTGTGTGATAGTGTAGTGATGTACACGCGTGTGTGTGTGATAGTGTAGTGATGTACACTCGTGTGTGTGTGTGATAGTGTAGTGATGTACACTGTGTGTGTGTGATAGTGTAGTGATGTACACTCGTGTGTGTGTGTGATAGTGTAGTGATGTACACTCTGTGTGTGTGATAGTGTAGTGATGTACACTCGTGTGTGTGATAGTGTAGTGATGTCCACTCGTGTGTGTGATAGTGTAGTGATGTACACTTGTGTGTGTTTGTGTGATAGTGTAGTGATGTCCACTCGTGTGTGTGATAGTGTAGTGATGTACACTGTGTGTGTGTGTGTGTGATAGTGTAGTGATGTACACTCGTGTGTGTGTGTGATAGTGTAATGATGTACACACGTGTGTGTGTGTGATAGTGTAGTGATGTACACTCGTGTGTGTGTGTGATAGTGCAGTGACGTACACTCGTGTGTGTGTGTGATAGTGTGGTGATGTACACTCGTGTGTGTGTGTGATAGTGTAGTGATGTACACTCGTGTGTGTGATAGTGTAGTGTCGTCACTATGTAGTGATTTACACGGTCAACCAGGGTGAAGCCCTTGGCTGGCTGGCTGTCTGATAAACCTCTGAATATTCACAAATCATTCTCAAGGTGCCTTTGATTCTGAGAGCTTTACACATTAACACTGAACCCTAAGAATCCTAACTGTGTCTAAATCTGTATCACGCTGCCTCAAGTACTAATTATGAATCCTCAGAATCTCAGCCACAGCGTCTCTGTGGTAAACACTCACAGAGACAGCATAGCAACAGCATCCTCATTCAATAATACAAAAGAGTAGTGTTAATAGAGCTCATGTAAAACTCCTTTGCACTCGTGTGTGTGCTGTATATTAATGTAGAGGTATTGCAATACAAGGGCTATCGTAATGTATGTGTATGTATGTGTAGTGGTGAAAACTACTCGCTGTTTGCAAGCTGTGAGAGAGCGGATCATAAACAGGGTTTTCCCGCTCGTTAGAACGGTCAGGGTCAAATAGGGTAAGGTGGGATCCAAACGCCAGATTGGGAAAGACCAATCGGCAGGTTCCACAAGGTGGCCAGGGATTGGACAACTCGGCCACGAACAGGTATAAAAGCCAGAGCGCTGAGAGCTCTTGGCCAGTTCTGCTACACGAAAACCCAAGTTGGCCGAAGACATCTAGGACCCTGGACCAAGCCCTCCAGCCCTTATCAGGGCTAGGGCTCAGTGTAACCAGTGGTCTGGGAGAGATTAGGTCCTAGATAGCTAGGACCCTGTCTCCCAGCCTTCCCGCCCTTGTGAGAGCGAAGGCCCTGAGCGACCAGAGGTCAGGGACCCGCCGGGCCAGCGGTGGGTCAGTGTGCCTCCCCTAGGTCCAGCCAGAGGACGCTGGGATAGCAGGAAGATTAGATAGACAGCAAGGTCCGGAGGCTGTACCTCCTTAGAATATGAGGTAAGCGTGAGTGTGGAGCTGTACAAGGTCTGGAGGCTATACCTCCTCAGGGTAACGGGTGAGGGGACCATATACCCCTTTGTGTGATAGGGACTGTGTATTAAGACAATAAACAGTGTGTGCCATAAAGAAGTTTAGAAGTCCGTCCTTTACAACGCTATATATGCACATTGATACACATGGTCAGCCACAGTGATTCCCCAGTATGGCTCTGTGAGCCTCGGGTATTAACCTTGAACCCCAATAATCCTTACTGTGCCTTAGAAGGGATAAAGCAGCTTCAAGCATTATGAATGAATAATGCGAATCGGTAGGCTGCCTTAGTTTGGTTATGAGCCTACAGCATTAACAATGAACCCTACGCATCACAATGGTGATGTGGTCTTTCTCGAGTCTGATGATGACATCCATTACAGGGAAGACTTATTGTCATATATTAATCTGCTACAATGGTTGCTTTGGCCAACAGCATCCTCACTGGATAATACACACGTGTAATATCAATGGAGCTCATGTAATAGTGAAATACACTCATGTGTGCTATATATTGTCCAATGAATACATTACAGTCGTAATGTTTATCTTTGCACGTGCAGTGCGGTGATAGGCAATATTAACCAAGGTTATGCCTTAGTCTGGCTCTGTGAGGCTCAGCCATTAACTGGGGAAGCTAAGAATTGTAAAGGTGCCTTAGTTTGACTCTCTGTGCATCAAAATGTTAACATGAAGCCTAAGACTCCTATGTCTTAGTCTGGATGTGTGATCCTTGGGTATTAACAATCAACGATAAGATTCCTTGTTCTAAAATCTATAGTCTTTATCATTGAACCGTACAAATCCTACAGGCAGCCTTTGTGTCTGCAGTGGTGAACTTTACAAGATGTACTAGGTACTCATTAAGGCTGGGTGGACCAAGGAGGGATCCAAAATTGGTTCTAAATCCACTCACCACTGATGTTAGCCATGAATAGCCTGTTGGTGATGATGTTTTGTAGCTCAGTGCACAATACATCCAATCTTCACTGGATATCCGTACTCACTGTCGCTCATCCATACAACCAGACACCTCCGATTAGCACGGTTGGTGTAAAAGAAGTTCAATGTAGATCTATATACTTTTAATAAGACAAAGATACCCCCGTATATCCTTAGACGTTTGGGGCAAGTGCTGTTAGAAAGCACCTATGAAGGCCCGCATGGCACACGACGGGGTCAGCACCACGTCAGGCCCTATTTGTCTCCCCAGAGGTGATGTGATGTTTACACACCGCACTAGGTACTCATTTGAGGCTGCGTCGAACTCGGGGAGGCCCAGGACCGGTTAAGATGATCCATCACTGGTTTTGGCCTTGAGCAGGAATCACACCCAGGATACCAGGTTCATAGCGCAGTGTGCTAACCACTACACTACCGCTCCACAACATACTTGTACAAGCACAATTATACGCGCAATAACACACACGCACAGATGGTAAGAGTCCGTGGAACTCACACATGAATGCCAGCAGGTTGACCCCAGCTCCCTGCAGGGCGCTCATCACGGCGATGTCTTTTTTGCTGAGAGATGAGTGTGGAGCTTCCTTCTGAGCGTCTCTCCTATGACACCAGAACCAGCAGTGACTCACACAGCCCGTGTCTTACACTGCATCAACACACAGCATCACCACTCACAGCACCATCACACATAGCCCGTGTCTTACACTGCATCAACACACCGCATCACCACTCACAGCATCATCATCATCACACATCGCATCATCACACACAGCCAGTGTCTTACAAAGCATCATCACACACAAAGTAACACAGCATCACAGATCGTGGTACACAGCATCATTACACTCATCATCGTCATGCAGTCCATGTCCCACACAAGGCGTCACCCCGTGTGTTAATCTGTGCAAGTTGATGAGTCCATACCGGTTTGTCTCCTTCAGGTGAACCTGCAGGAGTCAGACACAGGGGGCGCGAATCAGTTTACCTCCAGCCACATTAACCACACGGTGATTGGTAGACGCGATGAGGCTGCACTCAACCATTTGCTTATCCCAGTGTTGTTGGTTGTAATCAAGACAAAGCCGTGGACTCGTTTGGACTCGATGGTTCTCATCAGCAAGGTGTGGCCTCTCAAACCGTTGCCACGGGCAATAGGCGTACGTGTCACTCGACATTGAGTGGCAGTGATTGGAAATAATTTTCCACTGCATCGTGTTACCTTTGTCAAAAGTTTAGAATTTTTGGGAAATTGTTTGGGCCTAAAAACCTCAGAGAAGCCCACTTTTGATACAATTTTGGGCCCAAAAGTCGGTAATGTACATACGTAACGTACCTACATATTGATTAACTATGAATAGCCCAACTAATAATCGAGATCCATTGTCATGTATATGCATACATTAACTCACCTTTCCCACTCTGGGCTTCGCACATGATTGGCTCAGGGTGATGACATCACATTTATTCCTCGAAGACCAAAACAGGAGAATTTCTCCACAATTCTGACGGTCACCTGATGAGGCTGGTTGTAATTACTGGAAAAAGTTGTACTCCAATTGTAAAGGTTATTTGTTTATTCTCCAACACAATGGTGTGCTGAACTAGTAACTTATTGGCATTTTATATTTACGTGACAAATCTAATTGGTTGTATCGGGTGGTGGCGGGTTTAACGACACCTTTATATTTAAGCGATCTAATGAAAAAAAAAACTTCTATCCAGGGTGAACACTTGTTGAAGCAGACAATCTTCGGATTGGTTTAAACTTTCCGAGACTGATCAAATAATAAATGCCTGTGGCTTTCGTGATGTTAAAAGCTCTTCTCTTTTCAGCATTACTCTTGGTTGATCGACATTTGGATACATGAATTAACTAAATCTAGCGGTAAGTAACTTAAATCTGTATATTACAGGACCATGTGGTTAGATGTTGTAGTGCCAACGTCTGTATAAATTACCAACCGTTTATTAACTCGAAGGATTTGTGTGTTAAGTTTCGTAGATAGAAATATAATAATAAAAATAAAGTTAATGAAAATAAAAAGAATAAAAATAAAATAATAATAAACAAAACACTTCATTTTTATTTTTCTATCTACGTGACTTTACCGACAGAACCAAAGAATATGAATTCCTGCAGTCACGAAAGTTTAAAGTCAAAATGTTAATCGTTTATTCATTATTTGGAAATTCAGTAGTAAGTTATATTTTTTACTAGAGCATACAAATTCACGTTGGTGGACTTGTTTCAATAAAATATATGGCCGATAGATTGTATTGACAATGCAAGTTGCGTTATTATGTTCTTTGTGATACCTTGCATGTGCCGCCTTTCTAAATGTACAGGCAGTTTTCGTCGTAAAACGCGAACTTAATCACGGAACAATGTTTTTTCAGTGGAGCGATCCTTCGCGAGATGTAATGAGTCAGCCTCGTGCTGGCAGTGAGTGTTTGTGCATGTGTAATGCGAGCAAGGATTGAGGGGGGGTGGAGTCTGGGTCACGTGGGGAGTGGGTGGAGTTAGGGTCACGTGGGGGAGAGGATTTAGGGAGAGAACCGGAAGGGGAAAGGGGAGTTGAGACGGAGTGAAATACGAGGAGGCCACGCTGGGCAAGACGGAGAGTGTGGCGCGGTTGCCACGCGGTGGGAGACGTCGACACCGACGGCCATCGGTGTCAGATGCTAGAGAGCTAACGGGGCAGTGAGAGGCTAGCTGTGAAAGGGGCAGCAGTGACGCTAGAGATCGGGGCAGCGGTGTGGCTGCAAGAATCGCCTGACGGGGCAGCAGGGAGACTGCATAGTGGAACAGCAGGGAGCCTGCATAACGGAGCAGCCGAGGGCTGTGGAGAGGTCGTCGAGCGGGACGCGGGCCTGAGCGAGACGCCGTGGTACGGAGATTCTACGAACCCAATAAAGGACAACGGAGATCGACATCTGAGAGAGAGTCCTTTATTACATTGGTGTCAGAAGTGAAACGGCATGTCAAAACAGCTCAGGAAGAAGACCGTCCCTGCACCATCTTCGGGGACGAGCGGGGTTCCAGCCGTGCAGGACGTGGCCACTTCGGTGGGCCCACCCGCGCGACTGGACGCTAACGATGGATGGCGACAGGTGGCGGCGCAACTGGAGGCGCTGAAGACGGTACTGGCGCAATTGTGCGTTCTCGTCACGCCGGCAACGACTTCGGGGAGGCCCGGCAAGGAACAACGGGCCGGGGCCTTGCCGTCGCCGTCAGCCTTCTCGACCACGCGGCATGAAGACGCCATCTTGGGCGTGGCCGAGGAAGAACGGCGGGAACCCGCCATCTTGCGCCCTCCGCCGCGGGAAGCCGCCATCTTGCACACGTTGCAAAGCGACGCCATCTTGTCGCTGCCGCGCGTGTCACTATCGGAGGAGGACGGAGGAGCAAGAACCCGCAGCCGTCATTTGACAACGGTCAAATAATTCTCAATCGGCGGCGATTGGAGCGCATTCGCCTGCCACTTTCAAGCGGCCGTACGCTCCGCCATGTGGACGGACGCAGAGGCCCTGGAAGTCTTATCAACACTTCTCGACGACGAGTCCGTCCGGTTCTTCCGCTCCATCAAGGCCGACAAGAAGAAGACGCTGCAGGGTGTCTTCGAGGAGATGGCGGATGCGTACGAGCCTCCGGACGACGCCCATCGGAGATTTATTCAGCGCCAGCAGGCGCCTGATGAATCGCCGGTGGCCTACAGAGGCGCAGTTCTAGAACTTGCGATGGCGGCATACCCCGAGACGGAGCCCGATTTGTTGGAGCCCCTCGTGTTGGGCAAGATGCTCGAATTATCTAGAGACCTTGGGATCCCCATGCCGGTGTGCAGCCATGATGAATTGACGTCCCGTGCTGTGACTAAGTACTTGGACGCTCAATTTAATCTCCGACGCTGGAAGCAGGCGTCGGCTTGGACGGGGGGGCCCGTCGTTGAAAGGCGGTGCTACGGGGTGGGATCCTACGAAGGCGATTTACGTTCCTGACGACAAGGGTCCGCAGGAGTTTACGGCCGCCTCCGCCCAGTGGCCTGCTCGGGGGGGGACAGGGCTGAGGTCCGCGCCGCCGGCGCGGGAGCGTTGGGACAGGGGGGGTGCCGTGCGTCGAAATGATGTGGAGTGCTTCCGCTGCGGCCGTAAGGGCCACTTCACAAGGGACTGCTGGGCTCGCATCCCGGGGCCGCCCCCAGCACGAGGCCGCGACCACGGACGCCGCACGAAAAGACCCACCAGTACAGGCAAGTCGGTGCGCACCAGACACCCGGCAAGGCCTGTCACCTCATGCATCATCATCGCCGCGCGGTCCGTGTGTCGTTAACAACAAGGTGCCTCCAGTTGACCCGGGTCGCTCGCTGATGCAATGGCGCCGATTGGCACGCAGGGTAGTTGCGGCCGCTACGGGGTCGTCCACGGTACCGGGTTCCATTCAGGGGGTCGAGGTGCGTATTTTGGTGGACTCCGGTGCGTCCGCGACCATTATTTCGGAAGTCATTTTTCATCTTTTGGGCATTCCGCCAGGGAGAGTGCGAGCAGTTTATGATTCATGCATAGCGGCGAATGGGGGAAGTATGGGCATTGTGGGCCAGGTGGACGCCAACATAACCATCGGGGGAGTGTCGGCTTCAGGGACCGTGTTGATCTCTAGGTCCCTCGCGGTGCCCTGTTTGTTGGGGACTGATTTCCTGGCAAAAATGCCCATTCAAATAAGGATTGATCAAAACTGCATTGAATTACCGGGGGGGCGTAAAATTTCGTTCCTACCGTCGCCATGGGGCCGGTCTGCCCCTGTTTGCCAGGTGCAGGCGCTGTCCGAGGTATCTGTTGACATTCCACCTGGTTCGCAGATGCTTATCCCGTTGAGATATCGGAAGCCAGTACCTGGCGTTGAGGGAGCGGCGGGGGTTCTGTTATCGCCATCCACGGCTATAACGGGCGGCTCGGCGCTGGTTGGGGCACAAACAATTGTCCGGCCGGGCCAGCCCCCATTCTTACAGGTGCTAAATGGGAGTGCAGAGAATGTCAGTGTCCCGTCCGGAACGGTTGTGGCTCACGTCACAACCGCGTTCACGACCCATGACAACCGGGTCTGCCGGGAAAGGGTAGGGGGGGTTTCGGGGCCAACGGGGCAGGATGACCGTTGGGTTGCCGAGTTATGCGGGGAGAATTCGTCCCTGACCAGGGAGCAGCGGTCCGCGCTTCACGCGCTGTTGCTAAGTTATTCCGACGTGTTCAGCTCGGATGATTTTGACTTGGGACGCACCTCCCTGCTTTCCCACCACATTGAGACGGGGGATGCCGCTCCGATTCGGTTGAACTCGCATCGGTTGAGCCCGACGGAGCGGGATCAGGTTCGCGGGGCAGTGGAGGACATGCTAGCCGCTGATATTATATCTCCGTCTAACAGTCCATGAGGCGCGCCGGTGGTCCTTGTGAAAAAGAAGGATGGGAAACTGCGATTTTGCGTCGATTTTCGTAAATTGAATAAGGTGTCCGTCGCAGACGCGTACCCACTTCCGCGTATGGATGATTCCCTCGATGCCTTGTCTGGAGCGAAGTTTTTTTCAACATTGGATCTCTCTTCGGGGTTCTGGCAGCTTCCCCTTGACGAGTCTTCGAGGGAAAAGACGGCTTTTCGCACGCCGCAGGGACTGATTTAGTTTAATTGCCTTCCGATGGGCTTGAATGCGGCTCCAGCCACCTTTCAGCGGTTGATGGAGCTGGTGTTAACGGGTCTGCAGTGGGAGACATGTTTGATTTATTTGGACGATGTCATCGTCTTTAGCCGCACATTTGACGAACATTTGCAGAGATTGGAGACGGTTTTTGCTAGGATGCGCTCCGCAAATTTAAAATTCAAACCAAAAAAGTGTCACCTACTGCAACGATCCGTGCGTTATTTGGGACACATAGTCAGTGCGGACGGGGTGGCCACGGACCCGGAGAAGACGGCGTGCGTCCGTAACTGGCCAACCCCGGCCTCGGTTGGGGACGTCCGTCGCTTCTTGGGGTTCGCCTCATACTATCGCAGGATCGTCCCAAACTTTGCTATGATCGCTAGGCCCTTGCACCTCCTTACGTGTAAAGGTCGGAGGTTCAGTCGGGGTCCGCCAGAGGAAGCGGCGTTTCAGGGCCTACGCGATCGGTTGGCGACGGCGCCGACATTGGACTATCCGGATTTCGATAGACCGTTTATTCTGGATACGGACGCTAGTGACACTGGGATTGGGGCCGTTCTGTCACAGTCCAAAGGCGGCATGGAGCGCGTGGTAGCCTACGGTAGCCGTGTACTGTCCCCGGCAGAAACCCGCTACTGCGTCACTCGCCGCGAATTGTTGGCTATTGTCCATTTTCTCCGCCAATATTGGCCGTATCTTTACGGCCGGTCATTTATTGTGCGCATGGACCATGCGGCTCTGCAATACGCCCTGAGGGTTGACCAACCGTCTGGCCAATTGGCACGATGGTTGGAGACCCTGCAGGAATTTTCATTCGACATACAATATCGGAAGGGGTCGCGTCACGCGAATGCGGACGCACTCTCTAGATTACCGCAGGGGTCCCCTTGCGCTTGCGCGTTGGGTACGAATAGGTGTACGCCGGTTCAGCTACCCCCTCGGCCTGTCGTGTCAGCTGTCGAGATGCCTGGGGCTCCGGTGTGCCCAGGACCGGCCGATGGGGTTCTGAACCTGCCGCGCTCGGTATGGATTCGCGAACAATTGCTTGACGACTCGTTGGGGGCTTTACGGAGTCGGGCTGCGAAGGGAGCGGGGAAATTGCTGTTCGGTGGGACGCCGGGGGCCGCTCTCTGGGATGGGTTGCTCATGTGGAGAGAGGGATTGCATGACCGCTGGCGTCTGGTGGTATCATCGTCGCTATGGTACGAATTGATTCGGACTCTGCACGGCGACACTTTGTTACATCTCGGGGTGCAAAAGACTTTGTTAACATTACAGCGTGACTACTTCTGGCACGGCATGACGACGGATGTCGTCGGACACATTCGGGCGTGTCCCGAGTGTGCCCGGCGGAAGCCGCCTAAAAACCCTTACGTGCCGCCGGTGCAGTCTATACAAGTGTCTCGAATCAACGAGTTGGTGGCGCTGGATATTTTGGGACCTTTCCCGCCGTCCGCTAGGGGTAATAAATATTTTCTGGTCGGGGTAGAATATCTTTCACGCTGGCCTATGGCTTGGCCCTTACCAGTCGGCGGCGTCTATCACGGACGCCTTCCTATTTGGATATGTGATGGACAAGGGGGCGCTGGAGAGGCTACTCATGGATCAGGGGCGAAATTTTTCTTCCAAATTGTTGGCGGAAGTGTGCGCTGCTCTGGGAACCAAGAAGGTTCGTACATCTCCATACCACCCGCAGACGGATGGCATGGTGGAACGCCTTAATCGGACGCTGTCGGCCATGCTATGTCACACGGTTGACGAGAAACAAGCGGATTGGGACTTCCATATACCTGGGGTACTCTCCGCGTATCGGATGACGCCTCATGCGTCCACTGGGTATTCTCCATTTTTTCTCATGTACGGCTGCGAGAATGTGCCGCCGGTGGAAGTGCAGCTGAGTACGGGGGCGAAGGGTCCTGTTAAACCTCTCCCCGAATATATTCAGGACATGGTTCGACGCGTCGCCGAGGCACGGGAGGGGGCCCGGTTGGCTACTGCCAAGTCTCAGGCGCGAAACGAGCGTTGCGCCCAACGCTCGACCGGTACATGCCCCTGGCGAGTGGGGGACATGGCATGGCTGCACTGCCCGCAGGTGCGGCCAGGGACCTCCCCTAAGCTTCACAAACCATGGCAGGGGCCGGTTAAGCTTATTGAAGTCCCTAACCCGCAATCCGCACGGGTTCGGTTCGGATCGCGGCGCTGGTATGTTCATACGTCTAGGCTGTGTCTGTTGCACCCGACGCACCTATGCCCTTGCCTGTTGACTCTGCAAGCGCGCCTGTCGTGCCTTCTGCAGACAAACCAGCCGTGACGCAGGCGGATGTGGCGAATCCTGCTTTGGGTGGGCCTACCACGGCGATGGGGCCACTTGGCCCCGCTGCCCTTCCAACCCCACCACAGACACGGTTGCCGGAGACCCCGGACTTGGGTCTCCCTGGGGGACGGGGCCTTGGCGTTGACGGGCCTCCAAAAGCGGCGGGCGGTTCTACTCCCGTCGATCTTAAGACCCAGTCGCGTTCTCGGTCCGTGGGGGTACCGCCGCCCGTTCGAGACGGGCCGGCGACCCGCACGTGTTCCAAATCCCTTTCCTTTCGTTGATTGTTATTGTTCTTGTTATCGTTTTATACTCTTCGTTGTCCAGTGATGCCAGATGGTTCCAATATTGCTCGCACTATATATATTTTTTGTAATTGTTGCAGCCGGGGACGGCTGGGTTTTCATTAGAGGGGGGGGGGGGGGGGGGTCGTGTAATGCGAGCAAGAATTGAGGGGGGGTGGAGTCTGGGTCACGTGGGGAGTGGGTGGAGTTAGGGTCACGTGGGGGAGAGGATTTAGGGAGAGAACCGGAAGGGGAAAGGGGAGTTGAGACGGAGTGAAATACGAGGAGGCCACGCTGGGCAAGACGGAGAGTGTGGCGCGGTTGCCACGCGGTGGGAGACGTCGACACCGACGGCCATCGGTGTCCGACGCTAGAGAGCTAACGGGGCAGTGAGAGGCTAGCTGTGAAAGGGGCAGCAGTGACGCTAGAGAGCGGGGCAGCGGTGTGGCTGCAAGAATCGCCTGACGGGGCAGCAGGGAGACTGCATAGTGGAACAGCAGGGAGCCTGCATAACGGAGCAGCCGAGGGCTGTGGAGAGGTCGTCGAGCGGGACGCGGGCCTGAGCGAGACGCCGTGGTACGGAGATTCTACGAACCCAATAAAGGACAACGGAGATCGACATCTGAGAGAGAGTCCTTTATTACACACTAGTGGGGGGGACTACTCATGGTGTGTGCCGAGCGTCGCTGGGATAAAACATTTTTGTTATAACCATGGGGTCGAGGGACTCCTCCACCCACCAAAGTAGTTGTATTGTACAGGGCATAGAGATAGAGAAGCCATTTTAACACGTAGAAATAGTAGGAGAGCTTTCGCCACCAATATTTTTCGTGATTAAGGTTTGTTTTGTTTAAAGTTTTAATTATCTGCTCTCAGACTGAGACTTTGGACCTCCAGCCACACCCGAGGATTCATGGGATAACGCCTCTCTCTCTGCTGACAAAAATTGGAATTGTCTTTTCTCTTTGAAGTCTGTTATGTAATTAAGTCTGATAAATATCTAGAGTGAAGGTCTACCTTGCACTACAACACAACTAATATTATTTATAATATAGGTTTATGGGTCAGATCGCGTTATTTATAAATGTGTCGTAACCCTCCACCACCCGACACGGCCAAACAGTAAAAAAATGTGTCACGTTTTCAAATGACAAAATAATTCACTTCTTTAGCCCACCGGTGTGCTGAAGAGAGGATCAACAGCATTTAAAAATTTGAGTACGACGTTTCGCTGATAATTACAATCAGCTTCATCGGGCAAGAATGGTGAAGCTCTCCTGTTGCTTCCGTTCTTAAATAGAACAGCCTCAGGGTGACGTCATCATTTAATTCAATTCAATCAGGTGCAGTGATTCGAGGCAAGGAGGGGGGTATTGTAATTATATAGATTGGTAATCATTCAATTGTTACTCATTGGTAATTGTTTCCCTTATAAGGAACTAGCGGGAAGTACCCGGCGTTGCTCGGGCGAAAAAGGCAGACACACACATGGACTTACACACAGATATTGAGCCGCACACATAGAAACACATCGACTTAGATCAGGGGTCCTCAAACTTTTTAAACAGGGGGCCAGTTCACTGTCCCTCAGACCGTTGGAGGGCCGGACTATAGTTAAAAAAAACTATGAACAAATTCCTATGCACACTGCATATATCTTATTTTGAAGTGAAGAAACAAAACGGGAACAAATACAATATTTAAAATGAATAACAAGTAAAGTTAAATCAACAAACTTGCCAGTATTTCAATGGGAACTATGGGCCTGCTTTTGGCTAATGAGATGGTCAATGTCCGGTTCCATATTTGTCACTGCTAGTCGTAACAAGTGATGCAAGTGTGCATCTGTTAGTCTAGATCTGGTTGGAGATTTCAAATGTTTCATTCTGGAAAAAGTTTGTTCAAAGACATAAGCGCTGCCAAAGATGGTTGCCATTTTGAGTGCATGGTTCCTGAGATGAGGATATGTCTCAGAGGGGAGAAATGCATAGAAATTATGAAGGCTGCTTGACTTGAATGCGTCTTTCAGAGAGTCACAATTCTGCAGTTCAGCCAGTTCCATTTGGTAAATTGTATCCACATTTTCAATGTCAATAGAAAATGGGTTACGGAAAAGCTGTATGTCCTGTTCATGGAGATGAAGCTCTTTAAATCTAAATTGGAACTCATTTAGCAATTTTTGCAGTGAATCCACACATGTTTTGTTTGGGAATGCAACCAATGGTTTTTCCGCTAACAGATTTTGAGTTGTGGGGAGATGGCAGAAGTTTTCCTCCTTCACTTGTTTGATGAGGAGGCCTAATTTTACTTCAAATGCTTTGACATGTGATTGCATATCACAGATGAGCTTCCCCTTTCCTTGAAGTTGCACATTGAAACTGTTGAGTAGCTCTGTTACATCTGTCAGAAAGGCAAGGTGCCATTTCCATTCTGCATCATTGAGCTCTGGTACTTCTTTGTTTTTTGAAAACAGAAAAGCTGTAATCTGTGGAAGTCATAGAAACGTTTCAAAACTCTCCCTCGACTCAGCCAACGGACTTCTGTGTGGTACAGAACATCTTCATAGTCAACATTTAGCTCAGACAGAAATTCCTGAAATTGTCTGTGGTTTAGTGCATGAGCTCTAATGAAGTGAACAGAGTCCCACTTCAGTGATTTACTACACAGCGCTTGTTGGTGGATGAGGCAGTGTATGGCTATTGGATGAGAATGGTTATGTTTGTCCATCTCTTGGTTAATGCGAGCAATTACTCCTTTCTTAGACCCCACCATGCTAGGAGCACCATCAGTTGTCACACTGGCTAGTTTAGCCCAGTTCAGCTCCAGACCATTCACAGTTTGGCAAACCTTTTCATAGATATCCTCTCCTGTAGTTGTTCGTTTGATGCTTTGCAGTGCAGCAAGCTCTTCTGTGACTTCGAAAGTCATTCGTCCCACGAATAAAAATTAGAAGTTGTGCAGAATCACGAACATCATTGCTTTCGTCGAGTGCCAAGGAAAAATAGGAAAGTTTTTTGTGGAGTTTTGCAAATGCTGATGGAAATTGTCTCCCATTTCTTCAATCCTCCGTGTACGTGTAGGTCCTGAAAGACTCACCGTACTAAATAAATCGGCCTTCTCTGGACACATCTCTTTAGCAACATAAATAATGCATTCTTTAACAAATTCTCCCTCAACAAATGGTCTGCCAGTGCACACTATTAGCTTGGCAACTTGAAAACTTGCTCGCAGTGATGAAATATTTAGCTGCTTCTGCTTCACAAAAGTATTTTGCTGAGTTGTTAATGTGTTTTTCAGTTTTAATATTTTATCTTTTCTCACTTCTCCGACCAATCATATTTATCTTTATGTTGAGTTTCATAGTGTCGACGTAAATTGTATTCTTTGAACACAGACACTATATTCTGGCATATCAGACACACAGCTCTTTCCTTGTACTGCATGAAAAAGTAATCATAAGTCCACTGTTTTTTGAATATCCTACACTCCGAGTCAATTTTTCTTTTTCTTGACATCATTGTTTCCTAGGGAGTCAAAATTGCTATTAGTAAAATACCAATATATATACACAGCGCTACAAAAACAATATACCAGCAATAACTTTGCCCACACAGAGACATACAGACTGCACTGCCCATCAATGCAGTCTGATTGGGGGAACTCCGCTTTTATCCCAGGCTCACACTGGTGCGGGTGCCATTAAAAAGTTAATTACACCTGCAGTTTTGTTCACAGATCGCAGTGCGATCTGCGAACTCGCATAGGAATCTGATCGCATGGGGAAGAAGACCCATGCGATCCGATTCCACTGCAGGAAAAAAGAAGGCACATGTGCCTTTTTTCTTCCGAATCTAATGCAAGTTCAGCCATACAAGCATATGGCTGAACTCGCACTGCTCAGAGACCGTAACAGTATGAACCGGGGCTTACACAACATACAACATATAACCTCATATAATTGAATAGCAATCAGAATTTAAATGCACTTACTGTCATTTAAATTGGGTTTCCTACTCCTCGGCTGTCTGTCACTGACCAGCACGGGAAAACAGCAGGCAGCCCCTCCAGAGATCACTCTGTTATTACCCCTCTATCATTTACTCAGCACACGGGAATATCACTGGGAGTGGAGCCGAGGGGCAAGTGAGGGAGCTGAGGGAGGGAGAGCCAGTCAAGCGCAGCCAGGGGAGGGCTGGCAGCCTTAGGCCTGGGGGGCAAGTCCAGTCAATTGGCCCATTGAACCATTCACCAGCGCAGCCCAATGAGTGCCCACCGCCGCAGCTCAATCACTGCCCACCGCCGCAGCCCAATCAGTGCTCACCAGCGCAGCCAAATCAGTGCTCGCCACCGCAGCCCAATGAGTGCTCACCAGCGCAGCCCAATTAGTGCTCACCAGCGCAGCCCAATTAGTGCTCACCACCGCAGCCCAATTAGTGCTCACCACCGCAGCCCAATGAGTGCTCACCAGCGCAGCCCAATTAGTGCTCACCAGCGCAGCCCAATTAGTGCTCACCAGCGCAGCCCAATGAGTGCTCACCAGCGCAGCCCAATTAGTGCTCACCAGCACAGCCCAATTAGTGCTCACCAGCGCAGCCCAATTAGTGGCCATGGGCCGGATAAATGCCCTCGGTGGGCCGCATGTGGCCCGCGGGCCGTTGTTTGAGGACCCCTGACTTAGATGCACACACACATATATGGTTAAACCCAAGTTGGATCGTTATTAGGCCAGCCTAAATGTTTCTAACCGGCGAAGATGTCCCATTAGGGGGGTGCACGTTTCGCAAGCGTAGAGAAGGGAGGGAATTACCGTGGCCGAGAAGACCTGGAGCTTCATGCGGAGCGAGAGACCAGGTAGCTTCCACACAGCGTAACGCAGCCGATGATAAGTTAATGGCGCTCGACTGATTTGGAGTGAGACCTCTGCTGTTAAACCGGAGACGGTCATGAGCACACTGGCCAGGTATGGGAATCTCGGCAATCTCTCCACAACTGCCGCATCACCAATTGTGAGTTGTGGGGGTTGATTGTTCGATGGTACAAAATACCCAGGCAGGTGCTTAGTTTTGGTGGGGCTGATGGTAAGGCCCCACCTCTTAGTGGCAAGCTCCAGGTTCAGCAGCAGTGAGCAGCAATCACCAGAGCATCGGCATACATAACATGGTTGAGCAATAGGGAGGCATCCCTTGACCACACGTGGGCATCGATCAGCCTCCCATTGTATGTTTACCATATGGTAATTCCTCGGGTACAGCCATTGAAGGCTTCACGAACTACGTGGTCAAAAGATATGTAAAATAATGTGGAGGCAGAGGAAATCCCTGTCACACCCCAAAGTGTAGAGGGAATGGCTCTGACGGCCACGTAGTTTGACGTGGGGCCGCTCACCATCATGAAGGTCTTAAAGGATCGTGAGCAAAGTTTGAGGGACTCCGAAAGCATGAAGAACAACCCAGAGGCCAGGCCTACTGATGGTATCATAGGCATTGAGCAGGTCAATAAAGCACATACATTCACTCAGACGCACACACGGACCTACAGACACGCAAATAAATTGACTTACACTGACTGACATGGAGCCATGCACACAAAGCGACTAACACAGACGCCCATGGACTGACACACACAGACACATCGACTCATACACACAAACACATGGACTTACACACGCACACACACATATGGACTCACACACGCATAGACATGCACTTTAGATACAGTGAGGGAAAAAAGTATTTGATTCCCTGCTGATTTTGTACGTTTGCCCACTGACAAAGAAATGATCAGTGTATAATTTTAATGGTAGGTTTATTTGAAGAGTGAGAGACAGAATAACAACAACAAAATCCAGAAAAACGCATGTCAAAAATGTTATAAATTGATTTGCATTTTAATGAGGGAAATAAGTATTTGACGCCTCTGCAAAACATGACTTAGTACTTGGTGGCAAATCCCTTGTTGGCAATCACAGAGGTCAGACGTTTCTTGTAATTGGCCACCAGGTTTGCACATATCTCAGGAGGGATTTTGTCCCACTCCTCTTTGCAGATCTTCTCCAAGTCCTTAAGGTTTCGAGGCTGACGTTTGGCAACTCGAACCTTCAGCTGACCCTACAGACAAGATCTTCCCGTGTTATTCTGGGCTGATTCCTCACCGTTCTCATGATCATTGCAACTCCTCGAGGTGAGATCTTGCACGAAGCCCCAGGCCGAGGGAGATTGACAGTTATTTTGTGTTTCTTCCATTTGCGAATAATCGCACCAACTGTTGTCACCTTCTCACCAAGCTGCTTGGCGATGGTCTTGTAGCCCATTCCAGCCTTGTGTAGATCTACAATCTTGTCCCTGACATCCTTGGGGAGCTCTTTGGTCTTGGCCATGGTGGAGAGTTAGGAAATTGATTGATTGATTGCTTCTGTGAACAGGTGTCTTTCATACAGGTAAAAAGCTGAGATTAGGAGCACTCCCTTTAAGAGTGTGCTCCTAATCTCAGCTCGTTATCTGTATTAAAGACAACTGGGAGCCAGACATCTTTCTGATTGAGAGGGGGTCAAATACTTATTTCCCTCATTAAAATTCAAATCAATTTATAACATTTTTGACATGCGTTTTTCTGAATTTTGTTGTTATTCTGTCTCTCACTGTTCAAATAAACCTACCATTAAAATTATAAACTGATCATTTCTTTGTCAGTGGGCAAACGTACAAAATCAGCAGGGGATCAAATACTTTTTCCCTCACTGTACACACACATGGAGTTACACACACATATATCGACGTACACACATACAGCGACTCACACACACACATCGACTCACACACAGACATACGTGGACTCACACACAGACATACGTGGACTCACACACACATTGACGTAAACACACATGTACATACACACACACATATCGACTAAGACACACACACATGGAATTACACACACCTACATAGACTGACACACACATTGCCCTACACACACATAGACATATGGACTGTGACACACAGACATCTACTTTAGATACACACACATGGATTAACACACACACATCGACTGACACACAGACACACAAACGCACATTGACTTACACACTCAGATAGAGCCATGCACACACATAAACTCACACACACGCATTCACTTAGACACACACACAGCGAATGATACGCACACAAATGGACTGACACACAAACACTTGTACGTACACACACATGGGGCGTTGTCCGTTTGAAAAAGACAGACACACACATGGACTTACACACAGACATGGACCCACACACACAGACATCGACTTTAGGGACACACATGTAGTTTCTGCACATGAACATTATAATAGTATTATTTGTAAAGTTATTTGTTTAATGATAGTAAACAATAAACCTGTTCTTAGTGAAAGATGTAATAAAATTGTACTTTACATTGGCATAGTGACGCCTCGTCCCGTGCAGAGCCCGCGGGCTCGCCTAGATTGGCAAGCCGGAGGAGGTGAGACGTTGCCAGGCTGCGGGCTGGGCCGCTACCCCCCCCCCCCCCCCCACCATCCTCCCACCCGAGGCAGAATAATACTATGTAAGCGCTTTAATAATATGATATTAATATCTAAGGACTTTATAGCAGTAACTGCACGCATTGGGGTGGGGGGAAAGAGGACATCACACTGTGAAGAGAAATCGGCAACGTGATGTGTATATTTATTCCATGTTAAACGCATAAAATAAAATGTCCCCCGTGAGTTGGAGTGAACGCGATCACTTGGCAGGGTCCGCCCCCCCAGGCAATTATCATGAGTTGATACGGTCGATGTCGCGCAATAAGTAAATCATTAAAATAAGAATGCCACTAATTCGTTAATTAAACGACTTTAAAATTTACGGACGTGAAAACGGAATAGCCTATTCCCACCACAGGGCTTAGGGCATGCCGGCTGGCAAATTATTTCGGTCTTAAACCCCACCGTCCGAGAGCCAAATCCCCCGCAAGCGCGAGCGCGCAGAGACTTTTATATATAAGATGTGTGCACCTGCGCGCATATGTGTGTGCGCGTATAAGTTAGTGTGGGGGGAGTGGTAGTGCAATGGTAAGCGCACTGCGTTACCAACCCGGCGACACGAGTTCGATTCCTGCTCAAGACCAACACCAGTGACGATAATCTGAATGGGTCCTAGGCCTCCCCAAGGTCGACTCAGCCTGAAAGGAGTACCTGGTTTTGTGTGTAAACATCGCCACTGTGGAGGCAACAGTGGTCAATGGTGGCCAGGTGGGGTGATGCCTACTCACTCTACCTGCAGGAACGCGAGCGAGTCCCTCTCCTCCTGCAGAGTTCGCAGGCGCGTGGCTGCTGCCTGGAGCTTGCTGATCTTGTGCTCGTAATGAGCGATGTTCTCCTCGATCTGGGACAGCAGCTCGTGCCCCTTCGTGTCCACGCGATACAAAGTTGTCCTCTCGTCCTCATCCAGCATCGCCCTCATGCGGGTGAACTCGCCTGAGATGCGAGCCTTGGTCTGTACCATGCAATCCTGCAAGGGTGTACGATGGATGCTATCATTTCATATTCAATGCTATACATACCAAAGTCATATTTTTTTCTGGCTACTCCAAACCTAGTTTGCCCTGCCTCCACATCTCAGTGAACTGTTTAAGAATCTAGGATGTTCACATCTATAATTTGGTTAGTAAGATAAAAAGCAAAATTGTATTCTTCTGCGGAAATAAACACATCACAAAGTGAAACATTAAATTGTAAATCGAAACATAATTTTCCATACGGTCCCATAATTTGACCTAAGATGCATTCCTAAAACAAATGTACCCACCTAAAACAAACATACAAAAAAATATCTGTCAATACAACTGAGATATTTTATGCACAAATATGGAGAAAATTAACGACTAATAACTTATTAAAATTATATGTTATTAAAACTACCTCACGTTATTGGAATGTCCATTCCTCCATGCATAAGCTGGGATCTCTCCCCTCCCTCTATCGTTTCAAATCACTCTGAACTCAGATATTTGATGGAGACCAATGATCTGCTTTTCTGGTTGTATTACTAATATTCTCCACAACATGGAGATGTTGTGTGAATTATTATCACTAGCTGACTTGATGCCCACTTTAACAGCAAGATTTGCATGACATTGGATACTTTGGATACTCGTAACATTTTCGTGGTGGTGGGGTTTTTGTGTTCCAATGACCCTCAGAGCTATGTCGTCTGGAGTCTTGTATTCCTGGTAGGATCTGCCTTGGTTAACAGGTCTGGGCAGAGGTTCCAGACAACAACATCCCTTTATGAATGGTTAAAAAATACTAAAATCAGAGAGCCTGACCCTGACAAGGTATTCCAGGACAACCCCATGGAGCCAGGCCTGGGGGTGGTGTTCGCCGAGAAGCTCCTGGTGGCCAGCCCTGCCCAAAATGGCTACATGGCGCCGTCCTCTGGGCCCACCATCTGTAGGACGAAGGGTGAGGGCTGTGTGCGATGCCAGTATTGCAGGGAGTGGGATGGTCTCAGTTGGACGGAACCTTGGAAATGGGTACTAGTTATTAGGACGTGGAATGTCACTTCACTGGCGGGGGGGGAGGGGAACGAGTCGGCCCTGGTGGAGGAGGTGGAAAGGTACCGACTAAATATAGTTGGTCTCACCTCCACACAAAGTATTGGCAATGGACGCGAACTTCTCGATTGGGGGTGGTCTCTCCTATTCTGGAGGAACCCCTGGCGAGTGGCCCCGGGCGAGTTTGGGGATATTCAAAATCCCGGCTCTGTGCTGTTCAGTTTGAGTTTGTCCCAGTGGATGAGAGGGTTGCCTCAATGAGACGTCGGGTCTCAGAAAGGACAACTCTGACTGTTGTCTGTGCATATGTACCAACATCAGTTCAGAGTTATCAGCCCTCTTGGAGATGGTGGGTGCAATGCTCGATCGTGCCGCCTACCGACTCCATAGTCTTACTGGGCGATGTCAATGCTCACGTGGGAAAATATGGAGAAACCTGGAGAGGCATGATTAGAGGGAATGTCCCCCCTGATCTGAACCCGAATGGTGAGATGTTACTGGAATTCTGCGATAGTAACGGAATGTCAATAATGATCACCATGTTCGAACACGAGGATGCTGATATGTGTAATTCTAGATTTGAAGCTTTCGTGACTGCACGGATTCATACTCTTAGGTTGTTTCGGTAAAGTCACAAATGCAAAAAATAATAATAAAATAAAATAAAAATAAATGAAAAATAACTAAATTAAATCATGACGTTTCGGAGGCAACACAAGTCTCCGTCTTTAGGTGGGACCATCACAGCCAAATATACTGTATCAAGTGAAGAGAAATCCAAGAGACAATATCTTAAATACTGGTTAAGGGGAGGGGGGAGATGCTTATCTAAATGTGGCAGTCAGGGATTGGGAGGGTGGGGGGCCGGGGCTAGAAGGGAAGGTCCAAGTGAAGCACCTCCACAGGGATTACGGCCAATGTTGGATTCCAAAACCAAACAATAGCAGCACTGTTAAACGCGGTGGATGTCAACAACTCAGTAAAATAGACTAGTACCTGTCAAATAAGATGGTACAAATATGCGTAGCTAAATCTTTTTTACATGGTTAATAACATCTTTCCAATGATTGCTCAATTTGTACCCATCATCACGGTTGAAGTTATGTCTATGTTTGTATATCTGGATGGCTTCATGCACAAACCTTTGATGGTAGCCATAGGGTTGGCAGAGCACCTTGGTCTCGGAAAAGACAATATCATGAGAGCCCACAGCGTTGTAACAATGATCAGCAATGGCGGAAGAATCAGTTTTGCCGTGTTTCAGATCTGACTTGTGCTCGCGGACTTGATCAGAGACATGACGTTTCGTTTCCCCAATGTAACAATCACCACAGATGCAACTCATTTTATAGTCTCCAGGGTATTTCAAGTCAGGAATGACATCTTTCACAGATTCGATTAGATCACGGATTTTATGTACTGTACTGAATCGGACCTGGATCTTATGTTTGTTTAGAATTTTAGAGATATTTTTGGTCACGCCTGCTATGTATGGCAACGTGATGGTTTTGATCGGAGTTTCAGGTGGTTGTTTCTGTATGGTGGGAGAAACAGCTTTGCGGATAGTACGGTCAGAGTATCCGTTCATCTTGAGGGCCAGATGTACATGTTTAATTCACTGGTCAGGTGGTGTTGGTCAGAGATGCAATGAGCTCTGTGGTATAGCGTTTTGATGAGATAATTATTTTGAGCCGGGTGGTGGTGGGAATCAGGTTTCAAGTAGGAATCTGTGTGGGTGGCCTTCCTGTAAACAGAATGTCCCAAGGAGCCATCAGGTCTCCTCTCAAACAGAACATCCAAGAATGGTAGTTTGCCATCTTTCTCCACTTCCATTGTGAATCTGATGGATGGGTGTCTGGAATTGATGTGGTCCAGGAAATGGTTCAATGCTGGGAGGCCATGTGGCCAAATGACGAAAGTGTCATCCACATATCTCTTCCACAGGGAAGGACGCAGGGTAGATGTCTGGATGGCGTCTGATGCAAACTTTTTCATGAAAACATTGGCTATCACTGGTGCCTAGGGGGAGCCCATAGGAGTACCCTCGTTCTGTTTGTAGAAGGTGTCATTCCAGGTAATCCTACTAACAGCCTAACGACAAAAACCAACAAGATCATCACTAGTTCGACTTCCCTAATCGAACCAACCAAACGTCCCTCTCTAAAACCCTCGGCTGCAAGACCTCCCAGATTATATGGTCTTCCCAAGATCCATAAAGAAGGCACCCCACTACGGCCCATAGTATCCACGATCAACTCTCCTACCTACAAGCTAGCCCGTTTTATATCAGATACTCTGCTTCCCTTCACTGGCAAGACCACTTCAAAGGTATTGAACTCAACCCAATTGGTTTCTATGGTCAAAGACATGGTACTGTCTCCTGACGATATTCTCGTCAGTTTTTATGTGGTCTCTCTGTTTACCAAAGTCCCAGTGCCTGACACGTTAACAATAATTGAAGGCTTGGTCCAACATGGACTGAACTCGGATGTACCTGCGTTGGTTAGGCATTGCCTCACCAACACTTACTTTACCTGGAATGGTACCATCTATAAACAGAATGAGGGTACCCCTGTGGGCTCCCCCTTGTCACCAGTGATAGCCAATGTTTTCATGGAAAAGTTTGAATCAGACGCTATCCAGCCGTCTACCCTGCGTCCTTCAAAAACAAAAGAGTGCAGCTTTTCTGGAAACGTCTCGCGGAAGACCCAGTGCAGAAAGATTTCAACATCCACCTCTCATAAAACTTCTCCTGCACTCCAGAGAAGGTCATGGACATTGAGTCCGAGTGGACGATGTTCAGGACCTCTATTGTGGATGTGACTGCAAAAGCTATTGTTGGAAGGCAGTTAGTGTCTGTGAAAGTGGCAAACCTAGATCCCGCTGGTGGACACCAGTGCTGAGGGATGCTGACAAGTTGAATAAGGAGACTTTTTCCTAGCTATGCTTCCTAGCTATGCTTGGAAAAAGTCTCCCGACTCGATTGAGAGGTACCAGCTTGCCAAGAGCGTGGCAGCGGTAGCAATTACTGAAGCGAAATCCCGAGCAAGGGAGGCACTTGGAGAGGCCATGGAGAGAGAATACCAAGCAGCCTCAAAGATCTTGTCAAACTGTAGTGTCTTGAATCACGGGCGAATAAACTCCTTTGAGGCACACACTGTTTATTGTCTTTCTTAGACACAGTCCCTAACACACAAGGGGTATACGGTCCCCTTACCCGTTAACCTGAGGAGGTACAGCCTCCTTGCTTGGCGGAACCTACACACAAGTCTACCCGCATAACCTAGCGTCCTCCGGCTGCGACCTAGGGAAGGCTAACTGACCCACCTCTGGCTCGGTGGGTCCCCGACCTCTGGTCAAGCAGAGCCTCAGCCCATAGAAGGGCTGGAAGGCTTGGACCCAGGGTCCTGCCTATCCAGGACTTATTCTCCCCTGACCACTGGAACACTGAGCCTCAGCCCTTAGAAGGGCTAGAAGGCTTGGTCCAGGGTCCTATCTTCTTCAGCCCGGGCTTCGGTCTTCGTGTGTGGAGAACTGAGCCAGAGCTCTCAGCGCTCTGGCTTTTATACTGGTTCGTGACTGGGCTTGTCCAATCTCACGCTACTTTGTGGACCCTTCTGATTGGTTCTTCCCAATTTGTCGTTTGGATCCTCTTTCACCTTATCTGACCATTGGCCGTTTGTCTGGCGGGAATCTGTGATTACAATCCGCTCTCACCTCTCCCTGACTCCGACCGTTTACCGAGGGAGGCAACGCTATACCGTAGGTCCCCGAATAATGAGTAGCTATCACCTCTACAAAACCATCCGACACATTAGGAAGGGTATATGGGATGTGGCCCCATCTGTTCTCAGTAACATTGAACACAACTAAGGAGATAGTCGAGAGGTGGAAGGAACACTTTGAGGAGCTCCTCAACCTAGTGGACATGCCCAAATCTCAGATGGCAGCCCTGGAAACAGCTGGGGGGATCTGATCCATCACGGCTGCTGAAGTCACTCTGGCGGTCGAGGGCCTTCTTAGCAGCAAAGCTACTAGAGTCTATGAGGTTCACCCAGAGTTGTTTAAAGCGCGCTAGACAGTGTAGGAATGCCTTTGCAATGTTGCATCGAAGGTTGGTACAATACCTCTGGATTGGGAAACTGGAGTCGTGGTTCCCATTTTAAGGAAGGGGACTAGAGGATTTGCTCCAACTACAGAGGGATCACACTCCTCAGCGTCCCAGGTAAAGCCAATGCTAGAGTGCTGGAGAAGAGTTTCTTGCCGGTTGGTTGATCCTCAGATTCAGGAGGAACAATGCAGATTCCGTCAGGGTCATGGAACAATGAACCAGCTCTTTCCTTCATACAGATATTTGAGAGGTCATGGGGGTATACTGCTCCAGTCTACTTTTGCTTTGTAGACTTGGAGAAAGCATATGACCGTGTTCCCTGTAATATCATGTGGGAGGTATTGCGGAAGAATGATGTACCGGTGCCGCCTTTGTGTGGTATCCAGTCCCTCTAGTCACAGAGAGCTGTGTCCGTATTCTTGATGTTAAATCAATGTCATTCATTGTGGATGTTGGACTCTGCCAAGGGTGCGACTTGTCTCTGCTCCTTTTTGTGATTTTCATAGACAGGATATCAAGGCGCAGTCCAAGTATGGAGAGTTTTCAGTACGGGGGCATGGAAATGGCATCGCTGTTTTTTGCAGATGACGTCCTCTTTTCCTCATCAGTCTGTGATCTCCAGCGTGCACTGGAACAGTTTGATGCCAGGTATGAAGGGGCTGGGATGAGGATCAGCACTTCCAAATCTGAAGTCATGGTTCACTCTCGGGAGACATTGGATTATTCTCTCCCTGTGAGGGGGGGAAACTGCCTTTTGTGAAGAAGTTTAAGTACCTCGGGGTTTCTATCCCAAGTGATGGTAATTGGGAGCAGGAGATTGGACGGTGGATCGGTGCGGCATCCACAGTGTTGCAGGCACTGTACCGTTCCATGGTAGTGAAGCGGGAGGTGAGTTCTTGAACAAAGCTTATGCTTTACAGGTCAATCTACGTTCCCACCTTCACCTATTGTCATGAGTTTTGGGTGATGACCGAAAGGATGAGATCGTGGGTACGAGGGACGAAAATGAGGTTTCTCCGCAGGGTTGCCGGGTTCACTCTCCGTGATCAGGTGAGAAGCTCGGTAATCTGGGAAAGCCTCAGTCGAGCTGCTGCTCCTCCAGATCGAGAGGAGCCAGTTGAGGTGGTTTGGGCACCTGGTAAGGATATCCCCCGGTAGCTCCCCCTGGAACTATCCTGGGAACGTTCCACTGGGCGATGACCCTAGGGCCGACCCAGGACACGCTGGCGGGACTATATCACTCGGCTGGCCTGGGAACACCTGGGAATTCCCCAGTAAGTGCTAGTCTGTCACCAGGGAAAGGGAGGTCTGGACCGCCCTACTCAACATTCTGCTGCGGCGACCCTCACCAGGACAAGTGGATTGAGAAACGAATGAATTAACAAACTCATGCATGCGAAAACGCAAACAGGCTCATAGCAATATCGTTGAAGACATATCAAAAGTAGATTCAATTACGTAATGATCTGAATCATTAAAATGTACTACATCAAAAGAGTCAATCACTAATACATTATGATTCGTGCATATTCAATTTAAAACGTTTTAAATAATAATTGTCTCTACGTTGTGCTGCTTTAGAGGTAGGTGCGTGTCATGCGAGCAAAAGTGTTTTCTGGCATTCCTTGCACTTTCTTTATAGCCGCATCTCTTATGTTAATTCTAGCATTCAAAAGCCGATTTCCTGTCGTTTTTTATCGCCGTCTTCACTCGTTTAATGTCTCGTTTATAATTAAATACAATCGTTGCTCCATACTGCTTTATTTTATCTGATCCATTGCAAGCCATTCAAGTTATCTTGCGACGTGCATTGAAGTCTCACGAGAGACACAATTTTTTGTGTAAGAACGTTGCATAAAAAAAATTACGTTTCAATCACCCATAACTATAATAATGCAATGTCCTGCACAGTCATTACACACTGACTCAAGCCTACCAGAGTTCACTTGAATCTACGGAGTTATCCTCAAGGGGAGAGTCACAGACTCTACTCGGGGTGGAGGTCACAGGGCCACAGAGGCCATGCGCGGTACCTGCACGTCCTTGCGAGTGGCCTTCATCTGTCCCACGGACGCCTCCGCCTTTTTCCTGTCTTTCTCCACTGCTCGCATTTCCTCACCGACTCTACCCTGCAAGAGATGAAATCATCAGAGGAGACTCCACTCCATCTGGAGCCCTCCACGGTGACAGTTCTGAATTGCCCACCAGAAGCGTGGTGAGGAAGTCATCCTGGACTGACTGAAAAAGTATAATAGGCAAAGGACCTGTGGACAGAGAATCAACCCACGGTGATGTTTGTTGTATGATATGTTTCTATTATACCCAGGGGACAGTTTGTTTTTATCAGCTTATGTAGAGGTATCATAATCTGTATGTGTATTTACACTGGAGGAATTCGATGAGCTGTAAAGCTCTTTTTCACAAATGTCCAGTAGGGATGGGTAAGAACGTTACAACAACAAACTATACAAAAACATGATAGAAGTGCAAAGTACAAGGAAGTTAAACAAATCACCCAACAACATACACATACAATCAAGCCATCCCCATCCTACCAGGCAAAGCCCAACCAGGTATTATTTTTTTTTTAGAAGCGACCTGGCCACAAATGATAACTCATCAAAGTGGTTTATCATGTGGAAATGTATAGCTGCCAAATAACCTCAATGCATGTTTGTTCTGCACCTCACTGATTATCGCTGTCGGCATGCAGTCCTCACCTTCCGTGTCTGATGCTCGTCCTCCAGCGTGTCAACATCATGCCCTCGATGTTCTCCAGTGAAGGCGCAGACTGTGCACACGAGGCTCACGTCTTGCTTGCAGTAGAACTTGAGCTCCTCTTTGTGCCTCTTGCACTTGCGTTCTTCAGGGTTCACATCTGGTGAAACCAGGACGTGACCTTTAAACTTCCTATTTTCCAGGTGAGGCACGAGGTGTTCCCTGCAGAAGGACGTATCACACCTGAGGCAGGTCTTCACTGCAAGCGTCTTGCCTTTTGGGCAGTTTTCACAGAAAACAAAACCATCAGCAGCAGCAGCAGCTATGGTCTCAGTCACTCGCAGCTGCTCTATGAGGTTGGCGATCGTCACGTTCCTGGTCAGCTGGGGTCGTCGAGGGAAGGTCTTGCGGCACTGCGGGCAGCAGTAGGAGTCTGTCTCCTTCCAGGCATCCTCCAGGCACTGGAGGCAGAACGAGTGACCGCAGGTCAGCGTGGAGGGGCAGTCAAACGTGTCCAGGCAGATGGAGCAGGTCAACTCACGGTCCACGTTCTCAGCGGGAGCTGCGCTCGCCATGACCCGTTTCTCACTGTGGCTCAGAGAATCTATTTCAAAAATATATATTTTTTTATATCGTGAGATGTTGATTACCATTGACGAGGTGTGTACTTTTCAGGAGACGCTGTGTGAGCAGCTCACACAGCGGAGACGAGCAAGGAAATGAACTGACTTCACCTGTGGTTTAGTTATGAATACCTTCAGAAACGCCCTGGAATATTCCACGCGGTGGCCACGCTCACCTGTGTAGACGTGGCGTTACAGTCACGCATTGTGTTAGCTAAAACTGCTTTTTGTGTTTAGTTTGTTGTCCTTCCCCTGCACTTCCGATTAGCACAGTTGGCTCCGTACGGTGTGGAAGAAGTTCAACATAGCTTTGACTGGTCTCAAGTGATGTAATTTTTGTACAAACAAAACCCAGCAGCAGCCAGGGACACAGCGATAATGGTTTGTCCCACAGGTCTCATTCTCTCCTTTTGAAATCTGTGAAACGGGTTTATTCCTGGGGGAGATGTTCTCCCGTGTGGATGGCAGCTGGTTAGTAGTGTGTGTGGATGGTGAGTGGTGAGTAGTGTGTGTGGATGGTGAGTAGTGTGTAGATGATGAGTGGTCAATATTTTTTGTATCAAGGCTCACAGACAAGAAACAAGGATTTTTAATTACGTTACACAGGGTGACAAACCTTACGAGCCACCCCCATGGAATGTGCTCAGATGTTTAAGGAATGTAAAAAAAAGCCCCGCATCACACAAACCTGTCTAGATGTACCTGTAGATTCGCGCCGTTGGCTTTAACCAGTGCCAACAACGGACTTTGTAAGAACATGATCACAATCGTGAAAATAACACATCCTGAGATGCGGGCTTTCGATTCCAAGCAGTCGCCTGTGATTAAACGCGGTTCTGCGGTGAAACGAGTTGATGGTTTAAGCCCCATTATTAATGCCAGGCATGAACACAAACGCATACAGAGTTTGGTTCTGCGATTAATTTGTCCAAAGTCCAGCTGTGAGCATTGTAGAGTCGTGGTTTGACCGTCGTGCGTCGAACATAGGGTCAGGCTGTGTGCATTGCCACAGTGGAACCGCACCTTATACAGACATTCTGATGTGAAGGTGAACTTGTTTTTTTCCCAACTGTGTCTTTATCCATTTTTTTCTTGCAAGACCTGTTTGTTAAAGCTTCACAGTCTGTAATCGTGTTAAACCTTTACAAACTAATATTATTACTGGCTTCATGCATCCTCTGTTCATCTGTCAATAATTTTTTAGGTTTTTTATTCTTACGCCAGTTTAATTCTGAGTGGATGATGGTTATATGTATGCTGAACTTCTTTGACACCGTACGTAGTCAACCGTGCTAATCGAAGGTGTGTGGTTTAGTTTGTGGGTGAGTGGTTGGGTGAGTGGGTGTGTGGGTGAGTGTGTGAGTATGTATGTTATACTTATTTTGCAGCGTACGTAGCCATTCGTGCAAATCGAAGGTGCGAGTGAGTGGGTGGTGGTGGTTGAGTGAGTAAGTGGGGGGGGTTATTTGGTGAGAGGGGAGACAAATAGGCAGGAAGATGGCGTGAGGGTGGGCGAGCAGGTGGTGAGAGAGGGCTGGAGGAAGAGTGGCTGGGAGGGCGTGCGGTTTAGTGGTTGGGTCCCAAGGTGAGTGGCCTCACGCATTACCACAGCGAACATCCTCTGGCTAAAACAAACATCGTGGTTCATTTAAGTTCATTATCTGTACGACTTTCACCGTCCATTTTACTATTATGCCTAAAAAATAATCGAGGAATTAATTCTTCATAACCTAAACAATATAAAACCTACTTTTATTTTACCAGGCAAGGCCCACTGAGGTATATAGCTCTTTTCAGAAGCGACCTGGCCACAATTGATAGCTCACAGACGTGGCTTATTACGTGGACATTTCTAACAGCCAAACACTCTAAACGCACTTTTCTAAGTGTGAAGGAAATAATCGGAAGATCCGGAGAAAAATGCACGCGACCACAGGGAGAGAGAATGCAAACTCCAAGTACACGTACAAACATCGTGGTTGGGATCGACCCCACGACCTCTTGTATACCGGGCGAGGTAGTTAACATCTTGTAGCCACCGCAGCGAGATGTAAAAAAAATCACAGAGCGGCGACAACGAACAAGGAAACGAACTGACTTCACCTGCAGCTAAATTATAAACACCACGAGACGCGCCCTGGAATGTTGCACGCGGCAGCCCGTACTGACCTGTGTAGACGTGGCCTCACATTCACACACACAGTGTCAAGGTTAAAGAGTCGCAATTGATATATTTTTACAAAAACCCCACGGTAACCATGAAAACGGTGATGGTTTGTCCTATAGACTGGTTACACCCGCTTGGGTGAGGCTGTGTTTTCCACTGTAAACCTCACCGTGTAAATTCTTATTAAAGATTTAAAATTATAAGTAGGCTATCGTGACAAATATTATCTATAAAACGTGTTTTTGGGTTAGATCGCTTAAATATAAAAGTGTCGTAAAACTCGCCACCACCCGACACAATCAATGAGTAAGGTTTGTCACGTAAACAAAATAAGTAATATTTAAAAAATATATTTTTTAAACACGCTTTAATGAAATGTACCATACTCTTCTTGGTTCTTTCGGTAAAGTCACCACGTAGAAGGGAAGTAATAAAATAATACAAATAAAACATAATAAAATAATTCTCACGACGTTTCGGCCACAACGCAAGCAGCCGAGGCGACAGCGTCAGACACTGTCGCCTCGGCTGCTTGCGTTGTGGCCGAAACGTCGTGAGAACTGTATTTTATTATGTTTTATTTTTATTATTTTATTACTTCCCTTCTACGTGACTTTACCGAAAGAACCAAGAAGATGAATCCCTGCAGTCACGAAAGCTTTAAATCGAAATGTTATGTTTTATTTTTATTATTTTATTATGTTTTATTTTTATTATTTTATTATGTTTTATTATTTAATTATGTTTTAATTTTATTTTTTTATTATGTTTCATTTTAATTTTTTTATTATGTTTCATTTTTATTATTTTATTACTTCCCTTCTACGTGACTTTACCGAAAGAACCAAGAAGATGAATCCCTGCAGTCACGAAAGCTTTAAATCGAAATTGTACCGTACTCGTAATGGCAGAACTCGACGACTCCAGGAAGTGGCCACGAAGCTTGCCACAACGTAAGGGACCGTGGTGATTTACAGCCAACGTCAGTTGAGCGTGGACAATTAGACCCAAGCCGAAACATAACATGTAAAAAAGATTTTTTAAAAATACTTGTTTCATATTTTAATGATAAAATATAGTATTGTCATCAGTATGACGTAAGTATACCAAGTTTGCAGTCGATACCACATTGGGAAGTGGGTTAAATTGAGTTACATGATTTGAGGATACGACAACAACAGAGTTAAATAAAAGCGTGTAACAATAATAAAAACATTCCCGCTAGGGTGAGGCTGTGCGTTTTGCCCAGCAAACCACACATCTGTCAGTTCGTATTCAAGGTTAAACAAAAAAAGATTCCCCTAAACCAGGGGGTTAAGAAACCAAAACAACGAGAGACATTTTTTCTTATTTTTTACAATTCGGTAAGTAAAATAGAAACCAAACAACTCATTATTTCAAGAGCCGCAATGCAACGTGGTGTGAGTACGAGAGAAGGTGGTGGTGGTCCTTGATAAATAAGAACGTCTCACGAAGCAGCCGTCCCTCAAAGAGCCGCACGCTGCTTTGGAGCTGCAGGTTGCCGACCCCGTGCCCTGAACCAACTGGCGTGACCGTCAAGTAATAGTTTTTCATTATTATGTAATTGGAAATTGATAACAATAAAATAATTATTGAGTGATTTTTTTTTATGTATTACTAACTTAATTATAATTAAATAAGGGTTTAATACTGACACCTAAATAATAATAAAATAATAAATTACTGTTTGTGGCATAATACTTTGACGCTAATAATGCAAAAATAAATAACACATTTATACTGATTACATAATCATTCAGTAATGGTAATATTAAAATAATTAACATTACAAAGCGCCCTTAAACAATCGCTCTCGGGGTGCTATGCATGGTAATGTAGAAAATAGTGAACATCACCCAAAGAAAGAAGTGAGAAGAACATTTGAACATCACTAAAGGGAGAAAGCCATTTAAAACAGAGACGGCTTTAGTGGAGATGTGAAGATGAGCAGTGTCTCGGAAGTCCCCTTGACCTCGAAGGGCAACGAGTTCCAGAGTGTAGGTGCCGCGATTGCCAAGACACCGTGTAGCCTGGAGACCGTGGGACGGTGAGCAATGCACAAGCTGAGGATCTTGATGGAATATTCGTGGCTGAAGGTCATGAATGTAGGTAGGAGCGAGTCCATTTAAGGCAAGGGCGAGTCGGTTGGCGCTGCCTTTTGCACGTTCGTGTCATTGCCTCTACTTTCTGCGAGGATCTGTGTTTACGCTTTGCAGTTATTTCTTGGTCTCATTCCCTCCTTCAGAAATCTGTGAAACGGGTTTATTCCCGGGGTGAGATGTTCTCCCTTGTGGATGGCGGCTGGTGAGTAGTGTGTGTGGATGCTGAGTGGTGAGTAGTGTGTGGGTATCGGGTGGTGAGTAGTGTATAGATGATAAGTGGTGAATATTTTGTATCAAGGTTCACAGACAAGAAACAAGAATTGTTCATTAATTTACACGGGGTTACAAACCTCACGAGGCACCCCATGGAATGTGCTCAGATGTTTAAGGAATGTAAAAACAAGCCCAGCATCACACAAACCTGTCTAGATGTACCTGTAGATTCGCGCCGTTGGCTTTAACCAGTGCCAACAATGGACTTTGCAAGAACATGATCACAATCGTAAAAATAACACATCCTGAGATGCAGGCTTTCGATTCCAAGCTGTCGCCTGTGATTAAACGTGGTTATCCGATTATTTGTGTTTCTATTTCATTTATACCCGATGATTTGTGTTTCTATTTTATTTATACCTGATGATGATTGCTTGTGTTGCAATCGAAACGTCGTATGCTAGTATTTAATTTATTATTTTATATTTTACGTGACTTTACCGAAAGAACCAAAGAGTAATTCCTGCAGTCACGAAAGCTCCAAATTAAGACCGATGAAAGGAGTTGATGGTTTAAGGTTAAAGAGTCGCAATTGATATATTTTTACCAAAACCCCACGGTAACCACGAAAAAGGTGATGGTTTGTCCTACAGACTGTACACCAGATTGGGTGAGGCTGTGTTTTTACACTGTCAAACGCACTGTGTAAATTCTTATTCAAGATTTCAAATTCTAAGTAGGATTTCGCGACCAATATTATCCATTAAACATGTTTTTGGGTTAATCGCGTAAATATAAAAGTGTCGTTAAACCCGCCACCACCCGACACAACCAATGAGTAAGGTTTGTCACGTAAACAAAACATTCCGGCGAGGGTGAGGCTGTGCGTTTTGCCCAGCAAACCACACAGCTAGCTGTAAGTTCGTATTCAAGGTTTAAAAAACGATTCCCTTAAACCAGGGGCTTCAGAAAGCAAAATAACAAGGAGAGACATTTTTTCTTTGTCTTTTACAAACCCGTAAGTAAAATAAAAACCAAACAACTAATTATTTCAAGAGCCGCAATGCAACGTGGTGTGAGTAGGAGAGTCGGTGCTGGTGGTGGTCCTTGATAAGTAAAAACGTGGTGTGCGTACGAGAGACGGTGGTGGTGGTGGTGGTCCTTGATAAATAAAAACGTGGTGTGAGTACGAGAGACGGTGGTGGTGGTGGTGGTCCTTGATAAAAAAAAAACGTGGTGTGAGTACGAGAGATGGTGCTGGTGGTGGTGGTCCTTGATAAATAAAAACGTCTCACGAAGCAGCCGTCCCTCAGAGAGCCGCACGCCGCTCCGTAGCGGCAGGTTGCAGACCCCGTGCCCTGAATCAAGTGGCATGACCGTCAAGTAATGATAATTTAATCGTAATAATTTTAGAATTATTGAATGATTATCATTTAATGATAACAATTTAATAATTATTATTTAATGATAAATATGATTAAATAACAATGTTGTAATACTGATTTAAATTATAACTTAATGCTCCAAATTTAATAGTGGTAATAAAAAAAGGTCCTGAATAATAAATAAATAATACTGTAGTAATGCTTTTTTTAAAATCGACAAAGGAGAATTTATTAATTATTTAATAATTGAATTGTGATTTAATGGTCCTAATTTGATAACAATTAAATAATTCCCATTTACAAAGAGCCCATAAACAATCGCTCTTATGGTGCTATGCATGGCAAGATGGAAATGAGTGAACATCACCCAATGAAAGAAGTGAGAAGGACATTTGAACATCACTAAAGGGAGAAAGCCATTTTACACAGAAACGGCTTAAGTGGAGATGTGAAGATGAGCAGTGTCTCGGAAATCCCCTTGACCTCGAAAGGCAACGAGTTCCAGTGTAGGTGCCGCAATTGCCAACGCACCTCCACGTGTGTAGCCTGGAGACCGTGGGACGGTGAGCAATGCACAAGCTGAGGATCTTGACGATCTTTATGGAATATTCGTGGCTGAAGGAGGTCATGAATGTAGGTAGGAGCGAGTCCATTTAAGGTGAGAGCGAGTCGGTTGGCGCTGCCTTTTGCACGTTTGTGTCATTGCCTCTTCCTTCTGCGAGGATCTGTGTTTACGCTTTGTAGTTCTTTCTTGGTCTCATTCTCTCCTTTTGAATATCTGCGAAACGGATTTATTCCTGGTGGAGTTGTTCTCCCTTGTGGATGGCGGCTGGCGAGTAGTGTGTGTGGATGGTGAGTGGTGTGTGTGGATGGTGAGTGGTGAGTAGTGTGTGTTCATATGAGATGGTGAGTAGTGTGTGGATTGTGAGTGGTGAGTAATGTTTGGGGATGGTGAGTAGTGTGTGGATGTTGAGTGGTGAGTAGTGTGTGTGGATGGTGAGTGGTGAGTAGTGTGTGTGCATATGAAATGGTGAGTAGTGTGTGGATTGTGAGTGGTGAGTAATGTGTGGGGATGGTGAGTAGTGTGTGTGGATAGTGAGTGGTGAGTACTGTGTGTGGATGTTGAGTAGTGTGTAGATGGTGAGTGGTTAACATTTTTTATCAAGGCTCACAGAAAGGAAACAAGGATGCAAATTTACTTTACACGGTGTTACAAACCTTACTAGGCACCCCATGGAACGAACTCACACGTTTAAGGAATTTAAATGTAGAAACAAGCCCCGCATCACACAAACCTGTCTAGATGTACCTGTAGATTCGCGCCATTGGCTTTAACCAGTGCCAACAATGGACTTTGTAAGAACATGATCACAATCGTAAAAATAACACATCCTGAGATGCGTGCTTTCGATTCCAAGCTGTCGCCTGTGATTAAACGTGGTTCTCCGATGAAAGGAGTTGATGGTTTAAGGTTAAAGATTCGCAATTGATATATTTTTACCAAAACCCCACGGTAACCACGAAAAAGGTGATGGTTTGCCCTACAGACTGTACACCAGATTTGGTGAGGCTGTGTTTTTCCACTGTCAACCGCACTGTGTAAATTCTTATTCATGATTTCAAATTCTAAGTAGGATTTCGCGACCAATATTATCCATAAAACGTGTTTTTGGGTTAATCGCATTAATTTAAAAGTGTCGTTAAACCCGCCACCACCCGACACAATCAATGAGAAAGGTTTGTTACGTAAACAAAACATTCCGGCTAGGGTGAGGCTGTGCGTTTTGCCCAGCAAACCACACAGCTGTAAGTTCATATTCAAGGTTAAAAAAAAAACGATTCCCTTAAACCAGGGGGTTCAGAAAGCAAAATAACAAGGAGAGACATTTTTCTTTGTTTTTTACAAACCCGTAAGTAAAATAAAAACCAAACAACTAATTATTTCAAGAGCCGCAATGCAACGTGGTGTGAGTAGGAGAGTCGGTGCTGGTGGTGGTCCTTGATAAATAGAAACGTCTCACGAAGCAGCCGTCCCTCAGAGAGCAGCACGCCACTCCGTAGCTGCAGGTTGCAGACCCCGTGCCCTGAACCAAGTGGCATAACCGTCAAGTAATGATAATTTAATCGTAATAATTTTAGAATTATTGAATGATTATCATTTAATAATAACAATTTTATAAGTATTACTTAATGATAAATAATAATGATTAAATAACAATATTGTAATACTGATTTAAATTATAACTTAATGCTCCAAATTTAATAGCGGTAATAAAAAAGTCTTGAATAATAAATAAATAATACTGTACTAATGCTTTTTTATAATTTACAAAGGATATTTTAATAATTATTTAATAATAATTTAATTGTGATTTAATGGCCCTAATTTGATAATAATTAAATAATTCCCATTTACAAACAGCCCATAAACAATCGCTCTTATGGTGCTATGCATGGCAAGATGGAAATGAGTGAACATCACCCAATGAAAGAAGTGAGAAGGACATTTGAACATCGTTAAAGGGAGAAAGCCGTTTTAAACAGAGACTGCTTTAGTCGAGATGTGAAGATGAGCAGTGTCTCGGAAGTCCCCTTGACCTCGAAGGGCAACGAGTTGCAGAGTGTAGGTGCCATAATTGCCAACGCACCTCCACGTGTGTAGCCTGGAGACCGTGGGACGGTGAGCAATGCACAAGCTGAGGATCTTGACGATCTTTATGGAATATTCGTGGCTGAAGGAGGTCATGAATGTAGGTAGGAGCGAGTCCATTTAAGGTGAGAGCGAGTCTGTTGGCGCTGCCTTTTGCACGTTTGTGTCATTGCCTCTTCCTTCTGCGAGGATCTGTGTTTACGCTTTGCAGTTCTTTCTTGGTCTCATTCTCTCCTTCTGAAATCTGTGAAACGGGTATATTGTTGGGGGAGATGTTCTCCCTTGTGGATGGCGGCTGGTGAGTAGTGTGTGGATGTTGAGTGGTGAGTAGTGTGTGTGGATGGTGAGTAGTGTGTGTGTGTTGAATAGTTTGTGTGGATGGTGAGTAGTGTGTGGATGGTGAGTGGTGAATACAGTATTTTTTTAAATCAACAGACAAGAACCAATGATTTTAAATTATTTTACACGGGGTTACAAACCTCACGAGGCACCCCATTGAATGTTCTCAGATGTTTAAGGAATGTAAAAACAAGCCCCGCATCACACAAACCTGTCTAGATGTACCTGTAGATTCGCGCCGTTGGCTTTAACAAGTGCCAACAATGGACTTTGCAAGAACATGATCACAATCGTAAAAATCACATCCTGAGATGCGGGCTTTCAATTCCAAGCAGTCGCCTGTGATTAAACGCAGTTCTCCGGTGAAACGAGTTGATGGTTTAAGCCTCATTATCAATTCCAGGCATGAACGCATACAGAGTTTGATTGTTCGATTAATTTGGTCCAAAGTCCAGCTCTGAGCATTGTAGAGTCGTGGTTTGACCGCCGTGCGTCGAACATCGACAATGCAGCTGGGGTGGGTTGGTAATTGTTGCCTCCTGGTCGAGATGAGAACAGCATTTAGCGATGCATCGTAGGCGGTGGTGTGCAGGTACAACTAACACAACACATTTATAATAACCGTGTTACGAAACTCCGATGAGCACGGTTGGCTACGTATGTTGCGAAAGAAGTTCAACATACATCCAACTATACAGCACTAATATACACTACACTACACACCACACACGATACACACTATAGATCACACACGATACACGACTGTACACTACTATACACTACACTAAACTACGATACGCAACACCACTATACTACATTAAATACATTGACAACATACACACGTTCTGTAAAAAAACCCCAATATAGTCGGCCTGCATCAGGTGGAGAGATCTTATCTGCCTCGCTTCGTATGCATGAGTTCATGGGTTCGAACCCGACCTTGCCACCTGTATATTTGGAGTTTGCACGTTCTCCCCGTAGTCGCATGGATTTTTCTCCGGGTCCTCCGGTTTTTTCCTCCACATTTAGAAACACACGTTTAGAGTATTTGGCTGCTATACATTTCCACATGATAAGCAACTTTGTTGAGATATCATGTGTGGCCAGGTTGCGTCTGATAAAGAGCTATATAGCTCAGTGGGCCTTACTTGGTAATATAAATATAGTAGATTCAGAGATTATTTCTACGATTGTCCCTTTTTGGGTCCAGCTTAGAGGCAGTATCCTTTCTGTAGCAATACATTTCGAGTGCCAATATCTTATCTCTCTTAGTATTTTTTTTAAGTCTCGCAGGAATACAAAGCTGTACTGAACACGCATGTTCTTAAGATGTTCAGTTTGGTCTCGTAGCTGATTTGCTTGCTTTTTCATATATCATTGCATCCTGCCGTTCCTCTTTTTGCCTTTGTGATCCTCGCTCTTATTGTGTCTTTCGTGCAGTCGTTGTCCCATGTCAGTAGACTGCCCAAGCATATACATTCATTTACATTCACAATCTTGCTTCTTTCTATTACAACTTCTTGCTCAATGCCCTCCCTTCCTAACATCATCGTCTCTGTCTTTTCCACGTCAATCTTCCGTCCTGAATCATTTCCTGACTCATTCGGGGTATGAACAATTCCCTGCAGTACAACTACGCAGCTTTCTTCCATCCCATTTACGTCATCCGCGAATCTCGCATTATTTATGTTCTACTTGCACATATATTTATATATCCTGTTCCGTTGTCCTGAATGGCATCCATCACTCTTTCCATGCATCTGTGAAAAAATTGTTTGGTGATAGTGGACCGATACAACACTTGTGTTTTACCACCAAGGTCGCTTCCATAGCCCGAGCGGTGTGACCGGCTGGCCGGAGTAATGCTGTGTGCGTTACCACGGACAATCTCGCCTGGTGAACGCATTATAGTAACGCTTACATTCGTCACGTTTCACGTACTTATTAAACTGAACAATTTTTATTTTACCAGTTTAGGTCCAACTCGAGCTAAGTAGCTCTGTTTCAGAAGCGACCTGGCCACAAATGGCAACTCAACGAAGTGGCTAATCACGTGGAAACGTCTAGCAGCCAAACACTCTGAACGCGTGTTTTTATATGTGGAGGAAAAACTGAGGGACGCGGAGAAAAATCCACGCGACCACGGGAGGAGAAACACCGACAACTCCAAATATGCAGCAGCAGCAGGCGTCAGGATCGGGGTCGAACCCACGACCTCCTGCATACGAGGTGAGGTAGTTAACATCTCCTAGCCACCGTGGTACACTCATTGCCTCCCCCCCCTCCGTTTTTATTATGAATCCACGTAAAGTGTCGATACGACCTTTTGTGCCTACAAGGTTGTAGCTGATCATGATTTTTTTAATTAAAGTTTTTATTTTATATCGCCGGTCAACTGCAATTGTCATGTTTCCGTGCAATATGCCCCACAGTGATAATACGCGAATGTGTGAACATGCACTCGCTTAGCTACTCAGCGGTGTGAGTTACACTCTATCATTTAGATACAAACACAGACGCATTGATAACTCATCCATCTATTATCATACAAGTGCGTAGTTCGTGTGTGCGTGTGTCACGCTAACGCTACATTTTTTCCGACTGTTGATTGGCCAAAATAACATTTACAATCGGGGATGTTTACACGAAAAAAAGTGTTCCTATATTTAAAAGTTGAAATACAATAACATGTTTTAAACAAACTTTAAAATGTAATTACAATTGAATAAAATATTTTTCCGCTATCACCCACGGAGAGAGAAACCATTACCAACCACAGGGGTGATTCTATTCCATTATTTCATAATGTTATGAATAAAACTTTACCCTATTCCGTCGATCCAGGTTGTAATTTGTTAATCATTGTACAATAACAATTGAAGTGATTTTATAATTCGTGTCTTGTTTTTTATGTTTTAAAGTAAAAGTTAATGCGATATTGTTGCTACCCCCCCCCCCCCCGCTGAGTGAATGGTACATTCTGAACAGCCCAGCAACTACGGTGAGCAATGTGGATCAAAGCAGATACTGGTAACGCGATTTGTTATTATCACAGATGTTAATTAGGCATAATTGGACTGACGTACATCAGAATCGGAATATTTAAACTGCAGGAGGAATCCGATGACCTGTAAAGCTCTTTATAACTGATGTCCAGTAGGAGCACGGGGTAAGAACGTTACAACAACAAACAGTACACAAACATGATAGTAGTGCAAGTCAGAGGTGGGACAAAGTCATTGTTATGCAAGTCCAAGTCGAGTCTGAAGTCATCAAATTCATGACTCGAGTCTGACTCGAGTCCAAGTCACATGACTCGAGTCCACACCTCAGAGGTGGGACAAAGTCATTGTTATGCAAGTCCAAGTCGAGTCTGAAGTCATCAAATTCATGACTCGAGTCTGACTCGAGTCCAAGTCACATGACTCGAGTCCACACCTCTGGTGCAAGTACAAGGAAAGTTAACACATCACCATAACACACCTAACAGTATTCTTAGGTTTTTTTCGGTAAAGTCACGTAGGTAAAAAATAAAAATTTAAAAAAATCACGACGTTTCGGAGGCAACACAAGCTTCCGTCTTGCCTCCGAAACGTCGTGATTTTAATTTTATTTTTTATTTTACTTTTATTAATTTTAATTTTTTACCTACGTGACTTTACCGAAAAAACCTAAGAATATGAATCCTTGCAGTCACGAAAGCTTCAAATCTAGAACACCTAACAGTAGTTTAACACGTAAAGCTTTCGCGACCAATATCCATTATACAGTTTTAATGGCGGTTAACCATCTAACCCAGACAACCTGCATTATGGACATCTACAGTATATATAAATATAAAAGTTAGTAGTTCCCTGCGTCTTGTTGACATTCGGGTGATTGCCAGAAAGTGCTTTGCTTTATCCACCGCTTTCTTTGTTGTCGGAGTGCAGCGACGAATTCGCCTTGGCTCCGTGTCGCCATGGACTGCGTCTGTAGCGCGTTGCGGCGAACGGCGTGCGGGTGGTGCAGCTCGTTGACGCACAGCAGCTGCTGCTGCTGTTGTTGTTGTACAACATTAATGATTGACGCCTCATCAATGTCTCTTTCAATTCACGAAGCGCGATTTTATCACCGATGTGACTTTTATTTGACGACATCATTCTTGATTCAAAGCTTTCGTGACAGCAGGCCTCCATACTCTTTGGTTGTTTCGGTGATAATATCTACGTGACTTTACCGAAAGAAGCAAGGAGTTTACTTCTCATAATTTTCTCACAATAACCTCGCCTTAAAGCTTTCGTGACTGCAGGGATTCATCTTCTTGGTCAGGTCTGTCTCCTCGACAGACCTGTTCTCCACCTGAGGACGGCTGCTTGCGTTGTGGCCGAAACGTCGTGAGAATTATTTTATGTTTTATTTGTATTATTTATTATTTCCATTCTACGTGACTTTACCGAAAGAACCAAGAAGAATAACCTCGCCGTTGACTGTTTACAGCTCAGATCTAGCACGTGGTGTGGGTATGCAGAGCCGTCAACCCCTTATCAGTGCTCTACTTTATTACGGACCAATCCAGACGTGATCGGTCACCCCGTGTCCCTTATAAATCTCAGCGTCCATCCATAAAAGTCCCATCACAAGGGAGAAACACAAACAAATAGATAAAAACATTCTTAATTTTGGAGCTTTCGTGACTGCAGGAATTATTCTTTGGTTCTTTCGGTTAAGTCACGTCTAAAGATAAAATAATAAATTAAAATAATAGCATATTACGACGTTTCGATTGCAACACAAGCAATCATTATCAGGCATAAAAGAAATAGCAACAAAAATCTAACTAGAAAACTATAGACAGACATACAAGCAGACAGACATCACAACGGCACACAGAGAGAGGACACATATCGGCACAAAGAGAGGGGTCGTTTCTGTGACGGTCCCTTAAATATAGAGAGGGGAGCGGGGACGGAGAGAGGAAGGGGGCAGAGAAAATTAGCATATCAATGAGTGTACGGCAACCTACTGCTGCTGCAAGTAAGATGACGACGTGGCACGGGCACGCAAGCTTGAAAATTAGGAGAAAGGCACACGAAAATTAAATAACCTAGCATGTTTTTACTCAATTTTCCTGTACAGGAATACGGGTAAACCCGTATGGGTTGACAGGTTTGGGTATGTAACAACATTACACATCACACTATACAGCACACTATGTACTGTATGTAACTCAGCTATAGTACATGGTGAGGGTATGTAACAACATCACACATCACACTATACAGCACACTATGCACTGTATGTAACTCAGCTATAGCACATGGTGAGGGTATGTAACAGCATTACACACACGTGAACTATATCTGAGCTTTACACAGTAGATAGTGTGATGTGTCATGTTATAGACAACCTCATCGCTTGGGTCTGGGTAGTAAATATAAACACACTGGCATAGCTACTCAGTGGTGTAAGTTACACTTTCATAGACACACGAAGAAACCGAAATGCACACAAATATACGTGCAAATTCACACGTAGTAAATCGTTTTATAGAAGTTTAAAGGCATGTGTCACTTGATACCTAGGACACCCATGCGAATGATAAGTTCAATCGAGGGACGTTCCAATTAAAATATTTTAACCATCAACATCCTGGGGGCTCACAACATCGGAGATGAACAAGGAAGCCAACATTACTTAGCACGAGGTTACAAACCTCACGAGACACTCCGTGGAAATGTGCTCAGGTGGTCAAGATCACAGACACGAGCTTCGTATCGCACGCAGCTGTCGAGACGCAACGTGAGACACGTTACACGGTCGGCTTTGACCAGTTCCAGACGGGAGCCAGGTCCACTCGCTACTCTCTCAGTGGGAGCTGCGCTCGCCACGACTCGTGGCTTCTCACCGATAGCCGCTCGCTGTGGCTGAGAGACGCTGTCCCTGGAGCGCACACGGCGGCGACGAACCAAGACACGAATCGACTCTCACCTGCGTAGAGAGGAGCGTTGCATTCACGTCGCGGTGTTGGGGTTTATGGGTCGCGATTTTTACAAAACCCAGAGAGGCCAGGCGAACGGTGATGGTTTGTCCCTTGGACTGATTTCGTCGGCTATGGTGAGGCTTTGTGGGATTCTGCACCAAACCGTACCGTGTAAAAAAATATTTTTAAAGGTTTAAAAAAAAAAAGTATGTCGTCTCTATCATTGCCATTATTTTAGCATGACAGTTTCAAATTATCTTTAAAAAGAATCAACTTAATATTGTAATTTTTTTGACAAATTATCTTCTAACTTCATGTGTAAATGAGTGGGGGGATCAGGTGGGAGGGTAGGAGGGTGATCGTATTGGGTGGTTGAGCAGGTGTGTGTGGGTGGGTGGAGATTAGTGTTGTGGTGAGTGCGCTGTGGTACGAACCTGCCGACCCAAATTCTTTTCCCACTCACGGCCACCAACACCAGTGACCATTGTCTGAACCTGTCATGGGCATCCCCTAGGTCGACTCGGCCTCAAATGAGTACCTGGTGCGGAGTATAAATATCGACACTCGGGAGTCAAAGGCGGCCGGGGTTGGTGCTGGCCACCCACCCACTCGTTTACCGTGCCAGCCGTCATAGGTGCTCGCTTACAGGACTTGCCCAACAGTCTGTTCAGGCTATACGGGGGATCTTTGTCTTCGTGTGGGTGTGTGAGCGTGTTTGCGGGCGATCAGGTGGGAGGGAGATCAGCCGGGAATGGGCGCTTGAATATGCATGAGGTGGACGGGTGAGAGGGTGGGCAGGCGAGAAGGTGGGCGAGTGGGTGGGCAGGTGGGAGGGTAGGAGGAACGGGTGGCAGGATGGGCAGGTGTATGGCCGAGCAGGTGTGAGTGTGGGCACGTGGGAGGGAGGGTCTCTGTAGATGGCTGGGTGGGTCGTGGGTTAAGGGGCCGTCCATAAATAACGTCATGCACCATGGGGGGGGGGGGGGGGGTCAGACATTTGTGACGCTGTGTGACGGGGGTAAAAAATCGTCCAAAATCGTCACGTCATTTATGGACGGCCCCTAAGGAGTGACAGGTATCAGGTAGGAGAGCATTGGGTGGTGATCATCATTACCAAGCACAGTCATTGTTATTATTATCATCATCATGCTCTTCATCATCATCCATCAGTCAGGATCAATAATCATTATTGCTCACGGTGACGAGGAACAAGCAAACTGATTGAGAGTGCAGCTAGAAATACCACGACACACGCCATAGAATTTGGCCCAATGGTACAGACAGCACTTACCTGTGAAGGCGTATGCTGTAGATTTACAAATCGTACCGGGTTTAATCTCGCGTAATATAACACAAGGCAGTCAGGCTCAGCTCTGAGAGAGAAACATTCAAGCCTGGATGACAATCTTGAAAATAATTTTAAAATTGTAGTTTTTATTCACCCAGAATATTTTGACCCTTGACCCACAATACAACGTGATTCCATATTCTTAGGTTTTTTCGGTAAAGTCACATAGGTGACTTTACCGAAAAAACCTAAGAATATGAATCCTTGCAGTCACGAAAGCTTCAAATCTAGAACGTGATTCCAATTCACAGGTAACCCATTACACAATCAAGTATATTTATATTTATGCGATTTAACCCAAGAAACCTTTATTATTGATAATATTGGTCGCGAAAGCCTACGTGTTAAAGTCGATTTGTTTAACCAGGTGAGAACTCAAGATACTAGTGTAATGCGGGCGTAAATGGGCGGAGCGGATATGACGATCCGAGAGGGAGGAGTCAGGGTCACGTGGGGGAGAAGTTATAGCGGGGAGACATGAAGCCATCTGGGTCAGTCGGGGGAGTGAAGGGTGGTGAACACGTTGGGTGGTCGCCGTGCCTCAGCCTGGTGGCTGAGGGGCTCATGACGGCGCCAGCCAGCGGGGTGGAAGAGAGAGTGGAGGATTAAGGTTGGAGATGGCGAGATAGCCACAGAGGCCACGAAGGGCTGAGGTAGGAGATGGCGAGATAGCCACAGAGGCCACGAAGGGCTGAGGTAGGAGATGGCGAGATAGCCACAGAGGCCACGAAGGGCTGACGTTGGGAGGTGGCGAGATCGCCACGCACGGAGGAACAGGGAGCAGCGATGGAGCTGCTGTGAGAGCAGCCAGAGGGCTGCACCAAGAGCCTGCAGCGGAGCTGCAGGAGCGCGGAAGGCTACGGGAGCGAAGGCAGATGTGGAGCTGCCAGGCAGAGAGTCTCAGGAGGAGTGCCGTGAGGGAAGGAGAACGCGAACCCCAAATAAAGGACACGGAGTCAGAGAGAAGCGTCTGAGTCCTTTTATTACACTGGTGTCAGAAGTGAAACGGCATCTCAAAACAACTGAGAGAAAGAAGAAAGAAAATAAAAGAATATTCCTGCGCCATCATCTGCTACATCATCCGACGACGACGACCTTCCTCAGACGGTGGACCTGCCTGCGATGGAAGAGGAGATCCGTGCTGGAACGGGTACGGGTCCGGGTGAGCAAGGTGTCGCCGCGTCGGTGGACCTGTCTGTGCCGGAGGACGCCAACTTACGATGGAGACAGATGGCGGCGCAGATGGCGACCTTGAAAATCGTGCTGGCGCAACTGTGTGAGTTCACCACGCCGAGGACGACGTCGGGGAGGCCCGGTGGTGATCCGCAGGCCTCCGCCTTTCCTGCGCTGCCAGCGCCATCTGCCACGTGGCACGAAGACGCCATCTTGGGCGTGGCAGGGGAGAAACGGCGGGAAGCCGCCATCTTGTCTTCACCGCGGCGGGGAGACGCCGCCATTTCAACATCACGGCGGTGACGCAGCTTTGCGCTGCCATCTGGAGGTGCCTCGGGGAGAGCAGCCTGCAGTGAGCTGCTGCGCGAGGACGAGCTGCGAGGAGAGGACGACGATGCTGTAGCTGCTGGGGCGGGAGCTTCCCGTCCTGGCTCGGGTGCGTGACAACGGAGCCGTCAAGTCGCCGAACGAGTTCTGCGAGGCGTCTCAAGTTGCCACCCTGCCGTCCTCTTCTTGCTGCAGCCCCGGGCGAGTCATAACGATACGCACCCGGCCTTAACACACACCTCACCCATCTTTCGAGGGCCGGGGGGCGATTTTGGTTTTCTCTCATGACTCGATTGTGCGGAGCGCGGTTCGGATTGTGTGTATGTGTGTGTAATAACGATTAATGCGCTATCTGCTTGTTGCTTGGTGTTAATTAAAGTGTGTGCGTGTGTTGAGAATGGACGGAGAGTCTGCTGTATTTGCTGAGTGTCAAATTGTGTGTGTGCGCTGCGGCGTGGAGTTGTTATCTTGATGGTGAAGTTAATTATTAACTTGGGAGCGTCGGGTATCCTGTGCTGTACCATCTCGTGGGTTACCGTGCGCGACGGGCTTAATTGAAAAAAAATATATATTTTTTTGGTGTATTGTGCTGCGAGGTGCTATGTGCGATGTGGTTGTTGCAAGAGAGAGAATGTTGTGTTGTTGCTGCAAAGTTACGACAGGATTAATGGTGTGTTGGTTGCCTGCAGATCTGCTTGCTATTGTGCTTAAATGTACGCGTGTGATCGCGATATGCTGACTGTATGTGCTGTTACACCGTTCTGTACGGTTAGGGGGTGCAATGCATTGGTTGACTATTGGAATTGGGATTGTTATTATATTGTGCGTACCTGTTGAGAATTGGTAACTAATTCGTGGGGGACCCAAAAATTTGGTTGTATGGGTGTTGTGCACACGAGATTGCGTGTGTATTATAGAGGGGGACCCAAAAATTTGGTTGTATGGGTGTTGTGCACACGAGATTGCGTGTATATTATAGAGGGGGACCCAAAAATTTGGTTGTATGGGTGTTGAGCACACGAGATTGCGTGTATATTATAGGGGTAATTGAGCTTTTTGAAAATGAGGGTGCGCGATGACGCTGTTGTGGGTGGCTTAGATGTTAATGCTAATGGGATCGTAAATGGGCGCCAAGTGGCGTCGCGTATTTGGTTGATTGCATGCAGCCACGAAGTTGCTTGGCGAGTTGGGTTGTGTAACCAATGTGGTTGGTAAAATATTGGTTAAAAATTCCCCGATATGACTGCTGCGCGCAGCAAGCTGGGGCTGTGCGTCTATTGTTGTTGGGGTTGTTACAATAACACGGGGGATGCATTTTGTGACCCCCAGCTAAGGGAAGCTGGGGTGCACGAATGGAGAAAACTGGCCACGTGTTCGCACGTTGGGCCGCCATTTTGCGCGCACGCGAGATATTGCGCGAACGCGCTGGGCGAAGGGGGACGCCATTTTGAGCGCGCGGGAAAAACCTCGGTGGGGCAAATATTCCATCTGTTATGCCTGCCATTGTTGATTGGGTGATGCACGAGTTGTGGTCACATCGGCCTATGGCTGATAGCTGACCTGACAGCCCGGAGGCGAAACCTCCGTGGTATGTCTTAAACTAATGAGCCATGTGCTCATATGGCTCGGGGAGTCATGGTTCAGTTGTGCGGTGGCAGACTGAACCTGGTGTGCCGGGGGCTCACGGGATCTGGGTTAGGGTGTTATTGTCTCTATAAGAGAACATTGCCCCGTGGGGGGAGTCCATGGGGTCTGGCATTGCCGGGGGATGAACCTTCCCTGGGCTATAAAGCATCGGACTATACGAGGCTGGTGTGTGTCCATCTCTGATGGGATAGTAAGGGAGGAGCATGGCCGAGTTGCTGCTCATCCCCGAAATTGCACTAGCTGAGAGTATGGTCAGTGGATGTTGCTGTGGGTTGACGACCACGGTGGGGGTTAGGGCGAGTTAAACGTTACCGCTGGGGAGCGTGGCTCTCTCCACGCGAGGGTGTGCGACTGGGGGCTTTGCTGAGAGTGACCGTGGGTACATGCTGTGTACGTGCGATGTCTGTGTTGGTCCTCAAGGGAGGACTGCTGGTGGGCAAGAGCAGGAAATTTTGTTGTTGTTGTTGTTATGTGTAAATAACATTGTTGTTAAAATGTAAATACTGGGGCATCCATTGCGTCTATTTTGGGTATTTATGGGGGTTTTCTTAAGCGGGCCGGATTTACATCATCTCCACTACCCTGGGGCCGGGTGGCTGTCGTGTACGACATGTGGATGTGCGTTGTTGTGCTGTGCCTCAGGGGATTGGATTCTCCTTCTCGTCACAGATCTTCAGTGCCTGCCACACTGGGTGTTACCTGGTGTGCTAACTGGATGAGGACTTGAAGGAGCGATTGAACGCCCGTTCGTCATTCCTGCTCTACCACTTGCTCTTTGACGTTGGACTTGGGCCGAGCGGATGGAACTGCAACATGGACACGCACTAAAACATCACATTCTGGGTTGTGCGCGTCGGCCGTTCTTGCGTGTCAGTTGCCGTTGTTGTGCATTGTGCCATTCTTATTCTTGTTGTTGTTGCGCGGAGGACAGGCCGGTGTTCTGTTCCAGTTCCTGAAACCTCCCCTTTTGTTACTTGTGTTGTTGTTCTTATAATCTCCGTTGTGTCTGGGGGACTCCTGATTGTGATGCCTTCGCCCGCATTATTTTGTTCTGTTTCAGCCGAGGACGGCTGGAATTTTCTCTACGGGGGAGGGTAGTGTAATGCGGGCGTAAATGGGCGGAGCGGATATGACGATCCGGAGGGAGGAGTCAGGGTCACGTGGGGGAGAAGTTATAGCGGGGAGACAGGAAGCCATCTGGGTCAGTCGGGGGAGTGAAGGGTGGTGAACACGTTGGGTGGTCGCCGTGCCTCAGCCTGGTGGCTGAGGGGCTCATGACGGCGCCAGCCAGCGGGGTGGAAGAGAGAGTGGAGGATTGAGGTTGGAGATGGCGAGATAGCCACAGAGGCCACGAAGGGCTGAGGTAGGAGATGGCGAGATAGCCACAGAGGCCACGAAGGGCTGAGGTAGGAGATGGCGAGATAGCCACAGAGGCCACGAAGGGCTGACGTTGGGAGGTGGCGAGATCGCCACGCACGGAGGAACAGGGAGCAGCGATGGAGCTGCTGTGAGAGCAGCCAGAGGGCTGCACCAAGAGCCTGCAGCGGAGCTGCAGGAGCGCGGAAGGCTACGGGAGCGAAGGCAGATGTGGAGCTGCCAGGCAGAGAGTCTCAGGAGGAGTGCCGTGAGGGAAGGAGAACGCGAACCCCAAATAAAGGACACGGAGTCAGAGAGAAGCGTCTGAGTCCTTTTATTACACTAGGATGAGTGTCGGTTGCAAGAATGATGATGATGCTGCTTCTGCTGCTGCTACTTATGATTCTGTTACTACTACTAATGATTATATTATTATTAATGCTGCTGGTCCTACTCCTGATAATATTGATTATGCTAGCGATAATGCTGCTGCTTATGCTATTGATTATTCTGTTACTGCTGATAATGATTGTATTATTATTGATTATGGCCCTACTTCTGATACTGATCATGATGCTAACGATGGAGCCCCCACTGCTAATGCTGTTGCTCCTGCTGTTGTACTAATTTTGCTGCTGATGATATTTTTGCTGATGATGATCGAGTCGAGTTGAATTTGAGTCCAACGAGGTGAGCACTCATGAGATCAGGATAAGTCTCATTGACATGAGTTACCTGGTTCACAAAAATGAAAATAATTGCAAAACAAGTCAAACCCATGCAAGCAATGACGAAAATAGAAATCTCATCCACAGCCCAGAGCACAATGCAATTGGCGTTTACACAATTTCAACTGGTACAATATAACCAATGTGTCTCAAATCATCGAAGCGATGCTAAACAGCTTGAGACTCGAGGTTGGGTTCACACCGGATTGGTGTCCCACGTTAAGGAGGGACGCCGTTGTGGCTAGGATATGTTAACTCCCTTGCCTGGTATGCAGGAGGTCGTGGGTTGGATTACGACCCTGAAAGCTGCTGTATATTTGGAGTTTGCGTTGTCTCTATTGTTGTATGTGTTGGGATTATGAAATTTTGATGAAAATAATAAAAAATAATAGTTTTCCGAAAAATGCGCAAATCGCATTAATTATGATAGTGTGTGTATTAATATGCATAAATTATGATAGTCGTAGAGATGATCGTAATTTTTTATGCGGATGCTTGCGATTATGTTACTGTGTGCAGTTATGATAATTAGGCTCAGCTTAGTTTATCCAGAGCTATATCAATCAGGATAACACGATTATCATCGATTAAACGTTTACCGATTATCTTAGTGTGTGTTATGATATTTTAGGTCACCAGTTTCAGATCTCATCACAGGCAACAGCTCTTATGAATAAGATAGTTTTGCATGGACTTGGAAAGAAGCACTCGAACAGTTGGTGTTAAGCAATTTTATTCTAACAAGCATGTGATATTCTATCATGCAGGTCAAACATGCGTCTATAATTCATGAATAACCAAACTCTTATGCATTTGCGATATTATGCATTCGATTAATATGAATAACTAAAATTCTTATGCAATTACGAGATTATGCATTTGACTAAAATGAATGAATAAACTCTTATGCATTTGCGAGACTATGCATTTGACTAAAATTAATGAATAAACTCTTATGCATTTACGATATTATGCGATTACCTAATATGAATGACTAAACAATTTTTTTTCATGTAACTCGACGGCAGCAACTGCTTTGCACGATCAGTTGATATTGAACGCACCACCTCGAAATGGCAACCCTTTTTCAAACGCAAAGACAATATATATATATTTTTAAAGTCTTATTCGTGTGCGTGCTGTGTGTGCGTTGTCCCCTCGTAATATTAATTGTGTAGTTAGCTTGTGTGGTGTAGGAGGATACAAACAGCGGCCAGAAGTTTTCTCTGGGTTGGGCGTGGCCGCCGCGAGCCTCTCTTGCGTGTCTCTGCTTGTGACGTCCGAGTCGTGCTGCTCTTGCGCTCTCTCTCTACTGCTAGATGACGAGTTGGCACGACGCTCGGTGACGCCCGGTGACGTCCGAGTCGTGCTGCTCTTGCGCTCTTTCTCTCTCCACTGCTGGATGACGAGTTGGCACGACGCTCGGTGACGCCCGGTGACGTCTTGTCTGTTTACACTGGTCTTTGGTAGGTGTGCCCTCAAACACACGGCGCATTTGATGGTGCTGTCCTCTTCCTCACAGCCGTTTGACCAGGCTTTCTCCACTGCTGGATGACGAGTTGGCACGACGCTCGGTGACGCCCGGTGACGTCTTGTCTGTTTACACTGGTCTTTGGTAGGTGTGCCCTCAAACACACGGCGCATTCGATGGTGCTGTCCTCTTCCTCACAGCCGTTTGACCAGGCTTTCTCCACTGCTTCGCGCTCTCTGCTTTGCACACTTGGTCGACGCTTGGCGATCTCCACCCTTTTACAGGTTGATTGCTTGTCGTCACTTGTCACTCTCTCTGCTCCGTGCTTCCCTTGTTCGTGCAGCGGCCAGCTTCACTCGCACTTAACTTCGTTCTGCGAGAAGCGACTCCGGCTATCGGCATCGGTGTTTCGTGTCCTCACGACGCTCCACCAGCCGGAGCACGGCTGAAACCCAGCCCCGACCCAGGTTGAACTCAGACTTCTGCAACTCGAACGACTCCTCCTCGTTCCATCACTTCTCGAGGCACAACCGCCCCAGCTCTCTTGCGAGCCCCCGTCGCAACGCTGCGTCGCAAGCCGAGTTGCGAGACTGAGCGCGACTCGAACAGACTGCTCTCAGACTGTCACTTTAACGATGTCTCGTCGTTCCATCTCTCCTCGAGGCACGACGCGCCTCCGCTCTCTTGCGAGCCCCGTCGCAACACCGCGTCGCAAGCCGAGTTGCGAGACTGAGCACGACTCAACCCAGACTGCTCTCAGGCTGCCACTTTAACGATGTCTCGTCGTCCCATCTCTTCTCGAGGCACGACTGCCACAGCTCCCTTGCGTGCCCTGTCGCAACGCTGAGCTCGACTCGGACTGACTGTGTTGTGTGCTGTGTCTAACTCAAAACGTGACTCCCTTCTCTCTGCATTCCTTGCGAGCGGGCAACAAAAAAAAAACACAAACAGAGCGAGAAGAAGCAGACACCGGCGCGATCCCTCCTCGCGACCTTTTCCTAACCCTCCAAGCATTCCTGGGCCATCTGTTTGTGCTGCGGGGAGACAAAGGCGGCCGTGCTTAACTCAAACACGCGAGCACCCACTCCTCTCTCCGCGTATCTTGCGAGAGAAAACAACCAATGTCAGCACAAACCCCCCCTTTTGTGACCTTTTTGCTCCCTCCTTGCTTACCCTGGGTGGGTCATTCTGAGGTCAGACCCCGCTGGAAGACAAAGGTGGTCGAGGAGATGTTTGCAATACATTTATGTGGTCCTGTGTGTTACATTTATTCTTGAATTATATTTTATGAGTTCCTTCGGTCTTAGTATCGTTGTTATCATTCGTATATGTTTAATGAATATTCGTAATGCTCCTCGTCACATTATTACCTTGGGGCTTCGCCCAGTTTAGTTCTCCAGAGATTGGTGTTTATTCCGAGTTATTTTTTTAAGCCCTTTGGAATTCGCACTCTTTAGCTTTTTTGGAAGGTCGTGTAGGTAGGAAACATATAATAATAGTAAAAATATTATTGTTTGTTGGTTAATTATCTTTGTTAAGTTTCTACTTTTCGGTGAGGAAAACGCCAAGAAAACGCGAAGCTTCAACCGTCATTCACTCTGCACCTTATCTGTACATCTCCAGATGTCTCGGGAGGTTTAGTCCATACATCTTTTTGTCCGTCTGGATGTCTATGACCTTTTTGTGACCGAATTCCTATCATTTCAACCGCCCTCCATGTCTCATGGACTCCCGGTGTGCCCGTGAGTTGTTTTCATTATTTAATAAAAAAAAAAAATAGATATAAAAAAAATTTCTTAATTATTCTCAATATTAATAACGGAAAACAGGGCATAGATACAACACTATCCCTGTAATAACACACAATGTCTCTGTTATTAATGCGTGTTGAGACAATATTAGTCGTGTCGTATTGTAAGGTAGATCCTCACTCTATATATATATCAGGTGCTTAATAACTTTAACGCATTTCAAAGTGAAAACACAGTTCCCATTGTTGTCAGCAGAAGCGTTATCCCATAAATCGAAGGCTGTGGCTTCAGGTCCAAAAGTCTGACAGCAGAAAATAAAAATATTAATCAAAACAAACCTTTACGAATAATATTGGTGGCGAAAGACCTCTTACTCCTACTAGGTATTAAAATGGCTTATAGCTCTCTCTATGCCCTGTAAAATAAAACTAGTTTGGGTGGGGGGAGGAGAGGGTCACTCGACCCCAGGTTATAACAAAAATGTTTTAGCCCAGCGACGCTCAGCACACACCACGAGTAGTCCCCCCTAGTGATGCCATCCCATTCCCACCCCGGGTTTATCGCCCAACGAGCGAGTGACCACGCGGGGACGGCGCGCGTCACCCCGTAGCGTCACGTGACGCGTGTTCCCAGCACGCCCGCGGTGGAGCTCCGCCCTCTCGGCGTTGAGCGCCACGCGGCGCGCGGTGCGAGGGACGATGACGTCAGAGAGAAGCTTGGCTCCCCCCGCCCTCCCCCACCAGTGCGCTAACCACTGCACCACCGCTCCACCCCACACGACGCACATGGCTCTCTATACACTAAGACAAAGATACCCTGTGTAGCCTTAACAGACTGTTGGGTAAAGTGCTGCTAGTGAGGAGCACCTATGAAGGCCAGCCTGGCAGAGACCCGCCTTTGTATCCCCAGGGGCGATATTTACTGATCGCACCAGGTACTCATTTGAGGCTGAGTCGACCTAGGGCAGATCCAAGATCGATTCATATAATCGCTATCAATGATGTTTGTAAACCGGTCATGGGCCTCCCCTAGGTCGTCTTAGCCTCAAATAAGTACCTGGTACAATGTGTAAATTTCGCCACTTGGGAAACAAAGGCGGCCAGGCGTGATGGTGGCCACCCACACCCTCGTGGAAGTGCCGGCCTTTATAGCTCACTAACAGCACTTGCCCGTACAGTCTGTTAAGGCTATACGGGGGATATTTGTCTTTGTATCTGTGTGTGTATCTGTGTGTGTGTGTATCTGTGTGAGTATGTTTCTGTTTGAGTGTATTTGTGTGTGTATGTACATGCGTCTATTAGTTTGTGTGTCTGTGTGTTTGTATGTGTGTGAGTGTGTTTGTCTATCTGTGTGTGTCTGTGTAGTCTTAACAGACTGTTGGAGAAAGGGCTGTTAGTAGCAAATAACAGAGCCTGTGAAGGCTGGAACTCTCGCACACGAGGGGGTGGGTGGCCAGCACCAAAACAAAAATACAGACAAAGACACAGACACAGTAACAAAGAAACACACAGACACAGTAACAAAGACACACACACAGACACAGTAACAAAGACACACACACAGACACAGTAACAAAGACACACACAGACACAATAACAAAACACACACAGACAAAGGCATATACACCAACCCACTAACCCAAAGAAAATTATCCCCAGTGTAGCCTTAACAGACTGTAGGGGCAAGTGCTGTTTGCTAGTAGCACCTATGAAGGCCGGCACTGTGGCACACGAGGGGGTCAGTGACCAGTACCACGCCCGACCCGCCTTTGTCTCCCCAGTGGCGATGTTTGCACATCGCAGCAGGTACTAATTTGGGGCTCAGTCGACCTAGGGGAGAGCCTGGACTGATTCCGATAATCGTCACTGGTGTTGGTGAACCGGGCATGGGCCTCCCCTAGGTCGACTCAGCCTAAAAAAATAGTACCTGGTACGGTGTGTAAATGTCACCACTGGGGAGACAAAGGCGGCCGGGCGTGGTGTTGGTCACCCACCCCCTAGTGTGCTGTACCGGCCTTCATAGGGGCCGTCCATAAATGACGTCACGCGATTCACACGGCGTCACAAAAGTCACCCCCCCCCTCAAATATGACGTCACAAAGCGCTGCCCCCCCTCCCAAAAATAAAACATGCGTCAAATTGCTTTAAGCTATTGTCATTGTAGTGCGTATTTAATGTGGCGCTGCACTCTGATGTTGTAGGAGAAAACATTTATTAAAACGTCTATTTAATTAAGTAGAACGTGTTGTATATATTTATTTAAGTTGCGCATTTTGACGTGACGTCACATTTCTCAAACCCCCCCCCCCCCCCATCGTCACAAATGTCTGCCCCCCCCCCCAGGTGCGTGACGTCATTTATGGACGGCCCCATAGGTGCTCGCTAACAGCACTTGCCCCAACAGCCTGTGAAGGCTACAAGGGGGATCTGTGTCTTTGTGTGCGTGAGTCTGTGCGTTGTGCCCGTTTCTCTGCGCTGCTCACACTCCGTGCTCTCAGGACGCACGACTCAGATCCAGAATCCTCACTGAGTCACCAACACACCACACCCACAGTGCGGGGTAGAGCGGTTGACTAAACGAGTGGTGGACGCAGAGCAGCAGCTCCATAGAGTCGGCGCGGTAAAACGACAGCAGCCCCGCCTCCCAGTGCAGGTGACACCCGACTCTCCGGGGAGGATCCCTCACCGTCACTGAGGTCCGTACACCACCATGACGCACGTAGCAGCTGTTGTTATTTTTACGTAAAACCCAGGATGAGTCGGTACTTCCCAGCCAGCACTCATCACCACTCCCTTTCCGTGCGATCGTCCCGTACGCGACTCCAACCTCACAGCTCCCCGCCGCACCCCCCACGTCCACCTCCCAGTAGTGCTGACCCGACGAGAAGCTCTCGGAGCACAGGGCTTGGTAGTAGCCATTAAAGCGGTGTGGTTGATCGGGGCGACCCTGGGAGACAGCGGTCAGCGTCACCGTCCTGAGGTCCGAGGAAATCTGGAGGTTGTTCTGGGCCGAGTTTGGGTCCACAGTCGGTGAGCGTCCATCTGCAGTAACGATAATCACAGTAGCCGTGTAACAACAGCACCACTATAACAACAGCACTCATGCACTAACACGCACTCACACTACAATAGAGCAATTCATAATGAGCATTGTTATACAAAGTTGTAATGCGTAGCTATCGGTGTGATGACATGTAACGGGCACTTTGTCAATCCGCTGCTGGATGAGGGCCTCCCTACACCGTGCGGGTCGCGGGGGATATTTGACCATACTTCACCACGCCGGTCACCGCGCGTTGGCAAAGGCAGGCGGCGCGGCTTTCGAGAGCACAGAAGTACAGTACAGCGGTGCGTTTGTCTGCCCCGCCATCTACATTTTTAAAAGTCGAGCTTCAGTTCAATATTCACTGTGTAATAGATGTAAAACATGTGATGATACCATCAAAATGTGAACTGCTCTATATATTCTAATGCAAGGCTGAAAACTTAAAAGATATTAAATGCTCCCAACATGTATTTATTAAAATGTTTTAATTGAAATGGAACGATCAAACATAGAACAATTGTTAAGTTTTTTCGGTAAAGTCACGTAGGTAAAATAATAATAAAAGAAAGTGATACAGTCAATTTAGCTGTGACGGTCCCACCTGAAGACGGAGACTTGTGTTGCCTCCGAAACGTCTTGATTTAATGGAGAAATTTTCATTTAAAATGTTATTTATTTATTTTTTTCACCTACGTGACTATTCCGAAAAAACCTAAGACTATGAATCCTTGCAGTCACCAAAGCTTCAAATCTAGAATTAATTAAGTTAAATCAATAAAGTTCTAATAATAAAAAATAAACATTCCAATAAGAAAGTAATAGGACTTTTCAAAGATCGCAGCCTTTGCGATTTGCTAATCGCATTGTTTCAAATTGCGACTTCGATTTGAAATCGATTCATCGTTCAGCCCCACTGTGCGGTAGTGCCCGTGGGAGGCAGTGGATCGCAGCAGCAGCAGCAGCGTGGATATCAACACCGCCGCAGCGTCTCTGTGTGTGTACAACAAACACAAACATCTCCCGTGTGTCACCTTTCACAGGCTGTAGGGGCAAGTGGTGTTGGTGAGCACCTGTGAAGGCCGACACGGCACACGAGGTGGGTGTGATAGTGTAGTGATGTACACTCGTGTGTGTGTGTGTGATAGTGTAGTGATGTACACTCGTGTGTGTGATAGTGTAGTGATGTACACTCGTGTGTGTGTGATAGTGTAGTGATGTGCACTCGTGTGTGTGTGATAGTGTAGTGATGTACACTCGTGTGTGTGTGATAGTGTAGTGATGTACACTCGTGTGTGTGTGTGATAGTGTAGTGATGTACATTCGTGTGTGTGATAGTGTAGTGATGTACACTCGAGTGTGTGTGTGATAGTGTAGTGATGTACACGCGTGTGTGTGTGTGAGATAGTGTAGTGATGTACACGCGTGTGTGTGTGTGATAGTGTAGTGATGTACACGCGTGTGTGTGTGTGTGATATTGTAGTGATGTACACTCGTGTGTGTGTGTGATAGTGTAGTGATGTACACTCGTGTGTGTGTGTGATAGTGTAGTGATGTACACTCGTGTGTGTGTGTGATAGTGTAGTGATGTACACTCGTGTGTGTGTGATAGTGTAGTGATGTACACTCGTGTGTGTGTGTGATAGTGTAGTGATGTACACTCGTGTGTGTGTGATAGTGTAGTGATGTACACTTGTGTGTGTGTGATGGTGTAGTGATGTAGACTCGTGTGTGTGTGTGATAGTGTAGTGATGTACACTAGTGTGTGTGTGTGAAAGTGTAGTGATGTACACTCGTGTGTGTGTGATAATGTAGTGATGTACACTGTGTGTGTGTGATAGTGTAGTGATGTACACTGTGTGTGTGTGATAGTGTAGTGATGTATACTCGTGTGTGTGTGATAGTGTGGTGATGTACACTCGTGTGTGTGTGTAATAGTGTAGTGATGTACACTCGTATGTGTGATAGTGTAGTGATGTAGACTCGTGTGTGTGATAGTGTAGTGATGTACACTCGTGTGTGTGATAGTGCAGTGATGTACACTCGTGTGTATGTGATAGTGTAGTGATGTACAGTCGTGTGTGTGTGTGATAGTGTAGTGATGTACACTCGTGTGTGTGTGATGGTGTAGTGATGTACACTCGTGTGTGTGTGATAGTGTAGTGATGTACACTTGTGTGTGATAGTGTAGTGATGTACACTCGTGTGTGTGATAGTGTAGTGATGTACACTTGTGTGTGATAGTGTAGTGATGTACACTCGTGTGTGTGATAGTGAAGTGATGTACACTCGTGTGTGTGTGTGATAGTGTAGTGATGTACACTCGTGTGTGTGTGAGATAGTGTTGTGCACTCGTGTGCGTGTGATAGTGTAGTGATGTACACTGTGTGTGTGATAGTGTAGTGATGTATACTCGTGTGTGTGTGTGATAGTGTAGTGATGTACACTCGTGTGTGTAATAGTGTAGTGATGTACACTCGTGTTTGTGTGTGTGATAGTGTAGTGATGTACACTCTGTGTGTGTGATAGTGTAGTGATGTACACTCGTGTGTGTGTGATAGTGTAGTGATGTACACTCGTGTGTGTGTGTGTGTGTGATAGTGTAGTGATGTACACTCGTGTGTGTGTGATAGTGTAGTGATTTACACTCGTGTGTGTGTGTGATAGTGTAGTGATGTACACTCGTGTGTGTGTGTGTGATAGTGTAGTGATGTACACTCGTGTGTGTGTGATAATGTAGTGATGTACACTCGTGTGTGTGTGTGTGATAGTGTAGTGATGTACATTCGTGTGTGTGTGATAGTGTAGTGATGTACATTCGTGTGTGTGTGATAGTGTAGTGATGTACACTCGCGTGTGTGTGTGATAGTGTAGTGATGTACACCGTGTGTGTGTGTGATGGTGTAGTGATGTACACTCGTGTGTGTGTGTGGTAGTGTAGTAGTGTAGTAATGTACACTCGCGTGTGTGATAGTGTAGTGATGTACACTCGTGTGTGTGATAGTGTTGTGATGTACACTCGTGTGTGTGATAGTGCTGTGATGTGCACTCGTGTGTGTGTGTGTGTGGTAGTGTAGTGATGTACACTCGTGTGTGTGTGTGATAGTGTAGTGATGTACATTCGTGTGTGTGATAGTGTAGTGATGTACACTCGTGTGTGTGTGATAATGTAGTGATGTACACTCGAGTGTGTGTGTGATAGTGTAGTGATGTACACGCGTGTGTGTGTGTGATAGTGTAGTGATGTACACGCGTGTGTGTGTGTGATAGTGTAGTGATGTACACTCTGTGTGTGTGTGATATTGTAGTGATGTACACTCGTGTGTGTGTGATAGTGTAGTGATGTACACTCGTGTGTGTGTGTGATAGTGTAGTGATGTACACTCGTGTGTGTGTGATAGTGTAGTGATGTACACTCGTGTGTGTGTGATAGTGTAGTGATGTACACTCGTGTGTGTGTGATAGTGTAGTGATTTACACTCGTGTGTGTGTGATAGTGTAGTGATGTACACTCATGTGTGTGTGATAGTGTGGTGATGTACACTTGTGTGTGTGTGATGGTGTAGTGATGTAGACTCGTGTGTGTGTGTGATAGTGTAGTGATGTACACTAGTGTGTGTGTGTGAAAGTGTAGTGATGTACACTCGTGTGTGTGTGATAATGTAGTGATGTACACTGTGTGTGTGATAGTGTAGTGATGTACACTTGTGTGTGATAGTGTAGTGATGTACACTCGTGTGTGTGTGATGGTGTAGTGATGTACACCCGTGTGTGTGTGATAGTGTAGTGATGTACACTTGTTTGTGATAGTGTAGTGATGTACACTCGTGTGTGTGATAGTGAAGTGATGTACACTCGTGTGTGTGTGTGATAGTGTAGTGATGTACACTCGTGTGTGTGTGATAGTGTTGTGCACTCGTGTGCGTGTGATAGTGTAGTGATGTACACTGTGTGTATGATAGTGTAGTGATGTATACTCGTGTGTGTGTGTGTGATAGTGTAGTGATGTACACTCGTGTGTGTAATAGTGTAGTGATGTACACTCGTGTGTGTGTGTGTGATAGTGTAGTGATGTTCACTCTGTGTGTGTGATAGTGTAGTGATGTACACTCGTGTGTGTGTGTTAAAGTGTAGTGATGTACACTCGTGTGTGTGTGATAGTGTAGTGATGTACACTCGTGTGTGTGTGTGTGATAGTGTAGTGATGTACACTGTGTGTGTGTGTGATAGTGTAGTGATGTGCACTCGTGTGTGTGTGTTAAAGTGTAGTGATGTACACTCGTGTGTGTGTGATAGTGTAGTGATTTACACTCGTGTGTGTGTGTGATAGTGTAGTGATGTACACTAGTGTGTGTGTGTGATAGTGTAGTGATGTACACTCGTGTGTGTGTGTTAATGTAGTGATGTACACTCGTGTGTGTGTGTGTGATAGTGTAGTGATGTACATTCGTGTGTGTGTGATAGTGTAGTGATGTACATTCGTGTGTGTGTGATAGTGTAGTGATGTACACTCGCGTGTGTGTGTGATAGTGTAGTGATGTACACCGTGTGTGTGTGTGATGGTGTAGTGATGTACACTCGTGTGTGTGTGTGGTAGTGTAGTAGTGTAGTAATGTACACTCGCGTGTGTGATAGTGTAGTGATGTACACTCGTGTGTGATAGTGTAGTGATGTACACGCGTGTGTGTGATAGTGTAGTGATGTGCACTCGTGTGTGTGTGTGATAGTGTAGTGATGTACACTCGTGTGTGTGTGTGATAGTGTAGTGATGTACATTCGTGTGTGTGATAGTGTAGTGATGTACACTCGTGTGTGTGTGATAATGTAGTGATGTACACTCGAGTGTGTGTGTGATAGTGTAGTGATGTACACGCGTGTGTGTGTGTGATATTGTAGTGATGTACACTCGTGTGTGTGTGTGATAGTGTAGTGATGTACACTCGTGTGTGTGTGTGATAGTGTAGTGATGTACACTCTGTGTGTGTGTGATAGTGTAGTGATTTACACTCGTGTGTGTGTGTGATAGTGTAGTGATGTACACTCGTGTGTGTGTGATAGTGTGGCGATGTACACTTGTGTGTGTGTGATGGTGTAGTGATGTAGACTCGTGTGTGTGTGTGATAGTGTAGTGATGTACACTAGTGTGTGTGTGAAAGTGTAGTGATGTAACTCGTGTGTGTGTGATAATGTAGTGATGTACACTGTGTGTGTGATAGTGTAGTGATGTACACTTGTGTGTGATAGTGTAGTGATGTACACTCGTGTGTGTGTGATGGTGTAGTGATGTACACCCGTGTGTGTGTGATAGTGTAGTGATGTACACTTGTTTGTGATAGTGTAGTGATGTACACTCGTGTGTGTGTGATAGTGAAGTGATGTACACACGTGTGTGTGTGTGTGATAGTGTAGTGATGTACACTCGTGTGTGTGTGATAGTGTTGTGCACTCGTGTGCGTGTGATAGTGTAGTGATGTACACTGTGTGTATGATAGTGTAGTGATGTATACTCGTGTGTGTGTGTGATAGTGTAGTGATGTACACTCGTGTGTGTAATAGTGTAGTGATGTACACTCGTGTGTGTGTGTGATAGTGTAGTGATGTTCACTCTGTGTGTGTGATAGTGTAGTGATGTACACTCGTGTGTGTGTGTTAAAGTGTAGTGATGTACACTCGTGTGTGTGTGATAGTGTAGTGATGTACACTCGTGTGTGTGTGTGTGTGATAGTGTAGTGATGTACACTCTGTGTGTGTGTGATAGTGTAGTGATGTACACTCGTGTGTGTGTGTTAAAGTGTAGTGATGTACACTCGTGTGTGTGTGATAGTGTAGTGATGTACACTCGTGTGTGTGATAGTGTAGTGATGTACACTCGTGTGTGTGTGTGATAGTGTAGTGATGTACACTCGTGTGTGTGTGCTAATGTAGTGATGTACACTCGTGTGTGCGTGTGTGTGTGTGTGATAGTGTAGTGATGTACATTCGTGTGTGTGTGATAGTGTAGTGATGTACATTCGTGTGTGTGTGATAGTGTAGTGATGTACACTCGCGTGTGTGTGTGATAGTGTAGTGATGTACACCGTGTGTGTGTGTGATGGTGTAGTGATGTACACTCGTGTGTGTGTGTGGTAGTGTAGTAGTGTAGTAATGTACACTCGTGTGTGTGATAGTGTAGTGATGTACACTCGTGTGTGTGATAGTGTAGTGATGTGCACTCGTGTGTGTGTGTGTTATAGTGTAGTGATGTACACTCGTGTGTGTGATAGTGTAGTGATGTACACTCGTGTGTGTGTGTGTGATAGTGTAGTGATGTACACTCGTGTGTGATAGTGTAGTGATGTAAACTCGTGTGTGTGTGTGTGTGATAGTGTAGTGATGTACACTCGTGTGTGTGATAGTGTAGTAATGTACACTCGTGTGTGTGTGTGATAGTGTAGTGATGTACACTCGTGTGTGTGATAGTGTAGTGATGTACACTCGTGTGTGTGTGTGGTAGTGTAGTAGTGTAGTAATGTATACTCGTGTGTGTGTGTGTGTGATAGTGTAGTGATGTACACTCGTGTGTGTGATAGTGTAGTGATGTACCCTCGTGTGTGTATGATAGTGTAGTGATGTACACTCGTGTGTGTGTGTGATAGTGTAGTGATTTACACTCGTGTGTGTGTGTGATAGTGTAGTGATGTACACTCGTGTGTGTGTGATAGTGTAGTGATGTACACTCGTGTGTGTGTGATAGTGTAGTGATGTACACTCGTGTGTGTGTGTGATAGTGTAGTGATGTACACTCGTGTGGGCATTTATTTTAATTTATGTATGCATTTTAGTAATACGTTAAGTCTAATTCTTATTTTATACAACCCCATTAATGTATATTATGCCATATTAAATATAATTTCTTATACTCTGGAACGGATTATTTCCTTTCCCTTTATTTCTTACAGTAAAAATTCGCTTGGTATACGTCATTTTCGGTATAAGTCCTACCTTCTGGAACAAATTAACGACGTATACCGAGGTACCACTGTAAACTGAACTGGTAGGCTTAAGGGTCCTGTATTTATACTACTTTTTTAGTACTGGAAAGTTCTTGAATGTTCTAGAAGTTACTACAAGTTACTACTCAGCACTGAATCTATCTGGAATTCCCATTGAAAATTTGTAAATTTCAAAATATCACTGTCTTGGTCACAAAAGCAAAGTTTGTGGGAAATAATAGCCATTTTGTGTACTTTTGAGTCATACGCAATTAGAAAATAACACTTACTACCCAGGGACATTTTTTATTACACAGTGTAATGAATCCTAATAATATCAGCCATAGCTTGTGTGTGTCAAAGACTCAGTGCCGTTGATGCTGAGAGCTTCAGATTTTAACACGGAACTCTAAGAATCCTAACTGTGTCTGAGTCTGTATCACGCTGCCTCAAGCACTAATAAGGAATCCTAAGAATATCAGCCACATTGTCTCTGTGTAAAACACTCACACGCAGAATAGCAACAGCATCCACACTCAATTATACACACGTGTAGGGTTAATAGAGCTCATGTAATACTCCTTTACACTCGTGTGTGTGCTGTATGTGAACGTAGAGGTATCGCAATACATGGGCAATAGCAATGTATCTGTTTGCACAGTGATACACGTGGTCAGCCACAATGATAGCCCAGTCTGGCTCTGTGAGCCTCGGGAATTTACATAGAACCCCAATAATCCTTAAGGTGCCTTAGTATGGATATGAGCCTACATCATTAACAATGAATCCTACGCATCACTACGATGATGTAGTCTGACTCGAGTCTGATGATGACATCCATTACAGAGAAGACTTATACTCGTAGTTTCATCTGCTACAATGGTTACTTTGGCCAACAGCATCCTTACGGATAATACACGCGTGTAATATCTGTAGTGGTGTTAACTACTCGCTGTTCGCAAACTGTGAGAGCAGATCGTAAACAAGGTTTTCCCGCTCAATCAAACGGCCAGAGTCAAATGGGGTGAGGTAGGATCCAAACGCCAGATTGGGAAGGACCAATCAGAGGGTCCCACAAGGTGGCCGGGGATTGGACAACCCGGCCACGAACAGTTATAAAAGCCAGAGCGCTGAGAGCTCTGGAGGAGTTCTGCTACACGAAGACCCAAGTCGGCCGAAGACGTCTAGGACCCTGGACCAAGCCCTCCAGCCCTTATCAGGGCTAGGGCTCAGAGTAACCAGTGGTCGGGGAGAGATCCCCTAGGTCCAGCCAGAGGACGCTGGGAGAGCAGGGAGATTAGATAGCCTGCAAGGTCCGGAGGCTTGTACCTTCTGAGGGTAACGGGTGAGGGGACCATATACCCCTTAGTGTGATAGGGACTGTATATTAAGATAATAAACAGTGTGTGCCATAAAGAAGTTTAGAAGTCCGTCCTTACAACACTACATATCAATGGAACTTATGTAATAGTGAAATACACTCGTGTGTGTGCTATATATTATTGTCTAATGAATACATTACAGTCGTAATGTTGATGTTTGCACGTACCGTGTAGTGATAGACAAGGTTGACCATGGTTATGCCTTAGTCTCACTCTGTGAGCCTCAGCCATGAACTGGGGAGCATAAGAATCCTAAAAATGCCTTAGTTTGACTCTCTGAGCATCAGGCTGTTGACATGAAGCCTAAAAATCTTCAAACGTGTCTTAGTCTGGATGTATGATCCTTGGGCATTACCAATCAACCCTAAGTTTATATAATCCATAAGAGGTTTTTTTGGGGTTAGATCGCGTAAATATTTGTGTCATTAAACCTGCCACCACCCGACACAGACAACTAGTAAGGGTTGTCACGTAAACAGAACATGCCAATTCGTCACTAGTACAGCACGCCGGTGTGTTGGAGAGCCAAGCCACAACATTATTTAAATTTATATTCATGTAGTTATAAAAGCCATTTCACCATATGCATTCTGCAGGCCGCCTTTGTGTCCGCAGTGCTGATGCTTACAGCACGTACCCGGTAGTCGTTTAAGCCAAGGGTTCATCTGGGAGAGGCTCAGAATTGGTTCTGAATCCACTCACCATTGATGATAGCCGTGGCCGTGAGTCACGTGTAGGTGACCATGTTTGTAGCTCAGTGCACAGAGCATTCCATCATCATTGCACATCCGTACTCACTCTCGCTCATCTACACATACGCATACAAACAGACACAATTACAAGACACCCCGTATAGCCCAAATAGGCTGTAGGGGCAAGAATTGTTAGCGAGTGGCACTTCAAGGCCGGTATAGAACATGAGGTGGTGGGTGGCCAGCACCACGTAAGGCCGCCTTTGTCTCCCTAGTGGCAGTTTTTACACACTACACCAGGTAGACATTTGAGGCTGAGTCGACATAGGGGAGGCCCATGACCGGTTCAGAAAATTGTCACTGGTGTTGGCTGTGAACGGGAATCGAATTTGTGTTGCCAGGTTCATATTGTAGCACGTTAACCACTATGCCACCGCTCCGCAACATACACACAAGACACAATTACACGCACAATAACACACACGCACAGGTGGTAAGAGTCCGTGGAACTCACAAATGAATGCCAGCAGGTTGACCACAGCTCCCTGCAGGGCGCTGATCGTGGCGATGTCTTTTTTGCTGGCAGATGAGGGTAGATCTTCCTTCTGAGCGTCTCTCCTGTGAGACAAAAACCAGCAGTGACACACACAGCCCGTGTCGTACACAGTATCATCACGCACAGCATAATCACACACAGCATCAGCATACACAGTATCATACTACACATCATCACACACAACATCATCACCCGCCATCATCACACATGGCATCATCACACATGGCATTATCACACACGGCATTATCACACACGGCATCACAAACGGCAACATCGCGCACAGCATTACAGCATACAACATCACACAACCCTCGTCTTACACATCATCATCACACATCATCATCACACATCATCATCACACATCATCATCATTACTCAGCCCATGTTCCACACAAGGCGTCACCCCGTGTGTTAATCTGTGCAAGTTCATAGTCCATACCGGTTTGTCTCTTTCAGGTGAACCTGCAGGAGTCAGACAGGGCAGGGGGCGTGAGTCAGTTCACCTCCAGCCACGTTAACCACACGGTGATTGGTAGACGCGATGAGGCTGCACTCAGACATTCGCGTGGCCTAGTGTTGTTGGTTGTCATCAAGACAAAGCCATGGATGCATTAGGACTCAATGATTCTCATAAGCAAGGTGTGGCCTCTAAAACTGTTGCCACTCGGTACCCGATGTCATGGCAAGAGGCGTCCGTGGCACTTGACATCGAGTTGCAGTGATTGTGAACCAACATTCAAAATAATGATCCACTGCGAGCGTGAATTACAACCAGAGCGTGGTGTTACCAGAGTCCATAATTTAGCAGGGTGAACATTTGTTGAGGCAAGCAATCTCGGGATTTGTTTCAACTTTCAAAGACTCATCAGCAGTCAATGCTGAAATATAACTGCTTCTGGCTTTCCTGATGTTAAAAGCCCTTCCGTGTTCAGCATTACTAATGGTTGGTATACATTTGGTAAAATGAAAATTTGTAATGTAGTGTCAAGTGGCCTCAATCTGATGTTCATTACAGGATGATGCGGTTACAATTTGTAATGCCAATGTCTGCATATATTACCAACCAATTAACTCGAGGAATTTGTGTGTTAATAGTTTTTTTTTTTAATTCAGCGCTAGTTTATATTTTTATTACAATATACAAATCCAAGTTGGTGAACTTGACTCTACATTTACTTTCAGAACCCATGGGCTATATGTTGTCTTGACAATGGAAGTGGCGTTATCTTGTGTTTTGTGTTGCAACGCATCTGCCAAGTTTACAAACGCAACGAATATACGTGAACTGGGGCACTCGCCCTGGATCCCTGAGTGCTCTACCTGCAAGAACGTGAGTGAGTCCCTCTCCTCCTGTAGAGTGCGCAGGCGCGTGGCTGCTGCCTGGAGCTCGCTGATCTCGTGCTCATAATGAGCAATGTTCTCCTCGATCCGGGACAGCAGCTCGCGCCCCTTCATGTCCACGCGATCCAGAGCTGCCCTCTCGTCCTCATCCAGCGTCACCCTCATGCGGGTGAACTCGCCTGAGATGTGAGCCTTGGTCTGGACCATGGAATCCTGCAAGGGGCATGCGATGGATTCTGTAAATTCATATTCTATGCTGTTAAGACAAAAGCCACATTGTTTTCCAGTTACTCCAAACCTATCTTTCCCTGCCTTCACGTTATGTCTTTGGACTCACATCTCATTGAACAGGTCTATCACTTTAGGTTTCTAGGTGCTATCTTGCCCTTCAAATTGATCATATCGTTTAATAAACAAAATCTTCTATATAAATAAACAAATTGTCTCACTCATAATCAACGATTTTTGGGTTTAGATCGCGTTTATTTATAAATGTGTCGTAACCCTCCACCACCCGACACGGCCAATCAGTAAAAATGTGTCACGTTGACAAAGACAAATAGTTCACTGCTTTAGCCCACCGGTGTGTTGAAGCAACAACATTTACAATTTGAGTACGACGTTTCGCTGGTAATTGCAATCAGCATCATCGGGCAATTCGCCAGAATGGTGAGGCTCTCCTGTGTCTCCCGTTCTTATATAGAGCAGCAGCAGGGTGACGTCATCATTAACTCATCAGGTGCAAAGATTCAAGGGGGGAGTTATTGTAATTATATACTAGATTAGTAATCAGGCTATTGTTACGATGCGAGTTGTAGATTAGTAATCATTTGGAATGTGTTTAATTGTGATTATGCTACATTAGTAATCAGTTAGTGGTTGTTTCCCTTATAAGTAATTGTAATGTATCTTATTTAATAATACGCTTCCAGGCCGCACTAAGCCTATAGCTGTCTGAGCGATTAAAGTTATTTCTGTTTCTCTCAATTTCAATCGATTCTCTAATTAGTCTTTGCCAGTAGTAACTATGATAATTGGTTCTTTACCCTTCTATCTGGCAACAAAACTGACACCTTTTTACAAGGAGTCATGTTTGCATAGACCGCAATACCTGCAGTCATAATACAAACTAAAGAACATAACTCTGATAATGTGCACTGTCCTTGAAGTTGATTGGTCCACACCCGAGACAGCTTTCCTTCGAGCCTAGTCTCATATGGGTTGGACCAGATGACGCCAAAAGGCGCACTGTATGATAATTGGTTCTTTACCCTTCTATCTGGCAACAAAACTGACACCTTTTTACAAGGAGTCATGTTTGCATAGACCGCAATACCTGCAGTCATAATACAAACTAAAGAACATAACTCTGATAATGTGCACTGTCCTTGAAGTTGATTGGTCCACACCCGAGACAGCTTTCCTTCGAGCCTAGTCTCATATGGGTTGGACCAGATGACAGTAGTAACTAGTTTTACACAACACTTCCACGTTGTCAAAATCAATTGAGTGTCCCTGTTGGCATGCATGTTCTGCTACTGCCGACAGTTGTGTTTGTGATAGTTTAATATTTCTTTGGTGTTCTTTTAGTCTTACACTAACGTTACGCCCTGTCTGTCCAATATAGCATCTGCCACATACACAATTAATCCGATATACACCTTCTGTTGATAATTTAGGTAATTCGTCTTTAGTGCACGTTACTAGTTGTTGAATTTTGTGTACTGTACCAAATCTTACTGTAATGTTTTGCTTTTGCAAAACACGGGCTAATTTATCAGTCACTCCTGAGATAAATGGTATTTTTATTGTTTTAATAATCTGGTCGCTTTCAGCAGTGTTGCTTTGCGATCGTGATTTGGCTTTTAGTGCTCTGTTAATTTGAGCATTATTGTAGCCATTCTGTCTTAGTGCTTCTTTAACATGTTTAATCTCTCTCACTAGACTTTCACCATCTGACACTGTTTTAACAGAGCACTAAAAGCCAAATCACGATCGCAAAGCAACACTGCTGAAAGCGACCAGATTATTAAAACAATAAAAATACCATTTATCTCAGGAGTGACTGATAAATTAGCCCGTGTTTTGCAAAAGCAAAACATTACAGTAAGATTTGGTACAGTACACAAAATTCAACAACTAGTAACGTGCACTAAAGACGAATTACCTAAATTATCAACAGAAGGTGTATATCGGATTAATTGTGTATGTGGCAGATGCTATATTGGACAGACAGGGCGTAACGTTAGTGTAAGACTAAAAGAACACCAGAGAAATATTAAACTATCACAAACACAACTGTCGGCAGTAGCAGAACATGCATGCCAACATGGACACTCAATTGATTTTGACAACGTGGAAGTGTTGTGTAAAACTAGTTACTACTGGCAAAGACTAATTAGAGAATCGATTGAAATTGAGAGAAACAGAAATAACTTTAATCGCTCAGACAGCTATAGGCTTAGTGCGGCCTGGAAGCGTATTATTAAATAAGATACATTACAATTACTTATAAGGGAAACAACCACTAACTGATTACTAATGTAGCATAATCACAATTAAACACATTCCAAATGATTACTAATCTACAACTCGCATCGTAACAATAGCCTGATTACTAATCTAGTATATAATTACAATAACTCCCCCCTTGAATCTTTGCACCTGATGAGTTAATGAGTTAATGATGACGTCACCCTGCTGCTGCTCTATATAAGAACGGGAGACACAGGAGAGCCTCACCATTCTGGCGAATTGCCCGATGATGCTGATTGCAATTACCAGCGAAACGTCGTACTCAAATTGTAAATGTTGTTGCTTCAACACACCGGTGGGCTAAAGCAGTGAACTATTTGTCTTTGTCAACGTGACACATTTTTACTGATTGGCCGTGTCGGGTGGTGGAGGGTTACGACACATTTATAAATAAACGCGATCTAAACCCAAAAATCGTTGATTATGAATAACATTGGTCGCGAAAGCCTACGTGTTAAATTGTCTCACCTCGGCTCCATTTTGATATAGTCCAAGCCGCCATCCTCCTCATCTTTGACTCGTGTGAAATCATCGACTGCCTAGCCTCTTGTTCCATTATACCACCTGGCTGCCCACTTTCACCTTGATGCCTCCATATCAACACATTAGTGCAACCTCTGTATCACCTCCAATTTCCCCCCTGGATTTGTTTAGAGACCACCACTGGGCTGTCTTCATCCTAAGATTCCTTATAAACAAATACGCCAAGTATGTAAGGACCTCCTAAATTTACAAATTCCCAGTCGCAACCTCAATAAGTGCCTCCCTGTTCTCTCTAAAATGACCATATATTAAACTAGATTTTGTGACGCGTTCTTCCACGCTGCTGATACTAACCCACATTACTGGAGTGTCCTGGCCTCAGCCTAGGCTTGGCTCCCTCTCCTGCCTCCAACACGATTAGAGGGCTGCGTAATGATTGAGATATGAACCAGTGCTGGACTCTACCTTCACCAACCTGCACTGACCCATGCAACTAAGTATGGCCAACTAGCCTCAATGATCAACACGATGTTGCGGAACCTTCATCCAGAAGTGTATTGGTGAGGATCTGTAAATTATTTACCAAAACAGATAAGCACACGAATCACCTTCTTCATAGATTTGTCTCTGCACATCATCAATTAAAGTATTTTGTACACAATCTATTTGCCCCATGGCCTTTTGGGACTGAATTATTGTATCAATACTGGCAGACCTCGCTAAATGCTCAGTATGCTTCCTGAAGAAGTGAGCGCTTATAGAATCAACGCTAAAATTGGGCATTGTACTGTTGTATATATGGGGATGTGTTCCCATCAGCGTTATTGCTTTCGGATGAGGGCTTCATTGGGGTATCGGTAAAAGCACCAATAATACAGATGGTAAACATTTAATCAACATATTTTTTTATAATAACCTCATTAAGTATGACATGCTGTGCATAATACTGTACTCCTGCTACCATGGCATCAGTGGGAGACGAGGGTGGAGCAGCTGCTGCACTCCCAGTCTGGGGTCATTCTCAGAGAAGAGCTCCAGGACCTCTGTGAACTTAGCGGTGCCCTCAGTCTACATTTCTGTGACGAGGTTTTTTTTAGATGGAGCCTGGAACTCTATCCTGGTCGAGTGAGTTCTCACCTCGCTAACATAAAAAAAAACGGATTTTTCTTTTTTAAATCGTGATAATAGAATCATGGGGGGTGGGGTCTGGTTGGCTCAGCGTGCGTCGCTCTCATTTGCTGAGCGAATGATTAGGGGTGGGTATGTTTCCTAAGCCAGCACTGCTGCGTGTTCCCACTCGTAAGAGCTTTATACGATACTAGCTGTACCTGGTGAAACATTCACTGATCTAGCAGATCTTAATTAAACATTCACGCATTTTTGTTACTCATATTTGTCAACAAAGATTGATATAAATACACAATTGCCATATTCTAGGATCTTTTCCAACACTAGATGAAGTGAATCACACGATATGACTCTTGATTGAGCAAGATATAATTGTATACTATTTGGTTTTTTCGGTAAAGTCACGTAGGTTAAAAAAGAAATAAATTAATTAAATCACGACGTTTCGGAGGCAACACAAACCTCCATCTTCAGGTGGAAAAGTCACAGCAAAATTACTGTATCAAGTGAAGAGAGCTCTAAGAGACACGACCTTATATACTGGTTAAGGGGAGGGGGGAGGAGCCAGGATGGGCTGTGGGAGGGGGGGGCAGTTATAAACTGGTGAGGTGACGACCAGTGCTGCAACTGCGGCTATGCCTGGAACTGCAGCCGAGGCCTTGTGATGTAGATGGCGTAAGTAGATCAGAGTGCAGGGATTACGCCGCCTTTTGTTATGCACGCTGGTGGGTTGCAGGCAAGCAGTGTGTGAAAAGCTAAAAAACTACTATGGCTGTACAATTATAAGGCAGCTAGAGTTTGGCTTGGTTGATGACATCTTTCCAATGATTGCTTAGTTTAAAACAATCCTCTCGGTTGAAGTTGTGTCTATGTTTGTATATCTGGATGGCTTCATAGACAAATCTTTGGTAGTAACCGGGAGGTTTGCAGAGTACTTTGGTATCGGAGAAAACGATATCATGAGAACCCGCTGTGTTGAAACAATGATCAGCTACGGCCAAAGAATTTGTTCTCAGGTGAAATTCAAATCTGATTTGTGCTCGCGTATTTGGTCAGTAATATGTCGTTTTGTCTCCCCGATATAGCAGTCACCCCGGGTACAACTCAATTTGTAAACAATGAGGTACTGTAAGTCAGGAATGACATCCTTTACGGATGGGATCAGATCACGGATTTGGTGTACTGTATTGAATCGGACCTGGATCTTGCGTTTGTTTAGAATTTTGGAAATATTTTTGGTAACGCCTGCTATGTATGGCAACGTGATGATTTTTATCAGAATTTCAGGTGGTTGTTTCTGCATGGTGGGAGAAACAGCTTGGCGGATAGTATGGTCAGAGTATCCGTTCATCTTGAGGGCCAGATGTACATGTTTGAATTCACTGGCCAGGTGGTGTTGGTCTGAGATGCAATGAGCCCTCCACCCGGCTCAAAAGAATGCCCTCATCAAAAGACTATACCATAGGGCTTGCATCTCAGACCAACACCACCTGGCCAGTGAATTAAAACATGTACATCTGGCCCTCAAGATGAACGGATACTGTGACTGTACTATCCGCCAAGCTGTTTCTCCCACCATGCAGAAACAACCACCTGAAACTCCGATCAATATAATTACGTTGCCATACATAGCAGGCGTTACCAAAACTATTTCCAAAATTCTAAACAAACACAAGATCCAGGTCCGATTCAATACAGTACACAAAATCCGTGATCTGATCCCACCCGTAAAGGATGTCATTCCTGACTTACAGTACCCCCGTGTTTACAAATTGAGTTGTACCTGTGGTGACTGCTATATCGGGGAGACAAAACGACATATGTCTGACCGAATTCGCGAGCACAAATCAGATTTGAAATACGGCAGAACGAATTATTTGGCCGTAGCTGATCGTTGTTTCAACACAGCGGGTTCTCATGATATCGTTTTTTCCGATACCAAAGTACTCTGCAAACCTCCCGGTAACTACCAAAGATGTGTCCATGAAGCCATCCAGATATACAAACATAGACACAACTTTAACCGAGAGGATGGTTTTAAACTAAGCAATCATTGGAAAGATGTCATCAACCAAGCCAAACTCTAGCTGCCTTATAATTGTACAGCCATAGTAGTTTTTTAGCTTTTCACACACTGCTTGCCTGCAACCTACCGGCGTGCATAACAATAGGCGGCGTAATCCTTGCTCTCTTATCTACTTACGCCATCTACATCACAAGGCCTCGGCTGCAGCTCCAGGCGTAGCCGCAGTTGCAGCACTGGTCGTCACCTCACCAGCTTGTAACCCCCCCACCACGGCCCATCCTGGCTCCTCCCCCTCCCATTAACCAGTATATAAGGTCTTATCTCTTAGAGCTCTTCCCTTGATACAGTAATTTTGCTGTGACAGTTCCACCTGAAGACGGAGGCTTGTGTTGCCTCCGAAACGTCGTGATTTAATCTATTTGTTTTTTTAACCTACATGACTTTACTGAAAAAACCAAAGAGTTTGAATGTGAAGTTTCCGTCGCAAGCTACACTGGTCAAAGGCGCCCAGTTCTCTATATGAGAATACGCCCTATTCTAGGTCATATATTTAGTTAGAATGTAAATCCATGCAGTTGATAATAAACAGGCTCAAACCCATTCCTTGCAGAAATATAAAAAGTATATGCAATTGCATAATTATCGGTTGCCTTATACGCACGACACCAAGATTCAGTCATTAATACATCACAATGAATACAAACTGAAATGCAAGTAAAACAAGTTTTACCATTTCATTATGTATGCATTGTCTATTTTATACTTGGGTGTGTGATAAAACAGTTTTCCCTGCGTTCCCTCTCATATTTCTTCAAGTCATCTCTTGTGTTCTAGAATTAAAGATCTCAGATTGTCTATTAAATTGTATCACAATCTTTACTTGTTTTAAGTGTTAGTTTTTAATCCAATGCACGTTTATATTATCAAACCCATAGAAAGTCATTCAATTTATCCCATATACAGCTTTGCAGTGGTACTAAAAATTAACTTGTTTGTTATAAACGTTATCCACATTCAAGCAGCAATATAAATAATGTATTGCTATTTCCAATGATACTGAAGGCTCACTTGAATCTACGGAGTTGTCCTCATAGAGAGAGTCACAGACTTCACGCAGGGTGGAGGCCACGAGGTCACAGAGCCCACAGGTCGTACCTGCACGTCCTTGCGAGTGGACTTCATCTGTCCCACAGATGCCTCCGCTTTCTTCCTCTTCTCATCCACTGCTCGCGTCTCTTCTCCGACTCTACTCTGTAAGAGACGAAGTCACCAGAGGAGACTCCACTCCTTGAGCGGCTCCCTCTCAGCCCCACTCCACACAGAGCCCTCCACAGTGACAGCTCTAGAATTGCCCACCAGAAGAGTGCCAAGGAAGTCAGCCTGGACTGACTTAACAGTCTGTAAGCAAGAAGGCGCAATGAAGAGAGAATAATAACTTCCTCATGTTTTCTTTAATGCGATGTGGAAGTTGCGAATTTGTCAGCTCGTGCCAAGGTGTTGTAGAGGCCACAGCAGGGGACAGGGACATGCTCGTTCAACACAATGGCTCTTCACTTCACGAGCAACGTCCAAACACGGCCTTCCTCCAGCACGGCTCACTCAAAAAGCATCAACCCACCCTCCTCCTCCCTGCACTCAAACTCCTGTCCATTTCCCTTTCAAAACCAAATGGCTACCTTGAACTAAAGCGATCCCATTCTCACACCGTGAGGTACTCACCTTCCGTGTCTCATGCTCATCCTCCAGTGTATCGACATCATGCCCTCTATGTTCTCCGGTAATGGTACAGGCAACACACACCAGGCTCGCGTCCTGCTTGCAGTAGAACATGAGCTCCTGTTTATGCTTCTTGCATCTTCTTTCCTCCAGGCTGACAATGGGAGCCACTAGGACGTGGTCCATCAACTTGGGGTTTTTCAGATGAGGCTTTAGATGGGACTCACAGAAGGAAGTCTCACACCTGAGGCAGGTCTTCACTGCAGGAGTCTCCCCATCACCACAGGTGTCACAGAAGACAACTGCAGCCATCCTCTCTCCAACTCTGAGCTGCTCCACCAGGTTGGCGAGCGCCACGTTCCTCTTCAGCTGGGGTCGCTCAGGGAAGGCCGCTCGGCACTGCGGGCAGCTGAAGCTGCTCGCTGTCTCCCAGGCACCTTCCAGACACCGGAGGCAGAACGAGTGTCCGCAGCTCAGCGTGGAGGGGCAGTCAAACGTGCCCAGGCAGATGGGGCAGCTCAGCTCACTGTCTACACAATCACTGGGAGACGCGCTCGCCATGGCCCATGGCTTCACTCGCACTCAGTCGCTCGCCGCAGCTCATGGAGGAGCTATCGCAGCAGCAGCTGCTCACACAGCGGAGACGAACAAGGAAATGGACATGACCTACAGTTAAGTTATAAATACCTCAAGACACGCCTTGGAATGTTCCACACGGCGGCCGCGCTCACCTGTGTAGACGTGGCGTTACAGTCACACACTGTGTTAGCTAAAATTGCTTTTTGTCTTTAGTTTGTTGTTCTTCCCCTGCACTTCCGATTAGCACGGTTGGCTACGTACGGTGTGAAAGACGTCCAACAAACATACATAGCTTTGACCGGTCTCAGGTAATATAATTTTTATACAAACAAAACCCAGCAGCAGCAGCCAGGGACGCAGCGATAATGGTTTGTCCCACAGGCTGATTGACCGGCTAGGGTCAGGCTGTGTGCATTGCACAATGGAACAGCACCTTGTGGAAACATTCTGATGTAAAGGTTAACTTGTTTTTTACCTGTGTCTTTATCCATTTTTTTCATGCAAGGCCTATTTGTTTAAGCTTCAAAGTATGTAATCGTTTTCAAACTTTATCAACTAATATTTACCTACTGACGTCATGCATCCTCTGTTCATCTGTGAAATATTTGTTATTTATTTAATCCTACTGCACCGTTTTTTTCTGGGTGGATGGTGGTGGTATATATGCTAATCAGAGGTGTGTGGGTGAGTGGGTGTGTAGGTGGGCGAGTGGGTTAGTGTGTGGGTGAGTGAGTGGGTAAGTATGTATCTTTAAATTTCGATTTAAAGCTTTCGTGACTGCAGGGATTCATCTTCTTGGTTCTTTCGGTAAAGTCACGTAGAAGGGAAAAAATAAAATAATAAAAATAAAACATAATAAAATACAATTCTCACGACGTTTCGGCCACAACGCAAGCAGCCGTCCTCAGGTGAAAAACAGGGCTGTCAGAAAGACAGCGTCTGAATTAACACCACCAGGCTTGGCAGCGTATATTTAAGCTGGTTTGGAGGGGGAAGAGCGCCTTGACAAATGAATTTGCATATCAAGAGGAATTTAGCATATTTATGGGAAATGCAGGGATGTGATTAATACTACTTATGCCCGTGCATTATGCAGGATTAGCAGGATCAAAGGGAGGGGATATGGGAAATGCAGGTATGTGATTAGTACTACTTATGCCCGTGCATTATGCAGGATTAGCAGCATCAAAGGGAGGGGATATGGGAAATGCAGGTATGTGGTTAGTATTATTTATGCCCGTGCATTATGCAAGATTAGCAGCATCAAAGGGAGGGGATAGGGGTAGCATTAATAAAGGGAAGGAGTGTTAATGGTATGTAGCTGCAGTAACTAAAACCACCACGTAAACAACTAAAGTATAAACTACATAGTATCATCAGTATACTAAATATACTCTACAATAAGTGTAATATTACAATGTATAAGGTTTAGTGTGGTTTATAGCAATATAGTATATAATTTAAGGTTGGTTTGTCTATGGCAGTATATAGTACGGTGTAGACTCGTGTTATGTAAAAGAATAAAGTTTAGTTGGAAGCATATTATATTATTTACGACGTAGGATTGTAATGTATTACTCAGTTTATTGTAGAGTATATTTAGTATACTGATGATACTATGTAGTTTATACTTAGTTGTTTACGTGGTGGTTTTAGTTACTGCAGCTACATACCATTAACACTCCTTCCCTTTATTAATGCTACCCCTATCCCCTCCCTTTGATGCTGCTAATCCTGCATAATGCACGGGCATAAGTAGTACTAATCACATACCTGCATTTCCCATATCCCCTCCTTTTGATGCTGCTAATCCTGCATAATGCACTGGCATAAGTAGTACTAATCACATACCTGCATTTTCCATATCCCCTCCCTTTGATGCTGCTAATCCTGCATAATGCACGCGCATAAGTAGTACTAATCACATACCTGCATTTCCCACAAATATGCTAAATTCCTCTTGATATGCAAATTCCTTTGTCACGGCGCTCTTCCCCCTCCAACCCAGCTTAAATTTACGCTGCCAAGCCTGGTGGTGTTCATTCAGACGCTGTCTTTTTGACAGACCTGTTCTTCACCTGAGGACGGCTGCTTGCGTTGTGGCCGAAACGTCGTGAGAATTATTTTATTCTGTTTTATTTTTATTATTTTATTATTTCCATTCTATGTATCTTTAACTTATTTCGCAGAGTACTTGGCCACTTGTGCTTATCGAAGGTGTGAGTGAGGCGGTGGTGGTGGTGGTTGACTGAGTGTGGGGGTTATTTGGTGAGAGGGGAGAAAGATGGGCAGGAGGATGGCGTGAAGGGCGGTCAAGCAGGCGGTGATGGAGGAGTGAAGGAAGGGTGGCTGGGAGGGCGTGCGGTTGAGTGCTTGGGTCCCTGGGTGGGTGGCCTCACGCATTACCACAGCGAACAACCCCTAGCTAAACAAACATCGTCGTTCATTTAAGCACGTTATCTACATGACTTTCGCTGTATATTTTCCAATTATGTAAAAAAGAGGTTTTACATCTTCATAACGTAAAAAAATATATATATTCATCACCTATTGTTAATGTTAACATTTTACATCCTGGACTCGATGAGTTTGGCAGATTCTAAAAATAAAAAATATAATTTTACCAGGTAAGGCCCACTGAGGTATGTAACTCTTTTCAGAAGCGATCTGACCACAAATGATAGCTTAACGAAGTGGTTTATTACGTGGACATTTCTAGCAGCCAAACACTCTAAACGCATGTTTCTAAGTGTGGGGGGGGGGGGGGGAATTGGAGGACCGGAGATAAATTCACACGACCATGGAGTGAGAGACAAGCAAACTCCAAGTACACGTACAGGCGTCAGGGTCGTGATCGAACCCACGCCTCCTGTATACCAGGCGAGGTAGTTAACATCTTCCAGCCACCGCAGCGAGATGCAAAAAAATCAGAGCAGCGACAACGAACAAGGAAACGAACTGGCTTCACCTGCAGCTAAATTATAAACACCACGAGACGCGCCCTGGAATGTTGCACGCGGCAGCCCGTACTCACCTGTGTAGACGTGGCGTTACATTCACACACACAGTGTCAAGGTTAAAGAATCGAAATTGATATATTGAACAAAAACCCCACGGTAACCATGAAAAAGGTGATGGTTTGTCCTACAGACTGGTTACACCAGATTTGGTTAGGCTGTGTTTTTCCACTGTCACACGCACTGTGTAAATTATTATTAAATATTTCAAATTCTAAGTAGGCTATCGCGACCAATATTATCCATAAAACGTGTTTTTGGGGTAGATCGCGTAAACGTAAAAGTGTCGTTAAACCCGCCACCACCCGACACAACCAATGAGTAAGGTTTGTCACCTAAACAAAAAAACATTCCCGCTCGGGTGAGGCTGTGCGTTTTGCCCAGCAAACCACACAGCTGTAAGCTCGTATTCAAGGTTTACGAAAAAAAAACGATTCCCCTAAACCAAGTGGTTTGGAAACCAAAATAACAAGGAGAGACATTTTTTCTTTGTTTTTAACAAACCGTAAGTAAAATAAAAAACAAACTCATTATTTCAAGAGCCGGAATGCAACGTGGTGTGAGTACGAGAGACGGTGGTGGTGGTCCTTGATAAATAAGAACGTGGTGTGAGTACGAGAGACCGTGGTGGTGGTGGTCCTTGATAAATAAAAACGTCTCACGAAGCAGTCGTCCCTCAAAGAGCCGCACGCCGCTACGGAGCTGCAGGTTGCCGACCCCGTGGCCTGAACCAACTGGCGTGACCGTCAAGTAATAATAATAATAATTTAATTAGTATCATTTTATTATAACATTATTATAATAATGTAATTAGCATGTAATTGGAAATGGATAATAATGAAATAATGATTTACCGATTTTTGAATATATTATTAACTTAATTATAATTATTAATACTTACACCTAAATAATAATTAATTAATAAATGGTTGTGCTATAATACTTTGACGCTAATAATGCAATAAAAGTATTTTAATAATTAAATAATAAATTCCCTGAGTCCATAATCATTCAGTAATAGTAATATAATAATTAACATTACCAAAGCGCCCTTAAACAATCGCTCTCGGGGTGCTATGCATGGTAATGCAGAAAATAGTGAACATCACCCAATGAAAGAAGTGTAAAGGAGATTTGAACATCACTAAAGGGAGAAAGCCATTTTAAACAGAGATGGCTTTAGTGGAGATGTGAAGATGAGCAGTGTCTCGGAAGTCCCCTTTACCTCGAAGGGCAACGAGTTCCAGCGTTTAGGTGCCGCGATTGCCAACTCACCTCCACGTGTGTAGCCTGGAGACCGTAGGACGGTGAGCAATGCACAAGCTGAGGATCTTGACGATCTTGATGGAATATTCGTGGCTGAAGGAGGTCAGTAATGTAGTGAGCAAGTCCATTTAAGGCGAGGGCGATTCGGTTGGCGCTGCCTTTTGCACGTTTGTGTCATTGCCTCTTCCTTCTGCGAGGATCTGTGTTTAAGCTTTGCAGTTCTTTCTTGGTCTCATTCTCTCCTTCTGAAATCTGTGAAACGGGTTTATTGTTGGGGGAGATGTTCTCCTTTGTGGATGGCGGCTGGTGAGTAGTGTGTGTGGATGGTGAGTGGTGTGTGGATAGTGAGTGGTGAGTAGTGTGTGTGGATGGTGAGTGGTGAGTAGTGTGTGTGGATATGGGGTGGTGAGTAGTGTTTGGATGGATGGTGAGTGGTGAGTAGTGCGCGCATATGAGATGGTGAGTGGTGAGTAGTGTGTGTGGATATAGGGTGGTGAGTAGTGTGTAGATGATGAGTGGTAAAATATGTTTTGTATCAAGGCTCACAGACAAGAAACAAGGATTTTTTATTACTTTACACGGGGTTACAAACCTCACGAGGCAACCCATGGAATGTGCTCAGATGTTTAAGGAATGTAAAAACAAGCCCCGCATCAAACAAACCTGTCTAGATGTACCTGTAGATTCGCGCCGTTGACTACAACCAGTGCAAACAATGGACTTTGCAAGAACATGATCACAATCGTAAAAATAACACATCCTGAGATGCGGGCTTTCGATTCCCTGCTGTCGCCTGTGATTAAACGTGGTTCTCCGGTGAAACGAGTTGATGGTTTAAGGTTAAAGAGTCGCAATTGATATATTTTTACCAAAACCCCACGGTAACCACGAAAAAGGTGATGGTTTGCCCTACAGACTGTACACCAGATTTGGTGAGGCTGTGTTTTTCCACTGTCAACCGCACTGTGTAAATTCTTATTCAAGATTTCAAATTCAAAGTAGGATTTCGCGACCAATATTATCCATAAAACGTGTTTTTGGGTTAATCGCGTAAATATTAAAGTGTCGTTAAACCCGCCACCACCCGACACAATCAATGAGAAAGGTTTGTTACGTAAACAAAACATTCCGGCTAGGGTGAGGCTGTGCGTTTTGCCCAGCAAACCACACAGCTGTAAGTTCATATTCAAGGTTAAAAAAAACGATTCCCTTAAACCAGGGGGTTCAGAAAGCAAAATAACAAGGAGAGAAATTTTTCTTTGTTTTTTACAAACCCGTAAGTAAAATAAAAACCAAACAACTAATTATTTCAAGAGCCGCAATGCAACGTGGTGTGAGTAGGAGAGTCGGTGCTGGTGGTCCTTGATAAATAAAAACGTCTCACGAAGCAGCCGTCCCTCAGAGAGCAGCACGCCGCTCCGTAGCCGCAGGTTGCAGACCCCGTGCCCTGAACCAAGTGGCATAACCGTCAAGTAATGATAATTTAATCGTAATAATTTTAGAATTATTGAATGATTATCATTTAATAATAACAATTTTATAATTATTACTTAATGATAAATAATGATGATTAAATAACAATATTGTAATACTGATTTAAATTATAACTTAATGCTCCAAATTTAATAGCGGTAATAAAAAAGTCTTGAATAATAAATAAATAATACTGTACTAATGCTTTTTTATAATTTACAAAGGATATTTTAATAATTATTTAATAATAATTGAATTGTGATTTAATGGTCCTAATTTGATAACAATTAAATAATTCCCATTTACAAAGAGCCCATAAACAATCGCTCTTATGGTGTTATGCATGGCAAGATGAAAATGAGTGAACATCACCCAATGAAAGAAGTGAGAAGGACATTTGAACATCACTAAAGGGAGAAAGCCATTTTAAACAGAGACGGCTTTAGTGGAGATGTGAAGATGAGCAGTGCCTCGGAAGTCCCCTTGACCTCGAAAGGCAACGAGTTCCAGAGTGTAGGTGCCATAATTGCCAACGCACCTCCACGTGTGTAGCCTGGAGACCGTGGGACGGTGAGCAATGCACAAGCTGAGGATCTTGACGATCTTGATGGAATATTCGTGGCTGAAGGAGGTCATGAATGTAGCGAGGAGCAAGTCCATTTAAGGCGAGGGCGAGTCGGTTGGCTCTGCCTTTTGCACGTTTGTGTCATTGCCTCTTTCTTCTGTGAGGATCTGTGTTTAAGCTATGCAGTTCTTTCTTGGTCTCCTCTCATTCTGAAATCTGTGAAACGGGTTTATTGTTCGGGGAGATGTTCTCCCTTGTGGTTGGTGGCTGGTGAGTAGTGTGTGTGGATGGTGAGTGGTGTGTGGATAGTGAGTGGTGAGTAGTGTGTGTGGATGGTGAGTGGTGAGTAGTGTGTGTGGATATGGGGTGGTGAGTAGTGTGTGGATGGATGGTGAGTGGTGAGTAGTGCGCGCATATGAGATGGTGAGTGGTGAGTAGTGTGTGGATATAGGGTGGTGAGTAGTGTGTAGATGATGAGTGGTAAAATATGTTTTGTATCAAGGCTCACAGACAAGAAACAAGGATTTTTAATGACTTTACACGGGGTTACAAACCTCACGAGGCACCCCATTGAATGTTCTCAGATGTTTAAGGAATGTAAAAACAAGCCCCGCATCACACAAACCTTTCTAGATGTACCTGTAGATTCGCGCCGTTGGCTTTAACCAGTGCCAACAATGGACTTTGTAAGAACATGATCACAATCGTAAAAATAACACATCCTGAGATGCTGGCTTTCGATTCCAAGCAGTCGCCTGTGATTGAACGCGGTTCTCCGGTGAAACGAGTTGATGGTTTAAGCCTCATTACCAATTCCAGGCATGAACGCATACAGAGTTTGATTATTCGATTAATTTGGTCCAAAGTCCAGCTCTGAGCATTGTAGAGACGTGGTTTGACCGCCGTGCGTCGAACATCGACAATGCAGCTGGGGTGGGTTGGCAATTGCTGCCTCCTGGTCGAGATGAGAACATCATTTGGCGATGCATCGTTGGTGGTGGTGTGCAGGTATAACTAACACAACACATTTACAATAACCGTGTTCCTAACCTCCGATAGGCACGGTTGGTTACATATGGTGCGAAAGAAGTTCAAAATACATGCAACTATACAGCAATATTAAACACGACACGACGACACAGTATACACTACACTAGACACCACACACGATACACACTATAGACCACACACGATACACGATTATACACTACACTAAACTACGATACAGGACACCAATATACTACATTGACTACATTGACAACATACATATGTTTCGTAAAAAGACACCAATATATTCGTCCCGCATCAGGTGGAGAGATGTGATCTCACTTCGTATGCATGAGTCCATGGGTTCGATCCCGACCCTGACACTTGCATATTTGGAGTTTGCACTGGGTCACGTGGAGACACACTGGGGTCACGTGGAGACACACTGGGTCACGTGGAGACACACTGGGTCACGTGGAGACACACTGGGTCACGTGGAGACACACTGGGTCACATGGAGACACACTGGGTCACGTGGAGACACACTGGGTCACGCGGAGACACACGGGGTCACGTGGAGACACACTGGGTCACGTGGGGACACACTGGATGACGTGGAGACACATTGGGTCACACGGAGGCACGCGGGGTCACGTTGAGACACGGGGTCACAGAGAAATACGTGGAGACACGGGGACCAATGGAGAGTTGGCTGAGGTGCAGTGTTTGTGTGAATAAATGTGCAATGTGTGAAGTAAAGATCGCTCAGCTTCCACACACTCGTGCGTCCGTCCGTCCGCGTGCGCGTACACGTGTGTGTGGGGAGCGGTTAGCGCTACGCTGCGCTATGAACCCGACCACCCGAGTTCGATTCCCGCTCGCGGCCACCAACATCGGCGACAATTATCTGAGCCGGTCGTCGGCCTCCCCTAGGTCGACTCGGCCCCAAACGAGTACCTGGTGATGTAGTTAAACATCGCCACTGGGGGAGAGACAGAAGGCGAAACGGAGGGATCTTTGTCTTCGTGTACGTATAAGTGTATCTGTGTGCGTGTGTCTATGTGGGGAGCGGTGGGTGTAGCGGTTAGCGCGCTGCGTTATGAACCTGGCGACCCGGGTTCGATTCCCGCTCACGGCCAACACCACCAGTTACGATTATTTGAACCGGTCCCGGGCCTCCCCTAGGTCGACTCAGCCTCAAATGAGTACCTGGTGCAGTGTGTAGTAAACATCGTCACTAGGGAGACAAAGGCGGCCGGGCGTGGTGCTGGCCACCCACCCCCTCATGTGCCGTGCCGGCCTTCATAGGTGCTCGCTAACAGCACTTTCCCCAGCAGTCTGTTAAGGCTAAATGGGGGATCTTTATATGTGTGTGTGTGTATACATGTGTTGTGTTGTAAAAGACGGACTTCTAAACTTCTTTATGGCACACACTGTTTATTATCTTAACACACAGTCTCCTGACCCTGCACAGCTCACACTCACTCTTTGCTCCTATTCTACGAAGGTACAGCCTTCGGACTTGCTATCTATCTAATCTTCCCGCTAGCCTAGCGTCCTCCGGCTGGGACCTAGGGGAGGCACACTGACCCGCAGCTGGCCCGGCGGGTCCCTGACCTCTGGTCGCTCAGGACCTTCGCCCTCACAAGGGCGGGAAGGCTGGGAGCCAGGGTCCTATCCAGGACCTATCTCCCCTGACCACTGGTTACACTGAGCCCCAGCCCTGATAAGGGCTGGAAGGCTTGGTCCAGGGTCCTAGCTGTCTTCAGCCGACTTGGGTTTTCGTGTAGCAGAACTAACCAAGAGCTCTCAGCGCTCTGGCTTTTATACCTGTTCGTGGCCGGGTTGTCCAATCCCCGGCCACCTTGTGGAACCCTGCGATTGGTCCTTCCCAATCTGGCATTTGGATCCTACCTCACCCCATTTGACCCTGACCGTTTGATTGAGCGGGAAAACTTGTTTACGATCCGCTCTCAGTTTGCGAACAGCGAGTAGTTAACACCACTACACATGTATAAGTGTGTGTTTTTGTATATATGTGTGTACATCTAACCCTCTCGTGTGCCCAGCCGGCCTTACTAGGCGCTCGCTGACAGCATGTTTAAAATGACACAGTACTTGCATTCACGTTGCTAACGGCGTTAGACGAAACCGCCCGTCGGATCTCGTATATGTAATGCGAGCGTAAATGGGGTTGTTGCTGGGCTCTGGTCAGATCACACGGCCTGGGGTATTGGGGGGCGGAGCCTGGTCTGCGGGGCGTGTGGGATGGGCCACCGTTCACCTCGGCTCCAATGGGAGGCGAGGTGAATGGGGGCGGAGCCAGCGGGGTAGTATGGGAAGGCCGGATCTGAGGATCCGGGAGGGGGGAGTCAGGGTCACGTGGGGGGAATATATATAAGTGGGAGCCCGGAAGAGATCGGGGCAGTCAGGGAAGTTAAGAAGCTGAGCCACGTTGGGTGGTGAGAGAGAGATCCGCGCCATCGGCCATGTGGCCCGAAGGACCTCATCACGCCGTCGGCCAGCGGTGTGCGGAGTGTGGGAGTAGGGGAGCTAATGGAGGAGCGTGTGGGGCACGCGAGAGGGAGACGACGCTGGTCCGTGGAGGAGACCAGTGGGGTGCGGAGAAGAACCAGAATAAAAGACAAGCGGAGACCAGCAGTGCCTGACGGAGTCTGTTATTACATATATATGACGAGTGGCAGCACCGATGATGGCTACCGGCACCGTGGCACACGAGGTGGGTGGGTGGCCGGCACCACGCCCGACCGCCTTTGTCTCTCCCAGCGGCGATGTTTGCTACACCAGGTACTAATTTGGGGTGGAGTCTACCTAGGGGAGGCCCGGACCGGTTCAGATAATCGACATCACTGCGTGTTGGTGGCAGTGAGCGGGAATCAAAACTCGGGTCGCCGGGTTCGTAGCGCAGCGTTAACCGCTACACCACCGCTGCCTTTACGCATACAGTACACACAATACAGTACATACAGTGCACAGTATAGTAGTCCCACGTTTGACCACGTAGCCACACACAAGTGAACTCAAACCCCGGACTGTGTCGTGAATTTTGGGTAGAAATAGGCTAGCTGCGCACACAGTGATACTGCGTTCCTGGAGCTTGTTCGTATATTGAAACGTCGTATAGTGAATAACTTACAACATTGGTGCCATGAGGTGGCGTTCCCAGCCTTCGTAACTTACCATTTAACACTATGAACACTTCATAACTTACTCTTCGTATTATCAACGAAGGCAATTTCTATTGAACGTGATATAATTTTATAATGTACAGTATAAAAAAGAAAGTGACTTAAAGAACACTGAAGACATGCAAAGCTGTGAACCCCTTATCAGTGCCCTACCTTACTGTAGACCAATTCAGAACTTATTTGTCATCCCGTGCCCCTTTATAAATCTCAACGTTCACCCTATACACCACACTGTACACCACTATACACCACCACTATACACGACATTATACTGGTAGGAACCTGGTTACACCAGCTCACAGGGGATTATTGTGTCTATCGTGCAGGAAGGGACTAGGTGGGGAGGGAGGGGCTGGGCTGGGTGGGGTGGGGAGAGGCTGGGTGGTGAGGGTGGGGGGTGGGAGGGGTGAGGCTGGGTGGGGAGGGGCTGGTCACCCCGTGGTGCCCTTATAAAACTCAACGTTTAACCGACTCACGCCGGCTTGTGCCCGCCCTCACAGTCGGGCATATTTGCCGAATACACCACGCAGCCGTTGACCCTGGCCATTGACCGAGCAACCCAACGTTCCTACCAGCTCCCTCCGCAGGAATGTGTTACACTACTATACACTACACCCCTATACACTACACTATATACTACTGCATACCCGTTAACCCATTATCAGTGCCCTACCTTACTACAGACCAATTCAGAACTTATTGGTCACCCCATGCTCCTTATAAATCTCAACGTTCATCCTGCAAAGTCCCATCACAAGGGAGAAACACAAACAAAGACACAACAAAAATGTTTTGCTCGCATTGAAACGTAATATTTAGACAGTACAGTAGATCTATGATTTTACAAATATTTACGTATTAATTTCAGTGTTCTTTGGTTCTTTCGGTAAAGTCACGTAGATAGAAAAGAACAAATGCATTCATTGTTTTACTTGATCAGCTTTCCGTGTAAAATATTGGAGAAAGAAATCCAATGTTACGTTAAACCGAAACGTGGTCTATCGAATGCCGTGTACGCACACTGAGTCTCTCCCGAGGATCGCCACCGTGTCGTGGTGGAGGGGTTTGCGTTGTTCCATTTGTAGAGAAGTTCCGAAGGATTTACTCGAAGATGGAGGTAAGTTAAGGGCTTTCGCCAGGGTTTATTAAAGCTGTTATAATAACACAGCAGGGTACACAACTCCCAGGGGCTAGGGGTCCTACTCTGAGCCCGGGTCCCTGCCGTCTAGCTCCGGTCTCTATCTCTCGTGTCGGATCGTGGACTCTGCCGACTCCACCGAGTGGAGAGAGAAGCACCTCTACAGCTACCACCGGCTTCTCCCCAGACTCACCATTCGATCCCTCTCTCTACCCACTGGTTCCCTCTTCACCCTGCTCACTCTACCCGTTCCCACAGTGACCCCGCTTACGTCACAGGGTATCCCTTAAGTACCCTATGAGACGTGACGTCATCGCACTGAACGGCACACCTGACGTCACGTTCACATTTTACTCCTCTACACATTGATCCCGAGAGCGAAGCCGCCCTTTCCGCTCACCTCCGCTTAGCATGGACGGCTACGTACGGTGCGAAAGAAGTTCAACATACATGTGAAAGAAAACTCTGGCCCTTTTCTTTGTCACCAAGGTAAGGTCTTTATTTCACGGCACGGGTTCACACCTTCATCCTCGCTGTCTCCCTCAACGCCCCATAACCCTGCCACCCGCTCCCTCGTTTAACCTCTTCCTGGCTCCGCCCCTCGTCGCACTAAGTCTCCACCAATCGTCACCTCTCACCCTCACCTGGTCTAACCGTCACACCTGACGCTCACCCACCCACTCGCTCACCCACTCAACTACTCACCCACCCACTCACCTACTCAGGCACCCACCCGCTCTTTTCACCTCTTCCTGGCTCCGCCCCTCATCGCACCAAGTCTCCACCATCTTCTTGGTTCTTTCGGTAAAGTCCCGTAGAAGGGAAATAATAAAATAATACAAAAAAAACATAATAAAATAAAATTCTCACGTCGTTTCGGCCGCAACACAAGCAGCCGTCCTCAGGTGAAGACAGAGCTGTCTGAAAGACAGCACTCCAATGAACACTGCTAAGCTTGGCATCGTATTTTAAGCTGGGCCACTGTCTTTCAGACAGCTCTGTCTTCACCTAAAGACGGCTGCTTATGTTGTGGCCGAAACGTCTTGAGAATTTTATTTTATTATGTTTTATTTGTATAAATTTATTATTTTCCTTCTACGTGACTTTACCGAAAAAACCACAGAGTTTATATACAACTACTTAATGAAAATGCTGCATGGTATTTTTCGTGACTTTATAATGGCAGCAATAGAAAAAATAAATATGGCGTCATCCTGGCGAAAAGTTTCGCCTAATTTAGCGTTCTGGAGCACCGCTTTAAAGGCTGCATTGTCACGTGACCACGGCGAAAGAAACACGCAAACTACAAATATATAGCAGCAGACGTCAGGGTCGAACCCACGAGCTCCTGTATACCAGGCAACGTAGTTAACATCTCCTAGCCACCGTGATGATGATGAGAGAGACACACAGACTTCAAATATACAGCAACAGGCATCAGGGTCGGGATCGAACCCACGACCTCCTGCATACCGGGCGAGGTAGTTAACATCTCCTAGCCACCGTGATGATGATAGAGCGACACGCAAACTCCAAATATACAGCAGCAGTCATCAGGGTCGGGATCGAACCCATGACCTCCTGTACACCAGGCGAGGTAGTTAACATCTCCTAGCCACCGTGATGATGATGAGATAGAGACATACAGACTCCAAATATACAGCAGCAGGCGTCAGGGTCGAGATCGAACCCACGAGCTCCTGTATACCAGGCAAGGTAGTTAACATCTCCTAGCTACCGTGATGATGATGAGAGAGAGACACGCAGACTCCAACTATACAGCAACAGGCATACCATGCGAGGTAGTTTACATCTTGCCACGGTGGTATTACTGCACGCTAAATCGCACAAACCAAACCCCGCATCGATCGAGGGAAACACACAATACCTGCACGTGCCATGGGGTGAGGGCTCCCGTATGAACATTGCTGGGAGGATGGGACACACTGGGTGAGGATCCTCCAATCTACGCGGCCTCAAGGAGCGCGCTGTAGCGGTGGAGGGGAGAGAGAACGACTGCAGGGGGAGAGACGCCGGTTGGGTCAGGGTCACGGTGCATGTGGCTGGGAAAGTCCCTTCTAGATTTGAAGCTTTCGTGACTGCAAGGATTCATATTCTTAGGTTTTTTCGGTAAAGTCACGTAGGTAAATTTTTTTTAAATTAATAAAAGTAAAATTAAAATAAAATAAAAATCACGACGTTTCGGAGGCAACACAAGCTTCCGTCTTCAGGTGGAACCGTCACAGCACGATAGCTGTATCAAGTGATATCAAGTGATACAGCTATCGTGCTGTGACGGTTCCACCTGAAGACAGAAGCTTGTGTTGCCTCCGAAACGTCGTGATTTTTATTTTATTTTTATTTTACTTTTATTAGTTTGAATTTTTTACCTACGTGACTTTACCGAAAAAACCTAAGAATATGGGAAAGTCCCTGTCGGGTTTTTTTCCACGCGAGTCACCGGAATTCACTCGACTCAAAGCTCTGCGTCTCTGTAGAGAGGGACAGACGAGGGCATTCCATGATACCTCGTGGATGCCACTCCCCAGCAAACCAGCAGAGGGCGGCAGTCTGTGCCTTTGTTGCACTTCACACAGGTCGCCCAGTAGGGGGCGCTGTGCAACCATTGTGTTCAAAACATGGTGTTTGTTTATCGACATTCCGTGACTAGTGCAGAATTATTAAACGCATCAGCAATCACTCTTGCCACCGAGACTCATCCTGGTCTCTTGAGTTCTCACCTGGTTAAACAAATAGACTTTAACATCTCACCGTTCAGGTTCAGATCAGGGGGGGGCATTTCTCACAATCATAACTCTCCAGGTATCTCCATCGTCTCCCACGTGAGCATTGAAGTCGCCCAGTAAGATTATGGAGTCTGTAGGCGGCACTCTGTCGAGCACTGCACCCACCATTTCCTAGAACGCCGAACACTCCGAACTTTTGTTTGGTGCATAAGTACAGAAAACTTCGTGGATGCCACTCCCCAGCAGGCCAGCAGAGGGCGGCAGTCTGCGCCTTTGTTGCACTTCACGCAGATCGTCCAGTAGGGGGCGCTGTGCCGCCATTGCTCTCGGCTTTTAGGTACGATTGTTGAACTATATATTTAATTTGGAGCTTTCGTGAATGCAGGAATGACTCTCTGGTTCTTTCGGTAAAGTGACGTATAAGGAGAAAGTAATAAATTAAATATTAGCATACGACGTTTCGATTGCAACACAAGCAATCATCATCAGGTATAAATGAAATAGAAACACAAATCTAGTATACTTAGAAATGTAATGAAATATTATTAAGTATACTAGATTTGTGTTTCTATTTCATTTATACCTGATGATGATTACTTGTGTTGCAATCGAAACGTCGTATGCTAGTATTTAATTTATTACTTTCTCTTTATACGTGACTTTACCGAAAGAACCAAAGAGTGATAGTTGAACTGCTTTCGCACCGTACGTAGTCAACCGCGCGAATCGGAGGTGCGGGGGAAGGACAGAGAACTAAAAACAACATCAAGCAGTTCTAAAAAAATGTCTTTTCAATCTGGATGGTTTAAAAGTGCATAGCTGCAGTGGCTTCCTAATATCGGAAGGAAGAGCATTCCAGATGGCTGCAGAAGCGCATTTGAAAGCACGCGATGCGGTGACTCTTTTTAGCTCGCATCGTAACAATTGCCTGAATACTAATCTAGTATATAATTACAATAACCCCCCCCCCCCGCCTCAAACCGTTGCACCTGATGAGTTGATGAGTTAATGATGACGTCACCCTGCTGCTGCTCTATATAAGAACGGGAAACAGAGCAGAGCCTCACCATTCTGGCGAATTGCCCAATGATGCCGGATGCAATTACCAACATTTTTTTTGTAAATGTTGTGGTTTCACGCTTCAACACATCGGTGGGCTAAAGCAGTGAACTATTTGTCATTTGTCAACGTGACACTTTTTTATTGATTGGCCGTGTCGGGTGGTGGAGGGTTACAACACATTTATAAATAACGCGATCTAAACCCAAAAACGTTGATTATGGTGACTCTTTGTTTGATGGTTAGCCAAAAGCCGCTGCAAGGATGATCGGAGTTTGCATGATGGTTTATGCTCCTCGATGAGATCAGCAAAGCATTGTGGTTCATTTGTGGCAAGCACTTTGTGTGTAATGAGTGCAGTCTTATAATGTCTTCGTTCAGCAACCGAAATCCAATGCAGCTCAACGAGTACAAAACGGACATGATCGGATGTTGGGGTACCCGTCACGACACGTGCCAAAGAATTTGATATGTCTCAAACGATGTTGCTATGAGCCTTTTAGTGTTGTTGCATGCATAAATATCCATTTTAATGCTAATTCTGCTAGGAAAGAGGGAATAAAGTCCCCTGGTGATATTAATAATTTGCACAAAATAGCGGCGTTGTGGAGAGTATTTGTAACAAAAATAGATAAGCATCTCGATTTAAAGCTTTTGTGACTGCAGGGATTCATCTTCTTGGTTCTTTCGGTAAAGTCACGTAGAAGGGAAGTAATAAAATAATAAAATTAAAACATAATAAAATACATATTATGTTTAAATTTTATTATTTTATTACTTCCCTTCTACGTGACTTTACCGAAAGAACCAAGAAAATAGATAAGCATCCTTCATATAGCTGTTTACATAAAAACATTTCTATATATAATGTACATATCCCATCAGCCCCAATACCTGGGAGTGCATCATTTCGGAAGTGTTGATTCAGTGAAAGTGTAGGGGTGATACGCGCTGGCAGTAGGGATCGTGGGGCAGTGCGTGGTGATTGGCTGTGTAGTGGTGACGCGCGCTGACAGTGATGGATCGTGTGGCAGCGCGTGGTGATTGGTTGTGTGCGCTGACACAAGCTGGGAAAAGGGATCGTGTGGCAGCGCGTGGTGATTGGTCAACTAGGGTGGGTGCTCACATCGCGGTCCGCATAGGCTCCGTCTCCTCGGGAGCGGAGGACTATAAAAGGCGGTGCGCGCGGGCGCTCGGGGAGAGAGTGACCAGTGAAGACGGAAGACGGAGGAGGAAGAGATAGGGCCCTGAGACCCCTAGTCCCGCTGTCCTTGTAAGGGCTGGGACCCTGTGTGGCTCAGAGGCGGGACCTTGGGACCCGGGGCCGGACGTCCGTGTGAGGGCCGGGCCACGGGACCCAGTGGTCGTGACCCATACCCAAGCTGGGGTGGGTCTGTAGGTTCCCCTGGAAGCTACGGGGCTGGAGAGCCCGTGTGTGTGTAGCCGGGTTGAACGTGTAGCGTGAGCTGTAGTTGTCCACACGTGTTATTGTGGCTAAGGAAAGAGTTAATAAAGTGTGCTACCCGTCAAGTGGTCTCCCGCCTTAATTTACAATATTACAACTGGCGTCAGAAGTGAAACAGTCTTCCAGCCATGGATACCAGGAAGACTCATGGGACTCACGAGCGTGACCGGGAGGAAAACCACGACGACTCGGGCCAGCAGGCATCGGGGGGAGACGAGGAGGAGATGCCGGCGCCACAGGACCCCTCATGGGCGCCCAACGAGCGGCTGGGATCTGATGCCGGACTCCGCGACGCGCACTCCCGCCTGGCAGAGCTGCTACTCGCCACGGCGTCCATCCTAGCGGAGATCACCACGTCTGGAGGAGCGGGGACGTCGACGGACATTGAAAGGGGTCGCGTTGCAGATTCCTGCCAAAATGACTTTGCAATTCCCGCCATTTCTGCCGAGCGACCATCTATTGGCGGGAATCGCGAGCAACACGTGGCGAGGGTCCTCCAATCTCTGCCGCTCACGTCATCAGCGGCCGCTACGGGCCGCCATCAGCCACCCGCCATAGGGGCCACCATTTTGCATGTCGACGGTGCGGCACGGGAGAGCCACGAGGCGGAGGACGACATTATTTTCCAGCAGCGTCTTCCCGCGTTGACAGCCTTCAAGGCAGAAGGGGGCGACTGGGGCGCATTCCAGCGAAGATTTCTCGCCCATCAAGAGATGTCGGCCTGGTCCGACGCTACGGTGCTGCGGGCACTGCCTGCCATGTTGGACGACAACGCACTCGCGGCCTTCAGGTCCGCACCGAGATCGGCCCGCTCCACGCTCAAGGCTGCGCTGGGCCTCATGGCCAAGGTGTACGGGCCACCTTCGGCCTGCCGCCACCAATTTTACGAGCGACGGAAGGCGGACACAGAGACCGCGCTCGCCTACCACACGGCGTTGTTGGCTCTCGCGGACGCCGCGTTCCCTCGTATGGACGAGGAGGGGCAGGACGCTATGGCTTTGGAACAACTGCTTAAGTTGGCGCAGGACCTGGCGGTCCCCATCAACACAGCCGACGAAGTCGACATATGTTCGTTGCGTGTTGCGACGAGCATCCAGGCGCACGAGGTCCTGAAGTGGAAACAAGTGGTCGTCTGTGCTTCTGCCGCGGTCTCAGCTCCGGCCCCGTTGGACGCCGAGCCCCAAGTCATTCGCCCATGGGAGGAGGTGTTCGCTGCAGCACGACCAGGGGATTGGAGGTCGGGGGGTCGTTCGCCTCTGCGATCGACCCGCAAGCTGGAGCAACCGAGACCTCCAGCGTCCCTCGTCACGTGCTACAACTGCGGCCTTCGGTGCCACGTGGCGTCCGGGTGCCGCGCTCCACGTCAGCGCGCCACGGGACCTCGGCTGGACGACGACCAAGGCCCCAAGTCATCGTAACTACCCCCGGCAAGTCGCGGCACTGCACATGCTCGGCCTACATACACGACACGCATGGGCCGCCGCTTTGCGGCGGAGGGGTTGCGATTGGGGGCCGGGGATTCGGTTAGGAAAGGGGGGTTTGTACGGGGCCCGGGGAAAAATAAATGGTCTGAGTTGGGCCACAGAATAGTGGCTGCGTCGGCCGGCTCGTCTGTCGTTATGGGATTCATTGACAGTATCGAGGTCAGGGTGTTGGTGGACACGGGTGCATCGGCGACTATCATTTCCGATCTCATTTATAACATTCTCCCCATCCAATGTCGACCTCTGCTCCCGGTCGACGTGCCATGTTACACCGCTAATGGGGGCTCGTTGGGCATTGTCGGTCAGATTCGGGCGAGCATTTGCATAGGGGATATTAAATTGGCGGGACCTGTTTTGGTCTCCTCTTCCCTAGCGGTTCCTTGTCTGTTGGGTACAGACTTTTTGGCTAAGATGCCCATCAAAATTCTGGTTGATCAAGGTTGTATTGAGCTTCCATCGGGTCGCCGTATTTCCTTTTTGTCTAACCCTGCTGAAATACGGACGGCTTGTGCAACGATCCAAGCGCTAGCAACCCATACGGTGCACGTGCCCCCGGGTTCACAGATGTTGGTACCCCTCCGGTTGCGGAAGCCGTTGGGTGGGAAGACTGTGGGACAAGGCGTGTTTTTGGGGCCGTCGAATAGAGCTGTCGGGGGTCTGGATTTGGCGGTGGCTCAAACCTTGGTTCGGGCCGACGGCGACCCGTTCGTTATGGTTTTAAACGCTGGGTCGCGGCCGGCCGTTATTCCACAGGGCACCGTGCTTGCTCACGCGGCACGGGTCCCTGCGGAAGAGCGGCTTATTGCGCATGTTGATACCGTCCCGGCGCAGAAAATTCAATCGGGTGAGGACCTTGAATGGGTCGATTTGCTGTGTGCGGACTCCAGTGATTTGTCCAGGATGCAATTGGGTGCGCTGCGCGCTCTGCTGATCGAATTCTCCGATGTGTTCAGCAAGCACAAATATGATATTGGGTGCACGGACCTGTTACGCCACCACATTGAAACGGGTGACGCGGCACCAGTCCGGCAGAATCTCTTCCGGCTGAGTCCTGCCGAGAAGGAACACGTTCAATCGGCCGTCAATGACATGCTGACGGCCGACATCATTTCGCCCTCATCCAGTCCGTGGGGAGCACCTATCGTGCTGGTTAAGAAGCAAGACGGGTCCTTTCGTTTTTGTGTAGATTTCCGTCGCCTTAATAAAATCTCCGTGGCTGACGCATATCCGCTCCCTAGGATGGATGAGTCCCTGGACGCATTATCCGGGGCGCGGTATTTTTCTACACTTGACTTACTGTCGGGATTCTGGCAGCTGCCACTGGACGATGAGTCTAAACCTAAGACCGCATTCCGGACCCCAGGGGGCCTGTTCCAGTTTAACCGCTTGCCTATGGGGCTCCATTCCGCTCCCCCGACGTTTCAGCGCCTCATGGAATTGGTTTTGTCGGGTCTGCAATGGGATATTTGCTTAATTTACCTCGACGTTGTCATTGTTTTCAGTAAAACTTTCGAAGAACACCTCCAGCGATTAAGGGGGGTGTTCTTGCGGATGCGATCGGCTAAGTTAAAGTTTAAGCCGGCTAAATGCCACCTTCTTCGGAAATCCGTAAGGTACTTGGGCCACATTGTCGATTCTTCGGGGATCTCCACCGATCCCGCGAAGACGAACTGTGTCAGTTCATGGCCAACGCCCACGTCGGTCTCTGAGGTCCGCAGTTTCATTGGATTTGCTTCCTACTACCGCCGATTCGTTGAGCATTTCGCCACCATTGCCAAACCCTTGCACGCTCTGACAGCAAAAGGGGTCAGGTTTCGATGGGGGCCAGAGGAAGAGGCGGCGTTCTGCTCCCTCCGGGACGCCTTGGTGGGTGCCCCGCCCTTATGTTACCCTGACTTTACGAGACCCTTCTTGCTGGATACGGATGCTAGTAACACAGGCATTGGGGGGGTGCTCTCACAGGTCGTTGGGGGTGTTGAACGGGTGGTCGCCTATGGTAGCAGGGTTTTATCGCCAGCGGAACAACGCTAGTGCGTGACCCGTCGCGAGTTGCTGGCTATTGTTTTTTTTGTACAGCAATTTAGACCTTATCTCTATGGCCGTCATTTTACGGTCCGGACGGACCACGTGGCGCTTCAGTACGCATTAAGGATCGCCCAACCCTCGGGCCAATTATCACGGTGGTTGGAGGTCCTCCAGGACTATCAATTTACGACCACTTACCGTAAGGGGTTGCGCCACACCAACGCGGATGCCCTGTCGCGGTTGTCGCCTCGTCCCAAATGTGCGTGCTTGATGGGGTTGGCGCGCTGTAAACCGCCAGGTGCTGTGGCCGAGAGGGAGTTGGTCGCGGCCGCGAATGCGCCATCGGTTGACGTTCCCGCTACTCCTGTGGGCGGGGACTCGCTACTCTCACTGTCTCTCGTTGAGTGGGGCCGACTCCAGATGGCTGACAGCTCCCTGCTCGCGTTGCGTCGCAGGGCGGGGGGTCCCGAGGAAGGTCAAAAGCGAGCTGGCTCCTGGCTGCTAAAGCAGGGCCTGCTAATGAGATGGGACAATATGTCCCGGCGGTACGCACTCGTCGTGCCTTCCGCTATGCGGGGCAAAGTTGTTCTGGCCGCGCACGAACGCCTCTTGCATCTGGGTGTAAACAAAACGCTCACTCTGCTCCAGCGTGACTATTATTGGCCAGGGATGGGGAGCGATGTGGTCAATATACTGAAGGGGTGTGTGGATTGCGCCAAACGGAAACCACCGCCCGTTGCGCCGAATCCACCGCTGCAGTCCATTCAGGTCTTGCGCACTAACGAGCTCGTTGCGCTGGATATTTTGGGGCCTTTTCCTGTCACGCCTAGGGGTAACAAGTACCTGTTGGTTGGTGTGGAATACTTTACCCGATGGCCTATGGCGTGGCCACTCGCCAACCAGTCGGCGGCGGCCATAGCGGACGCCTTTGTCCAAGGCTACGTCTTGGACAAGGGGGCGCCCGAACGCTTGCTGACCGACCAGGGAAAGAATTTTTCGAGCAAATTGCTGCAGGAGGTGTGCGACCTTTTGGGTACAAAAAAGGTGCGTACCTCCCCGTACCACCCACAGACTGACGGGATGGTGGAGTGGCTCCACAGAACTTTGACTTCCATGTTGTGCCAGCAGGTGTGCGAGGCACAGGTTGACTGGGACTTGCAGGTCCCGGGGGTCCTCGCCGCGTACAGAATGGCCCCCCATGCAGCAACGGGATTTTCCCCATTTTATCTGATGTACGGTCGGGAGGCCGATCCGCCCATGGAGACTCAGCTGGGACTTTCCGTGCCGCGGCCTAATTCCAAGTTGGCCGACCATATTAAATTTAACATTGCAAAACAGGCCGAGGCACGGGAGGCTGCACGGCTTAATTCGAGGTCTCGCCAAATCGCCAACGAGCGCTTGCGTGCACGGAAGGTGTCCGTGCACGATTGGAAACCGGGCGATAGGGCCTGGCTGCACTGCCCTCATGCACCTTTGGCTACGTCGCCTAAATTATTGAGGCCATGGCGGGGACCCGTGGAGGTCGTGCGGGTTGCACGCCCCCAGTGTGTTCAGATAAAATGGGGAAAGCGCCGTTGGTACGTTCACCCCTCCCGGCTGAAACCCTTCTCGCCACCATATGGCCTTCCTTTATGTCGTGAGGACCGAGCATGTGATGTGACCGACGACCCGGGGAGGTAAATGTCTCCGCCTGATCTTCACATGTTTTCGCCTGATCCGCTCCCAGGTGTCTCGGAACTGACGGCTGCCGACGACCGGCGACCGGATCCTTGCGGCACGGACGGTTCTTCCAGACCCGAACTGTGCCTTCCTGGGCTGCCGGAGCCACCGGACGGTCGACAGCGTCCCGTCCCGTACGACGGACCGGCCAGGCGGACTCGCGCTAGGTCGCGCAACTTTTCCTGACCAAATAAATGAAGTGGAGGTGCGGGACGACGCGGCCGGATCGTCTCGTCACGACGTTCCCCGTCCGTTCGACCGCTCTATTGTTCCGTTCAAGGAGCAAGCGGGAGGGGGATCGGTAGTCAAGGAGACACTGGACACGTCGGGTTTTTTTTTTCAGAATAACTTTTATTGTGTTGCTCGTCGGATTGTATATAGGTCGGTGTTGTGTTGTGTTTGTTGTGTTGTGTTGTTGTGTTGCATTGTGGTTATGTTACGGGGCACACTTGGGGAGTGGGGTTTTTTTGTTGTTGTTGTATTAGCAGCCGGGCCGGCTGCGAGCTATGTGGGAGGGGGTGATGTAGGGGTGATACGCGCTGGCAGTAGGGATCGTGGGGCAGCGCGTGGTGATTGGCTGTGTAGTGGTGACGCGCACTGACAGTGATGGATCCTGTGGCAGCGCGTGGTGATTGGTTGTGTGCGCTGACACAAGCTGGGAAAAGGGATCGTGTGGCAGCGCGTGGTGATTGGTCAACTAGGGTGGGTGCTCACATCGCGGTCCGCATAGGCTCCGTCTCCTCGGGAGCGGAGGACTATAAAAGGCGGTGCGCGCGGGCGCTCGGGGAGAGAGTGACCAGTGAAGACGGAAGACGGAGGAGGAAGAGATAGGGCCCTGAGACCCCTAGTCCCGCTGTCCTTGTAAGGGCCGGGACCCTGTGTGGCTCAGAGGCGGGACCTTGGGACCCGGGGCCGGACGTCCGTGTGAGGGCCGGGCCACGGGACCCAGTGGTCGTGACCCATACCCAAGCTGGGGTGGGTCTGTAGGTTCCCCTGGAAGCTACGGGGCTGGAGAGCCCGTGTGTGTGTAGCCGGGTCGAACGTGTAGCGTGAGCTGTAGTTGTCCACACGTGTTATTGTGGCTAAGGAAAGAGTTAATAAAGTGTGCTACCCGTCAAGTGGTCTCCCGCCGTAATTTACAATATTACAAAAGCAAACTCTGGACCGATTTCCACAAACAGTGTCTCAGCAGCAGAGGTAAGGCTTTGCTTGAGTCCATGCTGGTGTATGGTCAAAGACCCTCTCTGGCAGATATGGGTCCTAGTTATATGCCAAACGATATAATACAAAACACAAACGTAATCATTATCATCATTGCAGAGAATATAACGTACACAATAGATAAGCAGATGATGTGTTTTCTTCATACATCTGTCTCTCCACCTAACAAATATTTTTTACGCATTCCATAGGCTCTATGGCCTTCTGAGAGCGAATCATTTTAGTAGCATTGATTCAGTGTAGGAAAATCTCAACCAGTTTGTGAATAATATAATTTTGTGTCTGACTAGGATCCATATCTTAAAGAGAGGGCCCTTGCCTATGACATCTGGCAGTTTACCAGAATTGATTCAAGCGAGCCTGGCTCTGCTGATGAGACACTGCATGTCAAAACCGATCCAGAGTTTGTTTGTACTGAATCAATGCTGCTAAAATTATGTATTCCCAAAAAAGCCGTGGGGCCGAGAGATTGATTTATGAAGTAGGCGAATTGTGTGGTCGTTGCCCCAAGCGTTGGGGGGGCGGGGGGCGAAGGACAACAAACTGAACACAAAAGCAGTTCCTAAGAAATTCGTTTTCAATTTAGATTTGACAGTGCGTAGCTCCAGTGGCTTCCTAATATCGGAAGGAAGAGCGTTCCTGACGGCCTCAGAAAGGCATCTGAAAGCGTGTGATGCAGTGACCGTATTTGCTCGATGGCAAGCCAAGCATGACCAGAGTTTCACGTGATGGTTTATGTGTTGAGATGCGCTCGTGTGAAGTCCTCTCTCCCCGTTCGATCAGGACTGAGCGCTCCCCACCGCCAGCTCCTCCGAGTAACTTAACTGTGGCTGAGGGTAGTCATTGAGAAGCTCAATCTGTCTCCCATGTGAGTTCACATTAACACGGCCAAGACACACACGTCTGTATGTTAAACTTATTTTCCACCGTAATCGGAGAATTTGTCAGAATTTGTCAATGTTCATGGTTCTGAACAATTTGTCACAATAAGTGCTACTGCAATGAATGGAAACGTTCTCTTCCTGGACACACGCATTGCTGCTTTTCATCGTCAAGTTCTGTTTCCCAATTGCACTCCCACATGCTCTCCCCCACACTCGCTCATATACCATGAAGCGTGACTGTTATATAATACGTTATTACACGATAAATTAGTGATAAATAAGGAATCAGCGAAGTGTCTGTTCCATTGTAACAGATGAGTCCTCATCTGTTACATCCTAATTGTGCTTCTCTGAGGCACAATTAGGATGCATAATGTACAGTGTTATTGGCTGTGGCTCATATCCATACTTTCTTAGCATTCAAAGAATTTAGTAATTATACTTGAGGCTGTTAGATGCAGACTCAGGCATCTTTAAAAATTAGTAGGGTTCAGTTTTTATACCTTAAGCTCACAGAACCAGACTAAGGTATCTTCGACTATATATGCACACCAGTAAATTACCACTGCCCATATACACTACTGCAATACCTCGACGCGAGGTTATGTGAGGTTGGTGTCGCGTACGGGAGGATCGCTCGGAAAGGGAGTGGAAAAGAGTGCAGACTGTGAGAAAACGACTCATCCTGGGATTTTAGGAAAAGTGGCAACAGCTGATCAGTGTATCATGGTGATGTAGCGACCTCAGTCTCGATGAGGAATCCTCCCCGGGGAGTCGGGTGTCACCTGCACTGGGAGGCGGTGCTACTGTCGTTTTATCACACTGACTCTATTGAGCTGCTGCACGTGATTCACCACTCATTTATTCAGCCTCTCTTCCCCGCACTTTGGGGGGTGAAGGTGACTCAGTGAGGATTCTGGATTTGAGTCGTGCGTCCTCAGAGCACGGAGTGTAACCAACGCAGAGAACAGGCACAATGCACAGATTCATGCACACAAACATACACACACAATACAAATATTCCCCATATAGGCTTCAACAGAATGTTGGGGCAAATGCTGTTCGTGAAGGACTGTAAGATTGGCTGAGGTGGAGGAAGGATCTCTCCTGAGGGGAAAGGGCTGAGGGGAACTGTGTCAAAAGGGGTGTATTTATCTTCTTGGTTCTTTCGGTAAAGTCACGTAGAAGGGAATTAATAAAATAATAAAAAATAAAACATAAAAAAATACGATTGTCACGACGTTTCGGTCCTCAGGTGAAGAACAGGTCTTAGAGTCACCTGAGGACGGCTGCTTGCGTTGTGGCCGAAACGTCGTGAGAATAATTTTATTATGTTTTATTTTTATTATTTTATTACTTCCCTTCTACGTGACTTTACCGACAGAACCAAGAAGATGAATCCCTGCAGTCACGAAAGCTTTAAATCAAAGGGGTGTATTTACTTAGCTAATGATTCTACAGTACACGGGACTGTCATACAGTTAGAGCACAAGATCCGCAAGAAAAATAAATAAGTAAATTAACACGGGATAGTTCTTGATCGTCCTGCTCAGAAGTGGGGGTCCTGGTGCTTTGAATTCTGATAGGGGAGTGCTCCTGCGATGTGATTTACTGTGCAGGAAACCTAATGTACTCCTGTATTGTACTTCGCTGTTTAAACCATGTGTAATAAAAGGACTCAGACACTTCTTGCTGACTCCGTGTCCTTTATTTGGGGTTCGCGTTCTTCTTCCCACACGGCACTCCTCCTGAGACTCTCTCCCTGGCAGCCCCACATCTGCCTTCGCTCCCGTAGCCTTCCACGCTCCTGCAGCTCCGCTGCAGGCTCTTGGTACAGCCCTCTGGCTGCTCCCCCAGCAGCTCCATCGCTGCTCCCTGTTCCTCCGTGCGTGGCGATCTCGCCACCTCCCAATGTCAGCCCTTCGTGGCCTCTATGGCTATCTCGCCATTTCCTACCTCAATCCTCCACTCTCTCTTCCACCCCGCTGGCTGGCGCCGTCATGAGCCCCTCAGCCACCAGGCTGAGGCACGGCGACCACCCAACGTGTTCACCACCCTTCACTCCCCCGACTCCCCAGATAGCTTCCTGTCTCCCCGCTATAACTTCTCCCCCACGTCACCCTGACTCCTCCCTCTCGGATCGTCATATCCGCCCCGCCCATTTACGCCCGCATTACACTACCCTCCCCCGTAGAGAAAATCCCAGCCGTCCTCGGCTGAAACAGAACAAAATAATGCGGGCGAAGGCATCACAATCAGGAGTCCCCCAGACACAACGGAGATTATAACAACAACAACACAAGCAACGAAAGGGGAGGTATCAGGAACTGGAACAGAACACCGGCCTGTCCTCCGCGCAACAACAACAAGAATAAGAATGGCACAATGAACAACAACGGCAACTGACACGCAAGAACGGCCAACGCGCACAACCCAGAATGTGATGTTTTAGTGCGTGTCCATGTTGCAGTTCCATCCGCTTGGCTCAAGTCCAACGTCAAAGAGCAAGTGGTAGAGCAGAATGACGAACGGCGCTCAATTGCTCCTTCAAGTCCTCATCCAGCTAGCACACCAGGTAACACCCAGTGCGACGGGAGCTGAAGAATCTGTGACGAGAAGGAGAATCCAATCCCCTGAGGCACAGCACAACAACGCACATCCGCATGTCGTACACGACAGCCACCCGGCCTCAGGGTAGTGGAGATGATGTAAATCCAGCCCGCTTAAAAAAAAACTCCCCATAAATACCCAAAATAACGCAATGGATGCCCCAGTATTTACATTTTAACAACAATATTATTTACACGTCAACAACAACAACAACAAAATTTCCTGCTCTTGCCCACCAGCAGTCCTCCCTTGAGGACCAGCACAGACATCGCACGTACACAGCATGTACCCACGGTCACTCTCAGCAACCCAACAAAACACCTAATCACACACCCTCGCGTGGAGAGAGCCACGCTCCCCAGCGGTAACGTTTAACTCGCCCTAACCCCCACCGTGGTCGTCAACCCACAGCAACATCCACTGACCATACTCTCAGCTAGTGCAATTTCGGGGATGAGCAGCAACTCGGCCATGCTCCTCCCTTACTATCCCATCAGAGATGGACACACACCAGCCTCGTATAGTCCGATGCTTTATAGCCCAGGGAAGGTTCATCCCCCAGCAATGCCAGACCCCCTGTACTCCCCCCACGGGGCAATGTTCTCTTATAGAGACAATAACACCCTAACCCAGATCCCGTGAGCCCCCGGCACACCAGGTTCAGTCTGCCACCGCACAACTGAACCATGACTCCCCGAGCCATATGAGCACATGGCCCATTAGTTTAAGACATACCACGGAGGTTTCGCCTCCGGGCTGTCAGGTCAGCCATCAGCCATAGGCCGATGTGACCACAACTCGTGCATCACCCAATCAACAATGGCAGGCATAACAGATGGAATATTTGCCCCACCCCGGTTTTTCCCGCGCGCTCAAAATGGCGTCCCCCTTCGCCCAGCGCGTTCGCGCAATCTCTCGCGCGCACTCAAAATGGCGGCCCTTTCCGCAAAGCGCATCGTCGCCATACCCCGCGTGCGCGCAAAATGGCGGCCCAACGTGCGAACACGTGGCCATTTTTCTCCATTAGTGCACCCCAGCTTCCCTTAGCTGGGGGTCACAAGACGCATCCCCCGTCACGTTATAACAACCCCACCAACGATAGACGCACAGCCCCAGCTTGCTGCGCACAGCTGTCATATCGTGGAATTTTTAACCAATATTTTACCAACCACATTGGTTACACAACCCAACTCGCAAGCAACTCGTGGCTGCATGCGATCAACCGAATACGCGACGCCACTTGGCACCAATTTACGATCCCATTAGCATTAACATCTAAACCACCCACAACGGCGTCATCGCGCACCCTCATTCTCAAAAAGCTCAATTACCCCTATAATATACACGCAATCTCGTGTGCACAACACCCATACAACCAAATTTTTGGGTCCCCCTCGAATTTGTTACCAATTTCCAACAGGTACGCACAATATAATAACAATCCCAATTCCAATAATCAACCACTGCATCGCACCCCATAACCATACAGAACAGTATAACAGCACATACAATCAGCATATTGCGATCACACGCGTACATTTAAACACAATAGCAAGCAGATCTGCAGGCAACCAACACACCATTAATCCTGTCGTAACTTTGCAGCAACAACACAATTATTCTCTCTCTTGCAACAATCGCATCGCACACAGCACCTCGCAGCACAATACACCAAAAAAAAATTTTTTTTTTTTTTTTCCCAATTAAGCCCATCGCACAAGGTAACCCACAATATACAGCGCAAGATACCCGACGCTCCCAAGTTAATAATTAACTTCACCATCAAGATAACAACTCCACGCAGCAGCCCACACACACAATTTGACACTCAGCAACTACAGCAGACTCTCCGTCCATTCTCAACACACGCACACACTTATTTTGACACCAAGCAACAAGCAGATAGCGCGTTCATCGTTATTACACACACATACACACAGTCCGAACCGCGCTCCGCACAATCGAGTCATAAGAGAAACCCAAAATAGCCCCCCGGCCCTCGAAAGATGAGTGAGGTGTGTGTTAAGGCCGGGTGCGTATCGTTATGACTCGCCCGGGGCTGCAGCAAGAAGAGGACGGCAGGGTGGCAACTTGAGACGCCTCGCAGAACTCGTTCGGCGACTTGACGGCTCCGTTGTCACGCACCCGAGCCAGGACGGGAAGCTCCCGCCCCAGCAGCTGCAGCATCGGCGTCTTCTCCTCGCAGCACCCCCTCGAAAAACAGCAGCTCACAGCAGGCTGCTCACCCCGCGGCACCTCCAGATGGCAGCGCAAGGCTGCCTCTCCGCCGCGATGTCGAAGATGGCGGCGTCCTCCCGCCGCGGTGAAGACAAGATGGCGGCTTCCCGCCGTTTCTCCCCTGCCACGCCCAAGATGGCGTCTTCGTGCCACGTGGCAATGGCGCTGGCAGCGCAGGAAAGGCAGAGGCCTGCGGATCACCACCGGGCCTCCCCGACGTCGTCCTCGGCGTGGTGAACTCACACAGTTGCGCCAGCACGATTTTCAAGGTCCCCATCTGCATCACCATCTGTCTCCATCGTAAGTTGGCGTCCTCCGGCACAGACAGGTCCACCGACGCGGCGACACCTTGCTCACCCGGACCCGTACTCGTTCCAGAACGGATCACCTCTTCCATCGCAGGCAGGTCCACTGTCTGAGGAAGGTCGTCGTCGTCGGATGATGTAGCAGGAATATTTTTTTTTTTTTCTCTTCTTTCTCTCAGTTGTTTTGAGATGCCGTTTCACTTCTGACTCCAGTGTAATAAAAGGACTCAGACACTTCTTGCTGACTCCGTGTCCTTTATTTGGGGTTCGCGTTCTCCTTCCCACACGGCACTCCTCCTGAGACTCTCTCCCTGGCAGCCCCACATCTGCCTTCGCTCCCGTAGCCTTCCACGCTCCTGCAGCTCCGCTGCAGGCTCTTGGTACAGCCCTCTGGCTGCTCCCCCAGCAGCTCCATCGCTGCTCCCTGTTCCTCCGTGCGTGGCGATCTCGCCACCTCCCAATGTCAGCCCTTCGTGGCCTCTATGGCTATCTCGCCATTTCCTACCTCAATCCTCCACTCTCTCTTCCACCCCGCTGGCTGGCGCCGTCATGAGCCCCTCAGCCACCAGGCTGAGGCACGGCGACCACCCAACGTGTTCACCACCCTTCACTCCCCTGACTCCCCAGATAGCTTCCTGTCTCCCCGCTATAACTTCTCCCCCACGTCACCCTGACTCCTCCCTCTCGGATCGTCATATCCGCCCCGCCCATTTACGCCCGCATTACACATGTAGTCTATTTCCTAAATTCGGCCCATTATCAATTTGTGTAGTGTAAGACAGAGGTGTGGACTCGAGTCATGTGACTTGGACTCGAGTCAGACTCGAGTCATGAATTTGATGACTTCAGACTCGACTTGGACTTGCATAACAATGACTTTGTCCCACCTCTGGTGTAAGATGATCATACTTAAAAATGGTCTGGTCATAAAAAAACTATTTAATAATATTCACAAAATGGGGAACAACACAAAGCGCGACTCACTTCAACTCGAACCATAGCTCTGGAGTGCCCCCCTTGTTTACCACGACATCAAAGCTAAGTTTGTCTACACGCGTAACATACCCGTCAACCCATACGGTTTACCCGTATTCTTGTACAGGGAAATTGAGTTTTCAGGTCCATACGGTGTACAGCCGTTTCAATATGGGCAACATTTTTTGTGTCTATTTGTTTGTGTTTTGTCCTTTGGGATGAGACTTTGTAGGATGAACGTTGAGATTTATAAGGGACACGGGGTTACCAATAAGGTCTGAATTGGTCTGTAATAAAGTAGCCACTGATAAGGTCTTGACAGATATACCGTAACAACACTTGTACTGTACTGTAAAATCACGTATTTAGTTTCTAACTACGTGACTTTACCGCAATAACCAAAGAATATGGATTCCTGCAGTCACAAAGCTTCAAATCAAGACTTGTACAGTACTTAAGACATTAAAACTGAAACACCTGAACCTCTACTATGTACCATAATTAATTCAAATATTAAAACTCTGAAAAGCCTGCACCTCTACTGTGTACTGTACTTAATTCAAACATTACAATTCTCAAACACCTGAACCCCCTTGAGATTTGGGGAGAGGTGCTGGGGGCGGTCTTCATGGTTACAGGGCGAGCGGCACTCCCGGTTTGTGTTGGACAATTTAATTTTGTACTTGTTTGATAGATTTCGCCAGTCGCCTCCACCTGTGGAGCTGTCCACTTTATTTTCTGTGTTGTTTGTGTGAAAGTACAAAGGTCCCTTGAAGATCATCATCACGATCCATGGGCAGATAGCCCGTAGGTGTCAACTCCCCTTTCTTAAGTCTTGTGCTAATATCCTTAAGTAGTGCCAGATCTTTCAGGCACCAACCTCTTTATGATGTCGTCAAGTCATTCTCTGTTAGGTCTTCCTCTCTTTCCTGTTCCTTCCATTTTTCCGAACAACAGACGTTACATTTTCCTGCTGTTGTCCATCCCACATAATGTACAAATAGTGCCAGTTTCTTTCTCATCACTGCCTGCAATAGGTCTTCTTCTGTGCAACCTTTTTTCTTGCTTCTACGTTGTTCAGTCTTTGAGTCCAGCTTAGATGCAGGATCCTTCTGTAGCAATACATTTCGAGTGTCAATACCTTATCTTTGTCAGTCTTTTTCAATCTCCAAGTCTCGCAGGAATACAAAGCTGTCATGAAAACGCATGTTCTTTTGACATACATAGCAGGGGTTACCAAAATGATTTCCAAAATCTTAAACAAACACAAGATCCAGGTTCGTTTGAACACAGTACCCAAAATCCGTGATTTGATCCAAACTGTAAAGGATGTGATTCCTGATATGCAATATCTGGTTGTTTACAAACTGAGTTGTGGCTGCGGCAGCAGTTACATTGAGGCAGATCTGAAACATGGTAGGACCAATACCTCTGCTGTTGCTGATCATTGTTTTAACGCAGTTGGCTCACACGAAATTGACTTTTCCAAGACGAAGGTACTCTGCAAACCCACCAGCTATTATCAGAGATTTGTTCATGAAGCCATCCAGATATATGAACACAGACACAACTTCAACCGAGAGGATGGGTACAAACTGAGCAATCGTTGGAAGGACGTTATTGACCAGGTAAAGTCTTAACTGACAGTGATGTTTCCATCCTACCTGCCTATGTCAGCTGTTATTTCCGACTCTCTGTGTCTCTCTCTCTGTGCATCTCTCTCCGATCTCTACTCAAGTGACCCGGGTGCTGCTGCGGGGTCTACTTTCTGCCCGGCCTCCTCCCCCCCCCTTCTCCCTCCCCCCCCCTACTGCCGAGGCCTATATAACTTCGTGCCACGGCAGGTCTCTCGCCTACTTCACTATACACTACACTATACACTACACTACTATACACTACACTATACACTACACTATACACTACACTATAAACTACACTATACACTACACTATACACTACACTATACACTACACTAGACACTACACTAGACACTACACTATACACTACATTATACACTACACTATACACCACTACTATACACTACACTATACACTACACTATACACTACACTATACACTACACTATACAGTACACTATACACTACACTATACACTACACTACGATACACTACACTACTATACACTACACTATACACTACACCATACACTACACTATACACTACACACTACACTATACACTATACACTACACTATACACTACACTACTATACACTACACGCTACACTACACTATACAGTACACTACACACTACACTACTATACACAACAATACACTACACTATACACTACACCATACACTACACTATACACTATACACTACACACTACACTATACACTACACTACACACTACACTATACACTACACTATAAACTACACTATACACTACACTATACACTACACTATACACTACACTATACACTGCACTATACACTACACACTACACACTACACTACACACTACACTACACACTACACTATACACTACACTACTATACACTACACTACTATAAACTACACTATACACTACACTATACACTAAACTATACAATACACTACATTATACACTATATTATACACTACACTATACAATACACTATACACTACACTATAAACCACTACTATACACTACACTATACACTACACACTACACTATACACTACACTATACACTACACTACACACTATACACTACACTATACACTACACTATACACTACACTACACACTACACTATACACTACACTACTACACACTACACTATACACTACACTATACACTACACTATACACTACACTATACACTACACTATACACTACACTATAAACTACACTATACACTACACTATACACTACATTATACACTGCACTATACACTATACACTACACTACACACTACACTACACACTACACTATACACTACACTACACACTACACTACACACTACACTACTTTACACTACACTATAAACTACACTATACACTACACTACACACTAAACTATACAATACACTATACACTACATTATACACTACATTATACACTACACTATACAATACACTATACACTACACTATAAACCACTACTATACACTACACTATACATTACCCCCCTACTGCTGAGGCCTATATAACCTCGTGCCACGGCAGATCTCTCGCCTACTTCTGAGCAGTTGTTTCTTGCCGTGGTTGCCCCACCTGATGACGATTGCTTGTGTTGCGATTGAAACGTCGTGATCTATTATTTTTATACCTACGTGACTTTACCTAAAGATCCAAAGAGTATCGTACATATAGCTTGAATATGTTGGGTACATATTGAGTCATACATATGATTTCGATCGTTCAGCTGATGTATATATTAACCTATTTCGATGACGTATGCGTATGTCATCGGTTTTTCGTGAGATTCCATTCTGATGACATTACGTGTACAAAGCACATCTCTCAAGATCGTCGAGGAACCAGAGGCAAGCGGGAAAGCATCAGTCAGGTGGTGATTAGCTGGCTTCACCAACGATTACCAAATCTATAATATAGGTTTTCTTTGGGTTAGATCGCGTAAATATATAAATGTGTCAAAAAACCTGCCACCACTCGACACAGCCAATTAGTAAGGTTTGTCACGTGAATAGAAAATGCGAATTCGGTAATAGTACAGCACACCGGTGTGTTGAACAGCCAAGCCACAACATTTACAATCTGAATACGAAGTTTCACCAGTAATTACAACTAGCTTCATCATTTATATATTTACGTGTTCTAACCCCCAAAACATGTGTTATGGATGATATTGGTCGTGAAAGCCTACGTGTTAAACTTATTACCAAATCTCTGCGCTCCTCTATATATATGTAATGCGGTTGTAAACGGCCCTTCGGAGGTGCCGTCAGGGGGGGAGGAGTTAGGTCACGTGGGGGGAGAGGGGTTGAGTATAGAAGGAGGGGAACCGGAAGAGGAAGGGGAGTGACGGGGAACTAGGAACGGAGAAAGGCCACGTAGGGCGAAGCGGGGTGTGGCGAGATCGCCACGAACACGGGGAGCGACGAGGATCGGCACCGTAGGCCAGCGGTGACCGAGCCGAGGCAGCAGGGAGGGCTGCAGTCAGCAGCGGGGCTGCAGAGAGGAAGAGTGGGCAGCGGGTCTGCACATAAGAGTAGCAGCGGGAGTCTGCAAGGGGAGCAGCGAGTCTGCAGGGAAGAGGGGAGTAGGTGAAGCAGAGAGTCGGAGTATAGAAGAAGCTACAATAGCAGTGAATAGCCGGGGGCTACAAATACAGGAGTTATAACAGAGTGCCGTGTGGGTAAAGACGAGAACCCGAATAAAGACACGAAGACAGAAAGAAGTGTTCGAGTCCTTTTATTACACTGGAGTCAGAAGTGAAACGGCATGGCGAAACAACTGAGGAAAAAGAATATCCCATCTCCGGCGTCGGCTTCATCATCGGACGACGACGAGCTTCCTCCTGAGGTCGGCTTCACTTCGGCGGAGGGGGAGATCCGTGAGGGCCCGGGTGTCGAGGAAGTTGCCGCTGCGTCCGCCCCGTCTGCGTTGACGGACGAAGATGTGAGATGGACCCGAATGGCGGAGCAGCTGGCGACTCTTAAAACTGTCATCACCGAATTATGTGACCTTGTCACGCCAAGGGCGGCGTTGGAGGGGGATGGTGGTGATCGGCAGGAGCCCGGAGTGTCTTCGATGGCGCCGCCATCGGCCACGCGGCGTGAAGACGCCATCTTGGGCGTGGCGCACCACGGAAGGCGGGAAGCCGCCATTTTGGGGCCGCCACGAGGAGCGTCCGCCATCTTGGGGACACCGCGTTGCGACGCCTTGCTGAACTTGCCGCCGGAAGAGTCGGTGACGGACGGAAGCAGGCCAAGGAGCCGCAGTCGTCACCTTACAACCGTTAAGGAGTTCTCCATCGGGGGCGATTGGAGTGCATTCGCTTGTCGATTTTTGGCGGCGGTACGAACGGCAAGGTGGACGGACGCCGAGGCGCTGGAGGTGCTTCCGACTCTCCTTGACGATGAGTCTGTTCGTTTTTTTCGCTCTATAAAAGCTGCGAAGAAGAAAACACTGCGTGGAGTGTTCGACGAAATGGCGGACGCGTACGAGCCACCGGATGACGCTCATCGCCGCTTCGTGCAGCGGCAACGCGCACCAGAGGAGTCGCCTGTAGCGTACAGGGGCGCCGTGCTGGAACTCGCTATGGCCGCTTACCCGGAGACGGAGCCTGACCTGCTGGAACCTCTCATCTTGGGGAAGATGTTGGAGCTATCCCGGGATCTGGGCATTCCGATGCCGGCGTGCGGTCACGAGAAACTCACGTCCCGGGCCGCGGCCAAGTGTTTGGACGCCCAGTTCAATCTCCGCCGCTGGAAACAAGTTACGGCGTGGACGGGCGGTCCTGTCGTCGATGGGGGGGCCGTAGGGTGGGACCCTACAAAGGCCGTGTACGTGCCGGATGCGACCGGCCCAAAGGAGCTGTCGGCCGCCTCCACTCCGTGGCCGGCTCGAAGTGGGCCGGGGCCGTGGGCTCCGCCGCCGGCGCGGCCGCGTCGGGACGGGGTGCCTGCTGCGCGCCGACCCGACGTCGACTGCTTCCGCTGCGGCCGTCGGGGCCACTATGCCAGGGACTGCTGGGCCCGCGTTCCGGGGCCGCCCCAGCAGGAGGCCTCGACAACGGACGCCCCAAAGAAAGACCCTCCGGCACAGGCAAGTCGGTGCGCACCAGACACCCGGCAAGGCCTGACACCTCACTCATCGCCGTTGTTGTGCGACGCGGATGTTCTAAAATATGGGAGGCCAGTATCTGCGCCTTGTCGCTCGATAACGCAGTGGCGTAAGTTGGCTCGGCGGGTTGTCGCGGCCGCTACGGGTTCGTCCACTGTACCGGGGTCGATCCAAGGGGTGGACGTGCGTATTTTGGTGGATTCCGGGGCGTCCGCGACCATTATTTCGGATGTCATATTCCATCTTTTGAACATCCCACCGGGGGCCGTGAGGCCGGCTTACGCTTCCTGCATCGCTGCGAACGGGGGTAGTATGGGCATTGTGGGACAGGTGGACGCTAATATTTCTATCGGGGGGGGTCTCGGCCTCGGGCGTTGTGTTAATTTCGAGGTCCCTGGCAGTTCCTTGCTTGTTGGGCACGGATTTTTTGGCTAAGATGCCCATTCTAATTCGAATCAATGAAAATTGCATTGAACTACCAGGGGGCCGCAAATTGGCGTTTTTACAGTCCACCTGGGGGCGACCGGCTCCGGTTGCCCAGGTGCAGGCGTTATCGGAAGTTTCGGTTGATATTCCACCTGGCTCACAGATGCTCATTCCCCTACGATACCGGAAGCCGGTTCCGGGTCGGCAGGGTGCCTGTGGAATTTTGTTGTCGCCGTCCGCCGCTGTTACGGGCGGATTGGCACTGGTGGGGGCGCAAACCATTGTCCGTCCGGATCAGCGCCCGTTTTTGCAGGTGTTAAATGCGAGTACTGAAAGCGTGTGTGTGCCGGCTGGTACCGTTGTGGCACACGCCACTACGGCGTTTACGGCTCAGAGTGACATTCCGGACGGGGGGCTGGTGGGTGGTGTTTCACACGACGGAGGGGTGGACGATCGTTGGATCGCCGAACTATGTGCGGAAAATTCGGCCCTTTCCGCTGAGCAGCGTTGTGCTATTCATAAATTATTAGCGAGCTATTCCGATGTGTTTAGCTCGGACGATTTGGACTTGGGACGCACCTCGCTGCTCTCTCATCACATCGACACGGGGGACGCGGCCCCTATCCGCTTGAACTCGCGTCGGATGAGTCCGGCTGAGCGTGAGCACATTCGAGGGGCAGTGGAAGACATGTTGAAAGCGGATATTATATCTCCGTCTAATAGCCCATGGGGCGCGCCTGTTGTGTTGGTTAAAAAGAAGGATGGTAAATTACGATTTTGTGTGGATTTTCGGAAGTTAAATAAAGTATCGGTGGCAGATGCGTATCCCCTGCCGCGTATGGACGATTCTCTCGACGCCTTGTCAGGGGCTAAGTTTTTTTCAACGCTAGATCTCTCTTCGGGCTTCTGGCAGCTTCCCCTTGACGAGCCCTCGCGGGAAAAGACAGCGTTCCGTACGCCGCAGGGGTTGTTCCAATTTAACTGTCTGCCGATGGGGTTGAATGCAGCCCCTGCCACCTTTCAGAGATTGATGGAGTTGGTATTGACGGGGTTGCAGTGGGAGACATGTCTCATTTATTTAGATGATATTATTGTCTTCAGCCGCACATTTGATGAGCATTTATTGCGGTTGGAGGCCGTATTTGCCAGAATGCGTTCTGCTAATTTGAAATTCAAGCCTAAGAAATGTCATCTACTGCAACGCTCCGTTCGATACTTGGGACATATTGTTAGTGCGGACGGGGTGGCCACGGATCCAGAGAAAACTGCGTGTGTCCGGGATTGGGCAACCCCCGCCACGGTGGGTGATGTGCGTCGGTTTTTGGGGTTCGCCTCATATTACCGGAGGTTTGTTCCGAATTTCGCTACTATCGCCAGGCCTTTGCATCTCCTTACTGGGAAGGGGCACAAATTTGTGTGGGGACCGCCGGAGGAGGCGGCGTTTCGGAGCCTGCGCGATCTGTTGGCTACTGCGCCGACGTTGGATTATCCGGATTTTGAACATCCCTTCATTCTGGATACTGATGCGAGTGACACCGGGATTGGGGCGGTGTTGTCCCAGTCAAAAGGTGGTGTTGAGCGTGTGGTGGCGTACGGGAGTCGGGTTTTGTCTCCCGCGGAAACTCGTTACTGCGTCACTCGCAGGGAACTTTTGGCTATTGTGTATTTTCTTTGCCAATTTCGACCGTATTTGTACGGTCGGTCGTTTATTGTCCGAACGGACCATGCGGCCTTGCAGTACGCTCTTAAGATGGACCAGCCATCCGGACAATTGGCGAGATGGCTGGACACGTTGCAAGAATTCTCCTTCCAAATTCACCATCGGAAGGGGGTGCGTCACGCTAACGCGGACGCACTGTCCAGGTTGCCGCAACAATCCCCTTGTGCGTGTGCGTCGGGGACGCATAGGTGTGGACCGGCTCGGCCCCCCCCTCAGCCTGTCGCGCTGGCAGTGGATGTTCTCGAACCTCCGCTTACACCGGGACCGGTTGAGGGGGGACCGGCTGACGGGATTTTGCGTCTTCCAAGGTCTGTGTGGATTCGGGAGCAAATGTTGGACGATTCTTTGGTGTCGTTACGGAAACGAACGGAGAAGGCGGGTAAGGAAGTCGGGGCGGGTGGTAATTCGGAAACTGCTCTCCAAGATGGGTTACTGATGTGGAGGGAAGGGATACAGGAACACTGGCGTCTCGTTGTGCCTGCGTCATTGCGCTATGAGTTGATTCGATCTTTGCACTGTGACACACTTTTACACCTGGGGGTGCAGAAAACCCTATTGACGCTGCAACGAGACTATTATTGGCACGGCATGACGACGGATGTCGTCGGGCACGTTCGCGCGTGTCCCGATTGTGCCCGCCGTAAGCCTCCTAAACATCCATATGTTCCGCCGATACAATCGATTAAAGTATCTCGGGTTAATGAGTTGGTGGCGTTAGATATTTTGGGACCATTTCCGCCATCAGCTAAAGGGAATAAGTATTTACTGGTGGGGGTGGAGTACCTCTCTCGCTGGCCGATGGCCTGGCCCTTGCCTGACCAGTCAGCAGCGTCTATCACGGACGCCTTTCTATTTGGTTACGTAATGGACAAAGGGGCTCCGGAGAGGCTCCTTACGGATCAGGGACGTAACTTTTCATCTAAATTGTTGGGGGAGGTGTGTGCGGCTCTTGGAACTAAAAAGATACGGACGTCCCCCTACCACCCGCAAACGGATGGTATGGTGGAACGGTTGAATCGGACTCTGTCCGCCATGCTGTGCCATACAGTCGGGGAAAACCAATCTGATTGGGATTTGCATATCCCTGGGGTGCTTTCGGCGTATCGCATGACGCCGCACGCGGCTACTGGATACTCGCCGTTCTTCCTTATGTACGGCCGTGAGAACGTGCCGCCGATTCATGAACAGTTGGGAACTGGTGCGAGGGGGCCTGCTAAGCCTCTTCCTGAGTATATTAAGGACAACGTTCGGCGTGTCGCTGAGGCGAGGGAAAATGCCCGCATGGCTACTGCCAAGGCTCAGGCCAGGAATGAGCGGTGTGCCCGACGTTCAAAGGGGGAGTGTCCCTGGAAAAAGGGGGACCTGGCCTGGCTTCATTGCCCACAGGTGCGGCCGGGTACATCTCCTAAGTTACATCGACCTTGGCAGGGTCCGGTCCGCCTCATTGAGGTTCCCAACCCACAGTCGGCGCGTGTTCAGGTTGGTGCACGGCGTTGGTTCGTGCACACGTCCCGGTTGAAGCCATACATTGCCCCACGGCCGGATGCGTCATCTCCCGAAGTTGCCTTGCCGGGGTCTGTTGCTGCCGACTCGCCCTTGCCTGTGTCTGCTGACCTTGCGAGAGCGCCTGTCGTACCCTTCACAGACAAGCCGGCCGTGACAGCGCAGGGAGGAGGACCTTCCGCTTGTGGGACGCCGACCGGAGCCGCAGAACCCACGGGACCTGCAGCTCTTCCTATCCCTCCGCGGACGCGAGTACGGGATGTTTCTGGACGCGAGCGGGACAGTGGCGGGCCTCCAATGGCGACGGAAGAACTTGCGCCCGTCGCCCCTAAAACCCTTCCACGTTCCCGCTCGGCGGGTGGGCCGCCGACCGTCCGGGACGGCCCGGCTACCCGTACTCGCTCGAAATCCCTCACGTTTCGTTAGATTGTGTTGTGTTGTGTTATTGTTATAATGTTCTTCAATGCTTCGTGTCTTTTGCGTGTTGGGCCTTTACACCCGCATTGTTTTCAGGTTGCAATTCAGCCGAGGTCGGCTGGATTTTCTTTAGGGGGGAGGGTGATGTAATGCGGTTGTAAACGGCCCTTCGGAGGTGCCGTCAGTGGGGGAGGAGTTAGGTCACGTGGGGGGAGAGGGGTTGAGTATAGAAGGAGGGGAACCGGAAGAGGAAGGGGAGTGACGGGGAACTAGGAACGGAGAAAGGCCACGTAGGGCGAAGCGGGGTGTGGCGAGATCGCCACGAACACGGGGAGCGACGAGGATCGGCACCGTAGGCCAGCGGTGACCGAGCCGAGGCAGCAGGGAGGGCTGCAGTCAGCAGCGGGGCTGCAGAGAGGAAGAGTGGGCAGCGGGTCTGCACATAAGAGTAGCAGCGGGAGTCTGCAAGGGGAGCAGCGAGTCTGCAGGGAAGAGGGGAGTAGGTGAAGCAGAGAGTCGGAGTATAGAAGAAGCTACAATAGCAGTGAATAGCCGGGGGCTACAAATACAGGAGTTATAACAGAGTGCCGTGTGGGTAAAGACGAGAACCCGAATAAAGACACGAAGACAGAAAGAAGTGTTCGAGTCCTTTTATTACATATATATTAAGATGTCTTTAAATTTCGATTTAAAGCTTTCGAGACTGCAGAGATTCATCTTCTTGGTTCTTTCGGTAAAGTCACGTAGAATGGAAACAATACAAAAATAAAAATAAAACATAATAAAATAAAATAATATAATAAAATAATATAAAACAATATAATAAAATATTATTTTATTATGTTTTATTTTTATTATTTTATTATTTCCATTCTACGTGACTTTATCGAAAGAACCAAGAAGAAGATGTCTTTAGTCAATGAATGTGTGTGTGTGTGAATGTGGGAATAAATTGGAGGACCCGGAGAAAACCTGCGCCTGAATCGGCGCTACACTCTATGTCATACAGAAGCGACAGACGATGTTAGTCCACACTTTGCTGTACGGGGTTCTCCTGGCAGAGGCAACCTGGGTACGGCACCTACTCGGCTCCCTCGGGAAGTGGGCTTCACAACATTCGAGGGGTCCCACCAACCCTCAACTCCACAGTGCGGGATTACAGGCCACGTGCATAGCCACCACTAATATCACGATGTCAAACTGCCACCATCCAGCCACAGAGACGAGGTTAACTCACCCACACATGAGCCCACACATCCCAGCACAGTAAACTGATGTTCAGATTTAATGTTTTTATTCATCACCACACAAACATTGACCCTTGACCCACAATAAAATGTGATTCCAATTCACAGGTAACCCAGAACACAATCAAGTCTATGTATATTTACGCGATCTAACCCAAGAAACCTTTATTATTGATAATATTAGTCGCGAAAGCCTACGTGTTAAAGTCAATTTGTTTAACCAGGTGAGAACTCAAGAGACCAGGATGAGTCTCGGCTGTAAGAGTGATTGCTGCTGCATTCGCTGCTTCTACTGTTTTTGGTGATGATTCTATTGCTGCTGAAAATGCATACATTATTTTTTATGCTGTTGGTACTTACTACTCCTGATGCTTACGATTATGATGCTAATGATGGAGATACCGGTGCTGATGATGTAGGTCCTGCTGCTGTTACTACTTCTGCTGCAGATGACACTTCTGCTGATGCTGATGATGATCGAGTCGAGTTGAATTTGAGTTCAAAGAGGCGAGAACTCAGGAGATCAGGATGAGTCTCATTGACAAGAGTGACCTGGGTCACAAAAATGAAAAAAGCAAAATAAGTAAAACCCATGCTAGCAATGAAGCAAATAGAAATCTCACGCACAGCCCAGAGAACAATGAGATTAGAGTTCACACAATTACACAACTGGTACGATATAATCAATGCGTCTCAAATCATCTACGCATTGCTAAACAGCCTGAGACTCGATGTTGGGTTCACACCGGATTGGTGTCTCATGTTAGGGAGGGGCGCCGTGGTGGCTAGGATATGTTAACTCCTTTGACTGGTATGCAGGAGGTCGTGAGTTGGATTCCGACCCTGACGGCTGCTGTATATTTGTAGTTTGCAGTGTCTCTATCCCTGTAATAACACAGTGTCTGCGTATTATTAATGCGTGTTGAGACAATATTAGTTGTGTTGTAGTGTAAGGTAGATCTTCACTCTAGATATATCAGGCTTAATTAACAGACTTCAAAGACAAAGGAGAGTTCCAATGTTTGTCAGCAGAGGAAGGCGTTATTCCATGAAACGAAGGTTGTGGTTGGAGGTCCAAAGATAATTAAAACGTTGAACAAAACAAACCTTTACTCTTTAGTTCTGTCGGTAAAAGTCACGTAGGTATAAAATAAAATAAATCACGACGTTTCGGGTGCAACACAAGCGTCATTATCCCACCTGATGACGGACGCTTGTGTTGCGCCCGAAACGTCATGATTTATTTCATTTTATACCTACGTGACTTTACCGAAAGAACCAAAGAGTATGGATCACTGCAGTCACGAAAGCTTCAAATCAAGATTAAAACAAACCTTTATTACGAAAAATATTGGTGGCGAAAGCCCTCCTACTAGGTTTGAAAATAGCTTCTCTCTCAATCTTAAATATGGAGCTTTCGTGACTGCAGGAATTACTGTTTTGGTTCTTTCGCTAAAGTCACGTATAAAGATAAAATAAATTAAATAATAGCATACGACGTTTCGATTGCAACACAAGCAATCATCATCAGGTATAAATGAAATAGAAACAAAAAATCTAACCAGAAAACTATAGACAGACATATAAGCAGACAGATATCACCAAAATACACAGAGAGAGAGAGAGTAACACAGGCACAGAGAGGGGGATCGTCTCTGTGGCGGGGCCTTAAATAGACATAGGGGGGGCGGAGGCAGAGAGATGGAGGGGTTAGAGAAAAAATTAACATGTCAATGGGTACGGAGACGCGTGGTAGTAAAGTACGCAAGCTGAACATTAGGAGAGAGGGAGAAAGAACACACTAAAATAAATAACCTAGCAAAATATCGAAATGTTATGTAATACAACACAGAGAGTCGGTCAACACACAATTAACGCATAGCCTGGTCGATTACGTATTTCAAAGATTGCTAAGTTAGAATTTGAGTGTGAAAATTCCAAAGAAAGACAAAACATGAAACAAGAGGGACGGAGACACACAGACGGGGCAGAACATAAGAACGACAAAAAACGAGTGGATACAGAAAAAGTACACTAGATAAACAGGCAGAGAGAGAAAACAATCTTATAAGATTGAACCACTTCTACGGGGAAGTTCCAAGTTTATCTTTTTCTCTCTCTCTGGGTTTTTTGTTTTCTCTCTCTGCCTGTGTATCTAGTGTACTTTTTCTGTATCCACTCGTTTTTTGTCGTTCTTATATTCTGCTACGTCTGTGTGTCTCGTTCCTCTTGTTTCATGTTTTGTCTTTCTTTGGAATTTTCACACTTAAATTCTAACTTAGCAATCTTTGAAATATGTAATCGACCAGGCTATGCATTGTGTGTTGACCGACTCTCTGTGTTGTATTACGTAACATTTCGATATTTTGAAGGGTTATTTAATTTAGTGTGTTCTTTCTCCCTCTCTCCTAATGTTCAGCTTGCGTACTTTACTACCACGCGTCTCCGTACCCATTGACATGTTAATTTTTTCTCTAACCCCTCCATCTCTCTGCCTCCGCCCCCCTCTGTCTATTTAAAACCCCGCCACAGAGACGATCCCCCTCTCTGTGCCTGTGTTACTCACTCTCTGTGTATCTTGGTGATATCTGTCTGCTTATATGTTTGTCTATAGTTTTCTGGTTAGATTTTTTGTTTCTATTTCATTTATACCTGATGATGATTGCTTGTGTTGCAATCGAAACGTCGTATGCTATTATTTAATTTATTTTATCTTTATACGTGACTTTACCGAAAGACCCAAAAGAGTAGCTTCTCTCTCTCTATGCCCTGTAAAATAAAACTACTTTGTGTGGGTGGAGGAGGCCCTCGACCCCTGGTTATAACAAAATGTTTTTGCCCATCGACGCTCAACACACACTACGAGTAGTCCCCCCCCTAGTGATGCCATCCCATTCCCACCCCGGGTTAATCACCCAACGCGCGAGTGACCACGAGGGGATGGCGCGCGTCACCCCGTAGCGTCACGTGACGCGTGTTCCCAGCACGCCCGCGGTGGAGCTCCGCCCTCTCGGCGTTGAGCGCCACGCGGCGCGCGGTGCGAGGGACGGTGACGTCAGAGAGAAGCTTGGCTCCCCCCGCCCTCCCCACTAGTGCGCTAACCACTGCACCACCGCTCCACCCCACACTACGCACATGCCCCTCTATACAATAAAAGACAAAGATCCCCCACGTAGCCTTAACAGACTGTTAGGGAAAGTTCTGTAAGTAGCGAGTAACAACTATGAAGGCCGGCACTGTTACACACGAGGGGGTGGGTGGCAAGCACCATTTCCAGACACACACAAAGACAGACACACACAGACACACAAAGACACAGACACAAAGACAAAGACACAGCCACACACAGACACGAAGACACAGAGACAATAACAAAGATACACACAGACACGAAGACTCCGACACAATAACGACACAGAAAGGCATAAACACACCAACCCACTCACCCAGACAAATATCCCCCGTATATCCTTCGCAGACTTTAGGAGAAAGTGCTGTTAGCGACCACCTATGAAGGCTGGCAAAGCACACGAGGGGGTGGGTGGCCAACACCACGACTGACCCGCCTTTGTCTCCCCAGTGGTAATATTGACACACCGCACCAGGAACTCATTTGAGGCTGAGTCGACCCTAGGGGAGACCCAGGACCGAATCGGATAATCGTCAATAGTGTTGGTGAACGGGTAATGGGCCTCCCCTAGGTCGGCTCAGCCTCAAATGAGTTCCTGGTGTGGTGTGTCAACGTTACCACTGGGGAGACAAAGGCGGGTCAGTCGTGGTGTTGGCCACCCACCCCCTCGAATGCCGTGTCCGCCTTCTTAGGTGCTACTAGCTAACAGCACTTGCCCAAACTGTCTGTCAAGGCTACACGGGGATCTGTGTCTTTGCGTGCGTGAGTCTGTGCGTTGTGCCCGTTTCTCTGCGCTGTTCACACTCCGTGCTCTCAGGACGCACGACTTAGATCCATAATCCTCACTGAGTCACCATCATCACCCACATACAGTGCGGGGTAGAGCGGTTGACTAAACGAGTGGTGGATGGAGTGCAGCAGCTCCATGGAGTCGGCGCGGTAAAACGACAGCAGCCCCGCCTCCCAGTGCAGGTGACACCCGACTCTCCGGGGAAGATCCCTCACCGGCACTGAGGTCTCTACACCACCATTATACACGTAGCAGCTGTTGTTATCTTTACATAATACCCAGGATGAGTCGTTCTCTCCCAGCCAGCACTCTTCACCACTCCCTTTCCGTGCGATCGTCCCGTACGCAACTCCAACCTCACAGCACCCCGCCGCACCCCCCACGTCCACCTCCCAGTAGTGCTGACCCGACGAGAAGCTCTCTGAGCACAGGGCTTGTAACCAGGCATCAAAGCGGTGTGGGTGATCGGGGCGACCCTGGGAGACAGCGGTCTGTGTCACCGTCCTGAGATCCGAGGAAATCTGGAGGTTGTTGTGGGCCGAGTTTGGGTCCAGAGTCGGTGAGCATCCGTCTGCAGTAACGATAATCACAGTAGCCGTGTAACAACAGCACCACTATAACAATAGCACTCGTGCACTAACACGCACGTACACTACAATAGAGCAATTCATAATGAGCATTGTTATACAACGTTGTAATGCGTAGCTATCGGTGTGATGACATGCAACGGGCACTTTGTCAATCCACTGCTGGATAAGGGCCTCCCTAGACCGTGCGGGCCGCGGGGGATATTTGACCATACTTCACCACGCCGGTCACCGCGCGTTGGCGAAGGCAGGCGGCGCGGCTGGCGAGGGGACAGAAGTACAGTACAGCGGTGCGTTTGTCTGCCCCGCCACCTGCTGCCCCGCCATGTAGCCCCACAACCTATAGCACCTGCTAGGCAGGGTGGTAGCCGCCCGTGCGAGCCCTGCCCAGGCCCAGCCCTTGCGGTACTTTGCGAGGTGCGAGGAGGTGGGGCGCACTGCGGGCGCTCTGTGCGCTAGGCCTGCACGATTTGGAGAAAATCTCTAATTGCGATTTTCTGACAGATATTGCGATTGCGATTTGATTTGGGAATACATTTTTTTAAGTCAAGCCTCAGTTCAATATTCACTCTGTAATAGATTTAAAACATCTGATGGAGCATTACCACATTATACCATCAAAATATGACCTGCTCTATATATTCTAATGCGAGGAAGAGAACTTAAACGATATGAATTGCTTCCAACATGTAATTATAAAAATGTTTTAATTGAAATAGAACGATCAAACATAGAACAATTGTTAAATTAAGTAAATTAAGTTATAATAATAAAAAATGAAACTATTCAAATAAGAAAGTAATAGGACTTTTCAAATCGCAAAAAAATTGCAGCCTTTGCAATTTGTTAATCGCATTGTTTCAAATTGCGATTTCGATTTGAAATCGATTAATCGTTCAGCCCTACTGTGCCGTAGTGCCCATCGGAGGCAGTGGATCGCAGCAGCAGCGTGGATATCAACACCGCCGTAGCGTCTCTGTGTGTACAACAAACACAAACATCTCCCGTGTCACCTTTCACAGACTGTAGGAGCAAGTGCTGTTGGTGAGCACCTGTGAAGGCCGGCACGGCACACAAGGGGCTGGGGTTGGCCAACACCACGCCCGGCCGCCTTTGTCTCTCTTATGGTGACGTTTACATACCGCACCAGCTGCTCATTCGAGGCTGAGTCGACCCTGGGGAGGCCCACGACCGGTTCAGATGATCCACCACTGTGTAGTGATGTACACTCGTGTGTGTGTGATAGTGTAGTGATGCGTGTCTGACCAGCTAGTTGTGCCTCAGGCTAGTTCCATCTGGGCCGGCCCTCTAGTTGCTACCGTAGGCGCACACCAGGCTCAACATCCCTGGTGAGTCGGTACAGTCAGCAGCTGCCAACGCTGAACCCCGGGTGGCGGTTAACTAATCCGGAAAACTCAGCTTGTCTGAGCCTGGGCATGTGGAACCCCTGGTGGAGGAAATTTCACCAAAAGGATCTTTGGACCTTCCACTGCAACCAGGACCATCTCCATTCATCTTGACTACGTCTTGCCACTGGGTACAGATGCGGCTGTTCGAGAGAGTGAGGTTGACGCTGCGCAAATCACCCTCACTTAAATCCAAGTTCTTTGCGCAAGTCATGGCACTTTTTACCATCGTCATTATCCAAGTCCTGTGGCGATGGGTGAGCGACGAAGCAGCAGGCACTGATATGATGGAAGCTGTAGCCGCAAACCTGCACGCAGGTGGCTCAGGATATTGGTCGTTCTCTCACTGGACCGAAGCAGCAGTGAAGTCCGGCAGCACCCTGAGTGACTGAGCAGCCCTATTCAGGATCACACTGCTCACCTCCATAGTGAGGAAAGGGTTAGAAAAGGTACCCTAAACATTGCCTGCTTCAAAACATCCTGGCCAGCCTACCGCAGCTGGCAGGATCCCATACTTGCGGTCGAAAAACAAATAAAATGAAAAAGACCAACGTGATACCACTCACTGTTGGCGCCTGGAATGTGCACACTTTGATTGACACATCTGGATTAAAAAGACCTGAGAGACGCACCGCCCTCGTGGGCAGAGAGCTAGCCAGATATAATGTGGATGTTGCTGTCCTTAGTGAGACCCGACTGGCCAATACTGGACAAGTGACTGAAGTGGGTGCAGGTTACACATTCTTCTGGAGCAGACGAGGCCAGGAGGAGAGACGTGATGCTGGTGTTGGCTTTGCAGTAAAAAACCACCTGGTCAACCAACTGGCAAGCCAACCCAAGGGTATAAACGACCGTCTAATGACCTTAAAGCTCCACCTATTGGGTAAAAAGTAGGCCACCATCATCAGTGCCTATGCCCCTACCATGACCAACTGTGACGAGATCTTAACCAAGTTTATAATGACCTGGAAGTCATTATTGCTGCCACAGCCAGCTCTGACAAACTCCTGATACTTGGTGACTTCAATGCCAGAGTTGGAAGTGACCATCAATCATGGAATTGAGTAATAAGTGCACATGGCATTGGAAAATGTAACAGCAATGGTCTTCTGCTGCTGAAAACATGCTCTGAATTTGACCTGCTCATCACCAACACGATATTCCAACTACCAAAGCGCAAGAAACCTTCATGGATGCATCCTCGTTCACACCACTGGCACTTGATTGACTACGTCATCGTGAGGAGGAGCGACCGGCACGATGTCAGGGTGACCAAGGCAATGTGTGGTGCTGAATGTTGGACTGACCATCGTCTCATCATCTCCAAACTTAACATCCGGATTGAGCCTGACAGACGCATATAAGGAAAAATACGTGTCAAGCGTCTTAACATCACTTGCCTACAACAGGAACACACCAGACTGGCCTTTGTTGAGGCTCTAGAGTCTAGACCATCACCTGGAGTCTCTAAGCTTCGAGCATACAGACGCTGAGGCAGACTGGACTGCTCTCAAGACCGTGTTGCATTCTACAGCCCTTGAATCACTTGGTGTTCCCATACGTACACATCATGATTGGTTTGATGAGAACGATGCAGAAATCCTTGACGAAAAAACATTGCCTGCATAAAGCGTATCTGAATGGCAGCAGCTCAATCTTAAAGAAAACTGCCTTCCTCAACATTCGCAGGGTTGTCCAGCGGAGACTCAGAGTGATGCAAGGCACCTGGCTGTGCGCAAAAGCTGAAGAGATTCAGTCCTACGCTGACAGTAACAACACAAAGTGCCTCTATGATGCACTCAAGCAGGTCTATGGTCCGCAACACTAAGAAACTTCACCTCTCCTGAATGCAGATGGAACAACACTCCTCACAGAGAAGGACAAAATACTTGCAAGGTGGGCTGAACACTTCAGCACAGTCCTCAACCAGCCATCATGCATAAATGAGGAGGCAATTGCGAGACTGCCTCAAGTTGAAATAAACCATTCCCTTGCTGTTCTACCATCCATTGAGGAAGCCAGCAAAGCCATAAGCCCCCTCTCATCAGGCAAAGCTCCAAGGTCCGATGCCATTACAGCGGAAATCTATAAGGCTGGAGGGCCTCGCTTAGTCGAGAAACTGACCGACCTCTTCCTGTCTCTGTGGAAATTAGAAGCCGTTCCCCAGGAGTTCAAGGTAGCCTCTATAAGCCATCTATATAAGAGTAAAGGCTATCGGAAGGCCTGCGACAACCATAGAGGCATCTCTATACTATCAATCGCTGGCAAAATCTTGGCAAGAATCCTTCTGAACCGCCTAATTGTCCACCTGAGAGTCAGTGTGGTTTCAAAAAAGACCACGGAACCACTGACATGGTATTTACTGCCCGGCTGTTACAGGAGAAATGCCAAGAACAAAATGTTGATCTATATATGGCTTTCGTTGATCTAACAAAAGCATTCGACACAGTCTGCCGGGAGGGCCTATGGAAGATCATGGCCAAGTATGGGTGTCCAGACAAGTTCATTGGCATCATGCGCAAACTCTATGATGGCATGATGGCCAGCGTTAGAGACCAGCAAGAACTCTCTGATCCATTCCCAATTACAAATGAGGTGAAGCAAGGCTGCGTTTTAGCGCCAACACTCTTCAGCATGGTGTTTTCTGCTATGCTGCAAGACTCATTCCAGAACCACAACACTGGGATTAGCTTAATCTACCGTTTTGACGGTGGGCTATTCAATCTGCGGAGGATGCAAGCCAAAACTAGAGTAGAGGAACTCACTGTTCGAGAACTTTTGTTTGCTGATGACTGTGCTCTGGCTGCTGGCTCAAATAAATATCTACAGGACAGTATGGACCACTTCTCAGCTTGTAAAAACTTCGGCCTAACAATCAGCACAAAGAAGACTGCAATCCTATACCAACCTGCTCCTGGGAAAGCCTACACTGAGCTCACCATCTTTGCGAATGGGCAAAAGCTTTTAGCCGTTGACAAGTTTACTTAGCTTGGTAGTACTCTGTCTCGCGCTGTGCACATAGATGGTGAAGTTAACATCAGGATTGTCAAGGCCAGTGCAGCCTTTCGACGTCTACGTGACTCAGTATGGGAAAGGACTGGCATCAAGCAGGAGACAAAACTGAATGTCTACCAGGCTGTTGTCTTACCAACTCTTCTGTATGGGTGCGAAGCCAGGACAGTCTACCAGCGCCATGCCAAGAAATTGAAGCATCTCCACTTGAGCTGTCTGAGGAAACTGCTGAGGATCGAGTGGCAAGACAGAATCCCTGACACGGAAGTCCTCAGCAAGGCCAATATCCACAGCATCCACACCTTGTTTGCGAAGGAACAGATTAGATGGACTGGCCACGTGACCAGAATGCCCTGCGCGAGACTGCCAAAACAAGTCTTCTTTTACGAGCTGAAGAATGGCAAGTGAGCCCAAGATGGCCCCAAAAAGCGCTACAAGGACACCTTTAAAGCTTCCTTCAAGAGCTTTGGATTCGACCTGAAAAGCTGGGAACCCTTAGCACAGGACCGACCTGCCAGGTGAAGCAAAGTACAGGACGGTACAGTCCTCTGTGAGAGTAGGAGAAGCTCCTGTGCTATCTTGAAGAGGCAGCAGCGCAAATCTATCAAGGAAGGACTTGTGGCTGCACCTCAGAGCTCTACATCCTCCCTGACCTGTCCAGTGTGCCACAGAGAATTCCGGGCTCGTATTGGCCTGTTCAGCCATCTGTGCACTCATCAAAACCCAACAAAATGACAAACGTGCCATGGTCATCATCAACTTGATGGACGAAGAAGAGAGATAGTGATGTACACTCGTGTGTGTGATGAAAGTGTAGTGATGTACACTCGTGTGTGTGTGTGAAAGTGTAGTGATGTACACTCGTGTGTGTGTGTGATAGTGTAGAGATGTACACTCGTGTGTGTGCGCTATACATGAACATTGATAAATGGACGTGGGGAGCAGTAGCGCAGTGCTTAGCACAGTGACCCGATATTGATTCTTGCTCACGGTCAACATCAGTGACGATTATCGGAATCGGTCCTGGGTCTCCCCTAGGTCGACTGAGCCTCAAATGAGTACATACTGTGGTGTGTTAACGTTGCCACTCAGGAGACAAAGGCGGATCGGGCGTGGTGCTGACCACCCACTCCTCGTGTGCCATGCCGGCCTTCATAGGAGCTCAACAACAGCACTTGCCCCAAAAGTCTGTTAAGGCTATACGAGGGATCTCTGTCTATATCAACGTAACGGTATTCATTGATATGTGTTCTTTCGTAATTAACTTGTTGCCTGTGTAGTGATTTACACGGGCAACTCAGCTTATGCCTTGGTCACACTGTCTAATATAACCTAACGTTGCCTTTGATTCTGAGAGCTTCCGGTTGTAACACTAAACCCTAAGAATCCTTAAGCTGTCTGTATCTCGCTGCCTCAAGCACCAATAACACTATGTAACACAATTTTTGTCCCTGGGTAGTGTTATTTTTTAATTGCTTATACCTAAAAATATAGAAAATGGCTATTATTCCCCACAAACTTTGCTTTTGTGACAGTGATGTTTAGAAATTTACCTATTTTCAATTTAGAAAACGGACGAATTTGTGTAGTTTTGTTCACATGAAGTCAGCAAAAAACAACATATGAATCGAAATGAACATGTATTTATACTAAAGTAACATAAAAACTGACTACAAAAGATTTAGAAGTGAGTAGTTTATCGAGATTTACGATTATACTGTAAATCACTTTCACGAATCAGCCCCCAAATGTAGTCACCCATCATGTTCTCGTTATCCTGTCCTTGGTAGTGGCGTTCAAAGTCCAGTATATCCTGGTGGAAGTGCTAGCCTTGCTCCTCCGAGTACACTCCCATGTTCTCCTTGAATTTATCAAGATGAGCATCAAGGATTTGGACTTTGAGGGACATCCTACAGCCAGTCTCAACCAGCTCCACTAAGTTTTCGGCCTTGTGATTGCCCAGGAAGTCCCAAACCACTGCGACAAAGCTGTTCCATGCCGTTTTCTCTTTACTAGAGAGCTTCTTGGGGAATTCATTGCACTACAGGATATTCTTTATCTGTGGTCCGACGAAGACACTGGCTTTGACCGTTGCCTCAGACAGATTAGGAAAGAAGTCTTGAAGGTACTTGAAGGCTACCGAAACCTTATCTACAGCTCTGACATTGTTTCATAAGGCCCAATTTGATGTGCAGTGGTGGCATCAGCACCTTCCGGGGGTCCACCAGTGGCTCCCACTTGACATTGTTCCTCCTAACAGAGAACTTGGTCCGCTGTGGCCAGTCCTACCTGTGGTAGTGCCCCTTGGTATCCCTGCTGTCCCAAAGGCAAATATAGCAGATAATCTTGGTAAAACCGCCTTGGAGACCCATCAGGAATGCCACCAGTTTGAAGTCTCCGATGACCTCCCAGCCACTCATCATACTTCAAGGCATCCAGCAAGGTCTTGATGCTGTTGTAACCCTCTTTGAGGTCCACCGAGTGAGCCAGGGGAAGAGACGGGTACTTATTTTTCTTGGTTCTTTCGGTAAAGTAACGTAGAAGGGAAATAATAAAATAATACAAATATAAAGCAATATTATTTGAATATTTTTATTATTTTATTACTATTTCCCTTCTACGTGACTTTACCGAAAGAACCAAGAATATGAATCCCTGCAGTCACGAAAGCTTTAAATCAAGACGGTTACTTGTTACCATTGTGGAGCAGCCTGGCTTTGAGCCTCCTGGATGAGATGTCAAGGAAAAGGCGCCACTCATTCTGGTTACATGCGATTCCAATTGCCTCGAACAGACTGGTCACATTGTGGCAGAAGCAGAGCCCATCTTGACGGGTGAAGAAGCTGCAAAAAGGTTGGTGACGCTTCCTCTGATCTGCGACTTGCACACTTGCATCCAACAAGTTTCCATGCTTGAGCCTAGATGTCAAAAGCTCAGGCATTGGACTTGGTGAGACCAAGATCTCTGATCAAGTCGTTGAGGTCTTTTTGGTTAGGGTAGTATGGGTTTCTCTCCTCAGCTCCACCTCTGAAATTGTCATCTGGATCTACAACATCTTCCTCACTCTCTGACTTGCTGCTCTCTTCTAAAGACGGCTGCTCTCTCTCTGGAGGAGTGGGTATGGGGAGATCATGGCAGTGTGACGCCGGGGCGATGGATGAAGGAAGGTCCAGATACGTAATAGCAGGTGCATTATTGCCAGTCTGATGTTTGGAAGGGTTCAGCATGCAGAAGTAGCAATTGCTTGAGTGGTCAGTGGGTTCCCGCCAAATTCTTGGGATAGCGAACTTCATGGCTCTCTTTTCCCCTCTGTACCATCCTACACAAATACATTTATTTCACCCATTACTAATGTGTAAGAGATTCTCGCAACATTTTTCATGTATGATATATTTTTTCAATAACATTGAAAATTGTAAAATATTTTAAACTTAAAAAAAACTTTTACAATGATTTTTTTAAAAACAAAGTACATACCATAAAATTCCAAGCAACAATCGTCCATCTTACCTTACAGAGTTTTTTTGCATTGCTCGCAGGTGAAATGAGGTCCCCAGGGTTTGTCTTGATCCCTGACAGGCATGCTGGAATATACCTTGTAGGCCTCACAAATCTTGACAGATGCTTCCACAGAGTACTTTTTCGCTCTTGTCTTGTAAAATTGGCCGCAAACATAGCAAAATGCGTCTGCCGGATGCTTGCAGCCTCTTGATGCCATCTCAGAAAAATGCAGATATGTATCCACTTAGGTAGCTGGAACTAAACTGAACTGGTGGGCTTTTATTACTGGAAAGTTCTAGAATGTTCTAGAAGTTACTACAAGTCTACTCAGCACTGAATCTATCTGGAATTCTCATTGAAAATATGTAAATTTAAAAATATCACTGTCCTGGTCACAAAAGCAAAGTTTGTGTGGAATAATAGCCATTTTGTGTACTTTTGAAGTATACGCAATTAGAAAATAACACTTACTACCCAGGGACATTTTTTTTTATTACACAGTGTAATGAATCCTAAGAATATCAGCCATAGCTTGTGTGTGTCAAAGACTCAGTGCCGTTGATGCTGAGAGCTTCAGACTTTAACACGGAACCCTAAGAATCCTAACTGTGTCTGAGTCTGTATCACGCTGCCTCAAGCACAAATTATGAATCTAAGAATATCAGACATTGTGTCTCTGTGTAAAACACTCACACGCAGAAAAGCAATAGAATCCTCACTCAATGATACACACGTGTAGGGTTAATAGAGCTCAAGCAATACTCCTTTACACTCGTGTGTGTGCTGTATGTGAACTTAGAGGTATTACAATACATGGGCAATAGCAATGTATCTGTTTGCACAGTCATACACGTGGTCAGCCACAGCGATAGCTCAGTCTGGCTCTGTGAGCCTCGGAAATTAACATAGAACCCCAATAATCCTTAAGATGCCTTAGTAGGGATATAGCAGCCTCAAGCATTATGAATTAATAATGAGAATCCTTAGGCTGCCTTAGTCTGGATATGAGCCTACATCATTAACAATGAATCATACGCATCACTACAGTGATGTAGTCTTTCTCGAGTCTGATGATGACATCCATGACAGACAAGACTTATACTCGTAGTTTCACCTGCTACAATGGTTACTCTGGCCAACAGCATCCTCACTGGATAATACACACGTATAATATCAATTGAGCGTATGTAATAGTGAAATAAACTCGTGTGTGTGCTATATATTGTCTAATGAATACATTACAGTCGTAAAGTTGATGTTTGCACGTGCAGTGGGGTGATAGACAAGGTCGACCAAGATTATGCATTAGTCTCGCTCTGTGAGCCTCAGCCATTAACTGGAGAACCTAAGAATCCTAAAAATACCTTAGTTTGCCTCTCTGAGCATCAGGCTGTTGACATGAAGCATAAAAATCTTCAATGTGTCTTAATCTGGATGTATGATCCTTGGGCATTACCAATCAACCCTAATTTTATATAATCCATAATAGAGGCTTTTGGGGTTAGATCGCGTAAATATATAAATGTGTCATTAAAACCCGCCACCACCCGCCACAGACAAATAGTAAGGATTGTCACGTAAACAGAATATGCCAATTCGTCACTAGTACAGCACGCCGGTGTGTTAGAAAGCCAAGCCACAGCATTATTTAAATTTATATTGATGTAGTTATAAAAGCCATTTCACTATATGAATTCTGCAGGCCGCCTTTGTGTCCACAGTGCTGATGCTTACAGAACGTACTCGGTACTCGTTTAAGCCAAGGTTTCATCTGGGAGAGGCTCAGAATTGGTTCTGAATCCACTCAACATTGATGTTAGCCATGGCCGTGAGTCACGTGTAGGTGACCATGTTTGTAGCTCAGTGCACAGAGCAACCCATCATCATTGCACATCTGTACTCTCTCTTGCTCATCTACACATATGCACACAAACAGACAATTACCAGACCCCCCGTATGGGCCAAACAGGCTGGAGGGCAATTGTTATTAGTGAGTGGCACTTTAAGGCCGGTATGGCACACGAGGGGGTGAGTGGCCAGCGCCACATCAGGCCACCTTTGTATCCCTAGTGGCGGTTTAACACACTACACCAGGTAGTCATATGAGGCTGAGTCGACCTCGGGGAGAACCATGACTGGTTCAGAAAATCGTCACTGGTGTGGGGTGTGAACGGGAATCGAATTTGTGTTGCCAGGTTCATATTGTAGCATGGTAACCACTATGTCACCGATCCGCAACACACATAAAAGACACAATTACACGCACAATAACACACATGCACACGTGTCAAGAGTCCGTGGAACTCACACATGAACGCCAGCAGGTTGACCACAGCTCCCTGAAGGGCGCTGATCGTGGCGATGTCTTCTTCGCTGGGAGATGAGGGTGGATCTCCCTTTTGAGCATCTCTCCTGTGAGATCAGAACCAGCAGTGACACACACAGCCCGTGTCTTACACAGCATCATTACACACAGTATCATCATTCACAGCATCATCACACACTGCAACATTGTGCACAGCATCATCACACAGCATCATCACTCCCAGCCTCATCACACAAGGCATCATCACACACAGCAACATTGCGCACAGCATCACAGCACACAACATCATCACACAACCCTTGTCTTACACAGCATCATCTCACACAGCATCATGCCACATCATCATCACACAACATAACACAGCATAATCACACAGCATGATCATCATACATCATCATCGTCACGCAGCCCATATTCCACACAATGCGTCAGTCACCCCGTGTGTTTATTTGTGCGAGTTCATGATTCCATACCGGTTTGTCTCTTTCAGGTGAACCTGCATGAGTCAGACACAGGGGGCGCGAGTCAGTTCACCTCCAGCCACGTTAACCACACGGTGATTGGTAGACGCGATGAGCTGGGCTGTGCTCAGCCATTCGCATATCCCAGTGTTGTTGGTTGTAATCAAGACAAAGCCGTGGACTCGTTATGAATCAATGGTTCTCATCAGCAAGGTGTGGCCTCTAAAACTGTTGCCACTCGGTGTCCGATATTATGGCAAGAGGCGTCCGTGGCACTGGACATCGAGTTGCAGTGATTGTGAACCAATATTCAAAATAATTATCCACTGCGAGAGTGAATTTCACCCAGAGCATTGCGTTACCAGAGTCCATAGTTTAGCAGGGTTAACAATTGTTAAGGCAAGCAATCTCGGGATTGGTTTCAACTTTCTAAGATTCATAAGATGTCAGTGCTGAAATATAACTGTTTCTGGCTTTCCTGATGTTAAAAGCCCTTCCGTTATCAGCATTACTAATGATTGGTATACATTTGGTTAAATTTATCATTTAAATGTATTGTCAAGTGGCCTCAATCTTATGTACATTACAGGATGATGATGTTACAATTTTTAATGTCAATGCCTGCATATATTACCAACCAATTAACTCAAGGGATTTGCGTGTTAATCGTATATTTATTATTTTCAAATTCAGCGGTAGTTTTTATTTTTATTACAATATACAAATTCCAGTGGGTGAACTTGACTCTATGTTTACTTTTAGAACCCTTGGGCTATATTTTGTATTGACAATGTAAGTGGCGTTATCTTGTGTTTTGTGTTGCAATGCATGTGCCATGTTTACAAATGTGTAATAACACTCTGGCAACGGCTTGTGGAATCGGTCCTTTTATTTACTTTTCTCAGTTCACAAGCACTCCCCGTTGCTGGCAGGCAACGGGAAGTGGGCAGACAGATCGCAAGAGAGGCACCGCCATGTGGCACTCGGAGCCCCACTCGCGCGTGACCTCTCTCTCTCTTCGTTCCTTGTCTGACCACGTGTCCCTCGGCTCTTCCCTGATTTAATGCCTGGGTCACGTGGTACGCTCCAGCCAATCCTTAATAGCCTGCGCTGAATGTTCCAGATTCCTCCATCAACTCCCGGGACCACGCCCCTGACTTTTCTTCCCATTGGCTGAGGCCAAGAGCAGCAGAACCAATCATCCTCGCTGACATCCCTCGATCACGCCAGGGCCATGCTCCCCGGCTCTCCCCCCATTGGCTGTAGAGCTGGACCGGCAGAGCCAATCACCACGTGAGCCGGACATAGGCTCTCATTACAAATGCAATGAACACGCGAACTGGGGCACTCGCCCTGGATCCCTGAGTGATCTACCTGCAGGAATGTGAGCGAGTCCCTCTCCTCCTGCAGAGCGCGCAGGCGCGTGGCTGCTGCCTGAAGGTCGCTGATCTCGCGCTTGTAATGAGCGATGTTCTCCTCGATCCAGGACAGCAGCTCGTGCCCCTTCACATCCACGCGATCCAGAGCTGCCCTCTCGTCCTCATCCAGCGTCACCCTCATGCGGGTGAACTCACCTGAGATGTGAGCCTTGGTCTGGAGCATGGAATCCTGCAAAGGGCGTGTGATATTCTATAAAGTCATATTCCATGCTGTTAATACCAAAGTTACATTGTTTTCTGGTTTCTCGAAACCTATATTTCCCTGCTTCCACGTTATGTCTTTGGACTCACATCTCATTGAATAGGTCGATAACTTCAGGTATCTAGGTGCTATCTTGGCCTTCACATTGATAATATCGCCAGTAAGATTTAATAAACGATATCCTCTATAAATAAATACATTGTCTCACCTCGGCTCCATCTTGATATAGTCCAAGCCGCCATCCTCCGCATCTTTGACTCCTGTGAAATCATTGACCGCCTAGCCTCTTGTTTCATTATACCACCTGGCTGGCCATTTTGACCTTGATGCCTCCATATGAAACACATTATTGCAACCTCTGTATCACCTCCAATTAATCCCCCCTGGATATGTTTAGAGACCACCACTGGGCTGTCTTCATCCTAAGATTCATTTTAAACAATTCAATCAAATATGTAAGGACCTCCTAACTCGGCAAATTCCCAGTCGCAACCTCAAAAGTACCTCCCTGTTCTCTCTAAAATTACCATATATTAAAACTAGGTTTGGTGACGCGTCCCTCCACGCTGCTGATACTATCCCCACGTTACTGCAGTGTCCTTGCCTTTCAGCCTAGGCTGGGATCCCTCCCCAGCCTCCTACACGATTAGGGAGCTGCGTGATGAGTGAGATATGAATCAGTGCTTAACTCTACCTTCATCAACCTGCATTGACCCACGCAACTAAGTATGGCCAACTAGCCTCAATGATCAACACGATGTTGCGGAATCTTCATCCAGAAGTGTATTTGTGAGGATCTGTAAATTATTTACAAAAACAAATAAGCACATGATTCACCTTCTTCGTAGATTTATCTCTGCACATCACCAATAAAAGTATTTTGTACATAATCTATTGACCCCATGGCCTTTTGGGACTGCGTTATTTATCAGTCCAGGCAGAACTCGCTAAACGCTCAATATGCTTCTTGAAGATGTGAGCGCTTATCGAATCAGCGCTAAAAGGTGTCATACCGTTGCATATATGGGAATGCGTTCCCATCAGGGTTATTAATTTCGTATGACCAATATATGAGAGATTTATTGGGGTATTGGTAAAAGCACCAAAAATTAATACAGATGGTGAACATACTCTTTGGTTCTTTCGGTAAAGTCACGTGGATATAAAACGACGTTTTGGGCGCAACAGAAGTGTCCGTCATTAGGTGGAACAACCACAGCAAGAAACAACTTTTGAAGTGGGTAGAAGGACTCCCGTAATACGAGGTTATATTGGTAAGAAAGGTGGGGGGAGGGGCCAGGGAGGAGAGGGGGGGGGAGTGCTGCCGGATGAAGAGCAGCTAGAAAGGATCAAAGGGCAAAAGGAGCAAAAGCAAAAGGGGAGATGCGGATATGAAGGCAACACCATAAAGCATTTAAGGTTTAACCTGGTTAATAACATCCTTCCAATGATTGCTCAATATATACCCATCTTCTCGGTTGAAGTTATGTCTATGTTTATATATCTGGATGGCTTCATGAACAAACCTTTGATAGTAGCCCGAAGGTTTGTAGAGTACCTTGGTCTCGGAAAAAACAATATCATGAGAACCCACAGCGTTATAACAATGGTCAGCCACGGCGGAGGTATAAGTTCTGCCGTGTTTCAGATCTGCCTTGTGCTCGCGAACACGGTCCGAGACATGACGTTTCGTTTCACTAATGTAACAATCACCACAGGTGCAACTTAGTTTGAAGACTCCCGAATATTGCATGTCAAGAATGACATCCTTCACAGATGGGATTAGATCACGGATTTTGTGTACTGTACTGAATCGGACCTGGATCTTGTGTTTGTTTAAGATTTTGGAAATCTTTTTGGTAATGTCTGTTATGTATGGCAACGTGATGGTTTTGATCGGCATCTCAGGTGGTTGTTTCTCCATGGTTGGAGAAATCACTTTGCGGATGATGCGGTGCAAATATCCATTCATCTTAAGGGCCTGGTGTATGTGTTCTAGTTCACTGGCTAGGTGGTGTTGGTCAGAAATGCAGTGGGCCCTATGGAGTAGTGTTTTGATGAGGGAATTCTTCTGTGCTTGTGTTGCGCCCGATACGTCGTGAGTTAATTTATTTTATTTTATACCTACGTGACTTTACCGAAAGAACCAAAGAGTATGGATCCCTCTGGTCGAGCACCAATTGGGTCGAGGCTCAAAAGAAAGCCGTCCCTTGGTGTGGACCAATCAGTTTCAAGGACAATGCATATATTATCATAGTGTGTTTTTTGTTTGTATTTGACTGCAAGTATTGTGGTTAATGCAGACATGAATCCTTGTAATAAGTTTTCAGTTTTATTGCCAGAAAAAAGGGAAAAACCCCTATTATTACGTCCATATCCTGTTTATTGTCGGTGTTGCGTATGATGGATACACCATATGATACATTTGACCGTGCATTCTCAAACAGTAAGGTCCATGTCCAGTAGGTGCCTTCATTTCAGCTCCCATTGATGCAAAAGCTCCAGCAGAATTTCAGTCTCTGATATGATCTCAGTCATTTCGTACTTCTGGTGTTACTTCTGTCAATAACTTGTTTTAATAGTTCATGTGCTTCTGTTAAAGGTTCCAGATAAAAACTTTCCCATCACGACAGCATTTTGTCTATTTCTTTGATGCATTTAGTTCAACGGTCCAATATATTGCTTTACATAATGTTTATTCAATTGTTGTATTAACAATATTAAGTTCATCGACTTCTACATATATTTCTTGGTTGTTGGCATTGGGAAATTCACTATTTAATCTTCTCCTTGTGGCTTCCTTTCTCTATATATTTTAGTTTAATTGTCGGCTTTTTCTTCTTCTGTTGTTTCGTTTGCTCTTTTTTGTGCATGTAGATTTCGATCAGTGTTTAATCATAGGTTTTTTTCTTCTGATGTCTCATCTTCTCTCCGCTGTCTGTAATAGTCGCCTACCTCGATCCATTACTATCACGTTATGAGGGCCCGACCATCTCATCTATCTATTTTAAAAGAGCATCGTTGTCGGAGCCATCTATCTATGTGTATTAAAGATAATAATTACGTCTTAATTTAGGAGCTTTCGTGACTGCAGGAATTATTCTTTGGTTCTTTTCGGTTAAGTCACGTCTAAAAATAAAATAATAAATTAAAATAACATATTACGACGTTTCGATTGCAACACAAGCAATCATCAGGCATAAAAGAAAGAGCAACAAAAATCTAACTAGAAAACTATAGACAGACATACAAGCAGACAGACATCACAACGGCACACAGAGAGAGGACACAAATCGGCACAAAGAGAGGGGTCGTTTCTATGACGGTCCCTTAAATATAGAGAGGGGGGGGCGGGGACGGAGAGAGGGAGGGGGCAGAGAGAATTAGCATATCAACCAGGTTATGCGTTAATTGTGTGTTAACCGACTCTCTGTGTTGTATTACATCACATTTCGATATTTTGCTAGGTTATTTAATTTTCGTGTGCTTGTCTCCTAATTTTCAAGCTTGCGTGCCCGTTCCACGTTGTCATCTTGCTTGCAACAGCAGCACGTTGCCGTACACTCATTGATATGCTAATTCTCTCTGCCCCCTCCCTCTTTCCGTCCCCGCCCCCCCTCTCTATATTTAAGGGACCGTCATAGAAACGACCCCTCTCTTTGTGCCGATTTGTGTCCTCTCTCTGTGTGCCGTTGTGATGTCTGTCTGCTTGTATGTCTGTCTATAGTTTTCTAGTTAGATTTTTGTTGCTCTTTCTTTTATGCCTGATGATGATTGCTTGTGTTGCAATCGAAACGTCGTAATATGTTATTTTAATTTATTATTTTATTTTTAGACGTGACTTAACCGAAAAGAACCAAATAATAATAATTACGTTTAACTATTCAAAAATATACATCATGGATATTGCCATCCTGGTATTTTGATGAGGTATGTAACAGTTGTAATGAAACCTTTAATAAAAAATAAAATCTAAAATTATTCAAACCATTGAAATTTTACACTGAATAAGGCGACACAAATATTGCTTAAATGTTACTTCACAAAATACATCGTGGATATTTCCTCCATAGTCTTCAGAGCTGAAACACCGTCTTAGGAGCCAAAGCAGACAGTCCAGGAACCGGTCTTTGGAAGCCAGCTGAGATTTTGCAGTCATCCTTAGCCGTTAATATTTAGATAGATGTTTTGATTTTATATTTTTGTAAAAATGTTCTCCAGGCCCATGAGCGCTATAATGAATGAGTGTTCTACGGCGTCGTGCTAATTTAGGTCTGCCTGTATTCATTCAGTACAAAAAAACTCTTGAGCGGTTTTGATATACAGAGTCAGGCTTGCTTGAATAAAATGCAGGTGAGCTGCCAGATGTTATAGATAAGGACCGTCTCTCTATGATATGGATCCAAGTTGAACGCAAATTTATGATACATAAACCAGTCTATTGTTGCCTCTACTGAATCAATGCTGACAAAATTATGCACTCCCAGAAGACTGCGGAATCAATACTTTTGTAAAGATGCACTCCCACTTAGTAGGGCTGATGGAATGTGTACATTTTTCTCATAATTTATACAGAGGCAGGTATATGATGGAGACAAATTATCTGCTTATTTGTTTTTGTTACTAATATTCTCCACAACATGGATATTTTACGTAAATTATTAATATCACCAGCTGACTGTATGCCCTGTTTTACAAGAGGATTTGTTTTACAATGAATACTTATACATGCGCCAAAATAAACAGGCACATAGCAATATCGTTGAAGGCATTAGAGGTAGACGCAATTTTGTAATTATCCTTACCTTTAACATGTACGACTCCAAAAGAGTTAATCACTAATGCATCACGACGTGCGCACATTACATTTACAATGTTTGAAATTGTCATTGACTCGACGTTGTGTCTGCTTTTGAGTGGGATTCGTGTAATGAGAACAAACGTGTTTTTCCAGCATCCCCTTTACTCGCTTGAAGTCACGTCTCTTGTGTTTATTCTAGCATTTAACGCATAATTCCTGTCATATTTAATCGTCATCTTCACTCGTTTAATTTATAGTCGTTGCTCCATACTGTGCTATTTTACCTCAGCCATTGCAAGCCATTTAAGTTATCCTGCGAGGTGCTTTGCAGTCTCACGAGGTACGAACGTTTTTTTTCTATAAACGTTGCATTTGTTTACTGTTCAAGCACACATTTCCATAATTATCCAATATCCTGCACAGTTATTACACACTGACTCAAGACTAACAGTTCACTTGAGTCTACGGAGTGGGCCTCACAGTGATGTCAACTCCACAGCAACTCACAGGGAGACTCCACGCAGGGTAGAGGTCACCAGGTCACAGAGTCCACACGCGTTACCTGCACGTCCTTGCGAGCGGCCTCCATCCATTCCACGCACTTCTCTGCCTCCATCCTCTCCTCCTCCACCGCTCGCAACTCCTCTCCGACTCCACTCTGTAAGAGACGAAGTCACCAAATGAGACTCCACTCCCTGAGCGTCCCCTCTTAGCCCCACTCCACATAGAGCCCTCCACAGTGATGGCTCTATAATTGCAACCAGAAGAGTGGTGAGGGAGCCAGCCTGAACTGACTGAAAAAGGCTAAACCGCAAGGGACCGTGGAGAGAGAATCAACACACGGTGATGTTCGTTGTCTGAGATTTGTATTTATTAATCCCAGGTGACAGTTTTTATCAGTTCGTGTAGAGGTTTCAGAATCAGTAAATGTATTTATATTGGAGGAATCAGATGAGCTATAACGCTCATTTTCACATGTCCAGTAAAGGTGGGTAAGAACGTTACAACAACAAACTATACAAATACCAGAGAGTAGTGCAAAGTACAAGGAAGGTAAACAAATCACCCAATAACATACAACTAATCCATCCCCATCCTACCAGGCAAATCCCACCGAGGTATTAATTTATTTTCTCAGAAGCGACCTGGCCACAAATTATGACTCAATAAAGTGGCTTATCATGTGGAAATGTATAACAGCCAAATAATCTCAATGCATGTTTTTTTTGCTGCACCTCAGTGATTCTCACTGTCGGCATGTGGGCCTCACCTTCCGTGTCTGATGCACGTCCTCCAGCGTGTCGACATCATGCCCTCGATGTTCTCCAGTGAAGGCGCAGACTGTGCACACGAGGCTCATGTCCTGATTGCAGCAGAATATGAGCTCCTGTTTGTGCCTCTTGCACTTGCGTTCTTCAGGGTTCACATCTGGTGAAACCAGGACGTGGTCCTTCAACTTTGCTCTCTCCAGGTGAGGCGCGAGGTGCTCCCTGCAGAAGGCCATCTCACACTTGAGGCAGGTCTTCACTGCAAGCGTCTTGCCTTCTGGGCAGTGGTCACAAAAAACAACAACACCACCAGCAGCAGCAGCAGCCATGGTCTCAGTCACTCGCAGCTGCTCTATGAGATTGGCGATCGTCACGTTCCTGGTTAGCTCGGGTCGTAGAGGGAAGGTCTTGCGGCACTGCGGGCAGCAGTAGGAGTCTGTCTCCTTCCAGGCGTCCTCCAGGCACTGGAGGCAGAACGAGTGGCCGCAGCTGAGCGTGGAGGGGCAGTCAAACGTGTCCAGGCAGATGGAGCAGGTCAACTCACGGTCCACGTTCTCAGCGGGAGCTGCGCTCGCCATGACCCGAGGATGCACCCAAAGTAGTTTCTCACTGTGGCTCAGAGAATATATTTCAACAAAAATACTTTATGTTTATAATAACTTGAGATGTTGATTACCATTGACGAGGTGTGTTTTGTTCAGGAGACGCTGTGTGAGCAGCTCACACCGCGGAGACGAACAAGGAAATGAACTGACTTCACCTGCAGTTAAGTTATAAATACCTCGAGACACGCCCTGGAATGTTCCACACGGCGGCTGGGCTCACTTGTGTAGACGTGGCGTTACAGTCACGCACTGTGTTAGCTAAAACTGCTTTTTGTGTTTAGTTGTCGTTCCCCTGCACTTCCGATTAGCACGGTTGGCTACGTACGGTGTGGAAGAAGTTAAACGTACATACATAGCTTTGACTGGACTCAATTGATATATTTGTACAAACAAAACCCAGCAGCAGCAACCCAGGACACAGCGATAATGGTTTATCCCACAGGCTGATTGACCTGCTCGGGTCAGGCTGTGTGCATTGCACACAGTGGAACCGCTCCTTGTACAAACATTCTGATGTAATGGTTAACTAGTTTTTTTCCCATCTGTGTCTTTATTCATTTTTTTCTTGCAAGGACTGTTTGTTTAAGCTTCAGAGTCTGTAATCGTCTTCCACCTTTATCAACTAATATTTTAACTACTGGCTTCATGCGACCTCTGTTCATCTGTCAAATATTTTTTGTTTATTTATTCCTACGACACCGTTTATTCTGGGTGGATGGTGTATGTTGAACTTCTTTCGCACCGTACGTAGTCAACCGTGATAATCTAAGGTGCAAGTGAGTGGTGGTAGTTGAGTGAGTGGGGGGGTTATTTGGTGAGAGGGGAGACAGATGGGTAAGAGGATGGTGTGAAGGGTGGCCAAGCAGGCGGTGAGGGAGGGAGGAAGGGTGGCTGGGACGGCGTGCCGGTTGAGTGGTTGGGTCCCTGGGTGGGTGGCCTTGCATTACAATAGCGAACAGCCTTTGGCTAAATAAACATCGTGATTCTTTTAAGCTTATTAGCTATTTGACTTTCACTGTACATTTTCCTATTATGCGTAAATCTTCATAACCTAAACAATATTCATCACCTCTTGTTAATGTGAATATTTTACATCCTGGACTTGCTGAGTTTGGCCGATTCTATCAAAAATATTTAATTTTATTTTACCAGTCAAAGCCCAACTCGAGCTAAGTAGCTCTGTTTCAGAAGCGACCTGGCCACAAATGGCAGCTCAACGAAGTGGCTTATCACGTGGAAACGTCTAGCAGCCAAACACTCTGAACGCGTGTTTTTAAATGTGGAGGGAAAAAACCGGAGGACACGGAGAAAAATCCACGCGATCACGGGAGTAGAGACACCGACAACTCCAAATATACAATAGCAGCAGCAGGCGTCAGGATCGGGGTCGAACCCACGACCTCCTGCATACGAGGCGAGGTAGTTAACATCCCCTAGCTACCGTGGTACCCTCATTGTCACCCCCCCCCCTCCGTTTTCATTTCTGCATCCACGTTAAGTGTCGATAAGTCTTTTCTTGCCTATAAGTTGTAGTCCATCAATATTTTTTATTTAAGTAAAGTTTATATTTTATAACCTCGGTCAACTGCGATTGTCACGTTTCCGTGCAATATCCACTTCGTGCTGTAGCTGCCCCGCAGTGATAATACGCGAATGTGTGAACACGCACTCGCTTAGCTACTCAGCGGTGTGAGTTACACTCTCTCATTAAGATACAAACACAGACACATTGATAACTCATCCATCTATTATAATACAAGTGCAGAGTTCGTGTGTGCGTGTGTCACGCTAACGCTCACTTGTTCCCGCCTGTTGATTGGCCAAAACAACATTTACAATCGGGGATGTTTACACGAAAAAAAGTGTTTCTATATTTAAAAGTTTAAATACAATAACATGTTTAAAATATACTTTAAAGTTGAATTATAATTCAATAAAATAATTTGTCCGCGATGACCCACGGAGAGAGAAACCATTGACAACCACAGGGGTGATTCTATGTCATATTTCAAAATGTTACGAATAAAACTTTACCATATTCCGTCGATTCAAATTGTAATTTGTTAATCATTGTATAATAACAGTTACAGTGATTTTATAATGCTGTAACTTGCTTCGTGTATTATGTTTTAAAGTAAAAGTTAATGCGAAATTATTGCTACCCCCCCCCCCGCTGAGTGAGTGGTACATTCCGAACAGCCCAACAGCTACGGTGAGCAATGTGGATCAAAGCAGATACCGGTAACGCGATTTGTTATTATCACATGTTATATTCTTAGGTTTTTTCGGTAAAGTCACGTAGGTAAAACATCTAAATTAATGAAAATAAAATAAAAGAAAAACAAAAATCACGACGTTTCGGAGGCAACACAAGTCCCCGTCATCAGGTGGGACCGTCACAGCCAGATTAGCTGCATCAAGTGAGGCAATGATTCAAGATGCAATCCCTTAAAAGCGAGTTGAGGGGGGAGGAGAGGGAGGGGGGAGCTCATCAGAATGTGGTAGCCAATGAATGGAACGTATCGGGAGGGGGAGCGGGGCCAAAAGGGTGGGCGACGGCGTGGAAGCGATTGTGCGCAAGCGACAAACTACTGCACACGTCAACACAATGGACAGAGAGGGGGAGGGGAGGTCTGATACACATGATAGACAAAAGAACGAAAATGCCCATGTTTATACCAATGCTGGCTGAACAATGAAGAGAGTACTGTTAAAAAATAACTGGGGATGTTAACACTCGGTAAAGTAAAGTAAAATAGTGCCTGTCAGATAAGATGGTCCAAAAAATTGTAATTAAGTCTTTTTTGCGTGGTTGATACCATCTTTCCAATGATTACTAAGTTTGTACCCATCATCACGGTTGAAATTATGTCTGTGTTTGTATATTTGTATGGCTTCGTGTACAAACCTTTGATGGTAGCCGGGAGGTTTGCAGAGAACCTTGGTCTCGGAAAAGACAATTTCATGAGAGCCCACCGAGTTGTAGCAATGATCGGCAACGGCAGAAGAATCAGTTCTGCCGTGTTTCAGATCTGACTTGTGCTCGCGGACACGATCAGAAACATGACGTTTCGTTTCTCCAATGTAGCAATCACCACAAATGCAAATCAATTTGTAGACTCCATGATACTGTAAGTCAGGAACGACATCCTTCACAGATGGAATCAGATCACGGATTTTATGCACTGTACTGAATCGGACTTGGATCTTATGTTTGTTTAGAATTTTGGAGATCTTTTTGGTCACGCCTGCTATGTATGGTAACGTGATGGTTTTGGTCGGAGTTTCATGTGGCTGAATTAAGACGGGGACTTGTGTTGCCTCCGAAACGTCGTGATTTTTGTTTTTATTTTATTTTATTTTCATTTATTTTGATGTTTTACCTACGTGACTTTACCGAAAAAACCTAAGAATATGATTCCTTGCAGTCACGAAAGCTTCAAATCTAGAATTATCACATGTTAATTTAGCATCTTTGGACTGACGTACATCAGAATCGGAATATTTATACCGCACGAGGAATCCGATGACCTGTAAAGCTCTTTTTAACGGATGTCCATTAGGGGCACGGGGTAAGAACGTTACAACAACAAACAGTACACAAACATGATAGTAGCACAAGTACAAGGAAAGTTAACACATCACCATAACACATCCACAGCATCGATTTAAAGCTTTCGTGACTGCAGGAATTCATCTTCTTGGTTCTTTCGGTAAAGTCACGTAGAAGGGAAGTAATAAAATAATAAAAATAAAACATAATAAAATCAAATAATTCTCACGACGTTTCGGCTACAACGCAATCAGCCGTCTTCAGGTGAAGAATGAGACACTGCCAAGCTAGGAGCTTATATATAAGCTGAGTTGGAGGTGGAAGAAGAAGAGACCCTTAACATGACATTGACTTCTCCAAGACAGAGCTTCTCTGCAAGCCATCTGGCTACCCATGAGAGATTCGTTCATGAGGCGATCCACATATACAAACACAGAGACATTTTCAATCGAGAAGATGGATTCTGGCTCAGCAATCATTGGAAGGACGTAATAAACCACTTCGGATCTTAACTGATTGTTGTTCACGTTTATGGTGACTTTCAGACCGCAGTCCACTCACTGGCATTAACTGTGTATCTTGTGTTCTCCACAGGGAATGCATTATTTGCTCCGCTGCGGGTCTCCTGCCACCGTTCTCCCATTCACATGATTCATTGCTTCTACATATTATTAACATGCCCTCCCTTTGTTAATGCTACCCCCCCTCCCTATGGTGCTGCTGATCCTGCATAATGCATGGGCATAATATGACTTTGAAACCCCCCCGCCCACCTCCTACGCATTTTCCCATGAATATGCTAAATTCCTCTTGATATGCACATTCTTTTGTTAAGGCACTCTTCTTCTTCCACCTCCAACTCAGCTTATATATAAGCTCCTAGCTTGGCAGTGTCTCATTCTTCACCTGAAGACGGCTGATTGCGTTGTAGCCGAAACGTCGTGAGAATTATTAGATTTTATTATGTTTTATTTTTATTATTTTATTACTTCCCTTCTACGTGACTTTACCGAAAGAACCAAGAAGATGACATCCACAGTAGTATAACACGTAAAGCCTTCGCGACCAATATCCGTTATACAATTTTATCGGGGGTTAACCATCTAACCCAATCAACCTGCATTATGGACATCTACTGTATATAGAATTATATAAGTTAGTAGTTCCCTGCGTCTTGTTGACATTCGGGTGATTGCCAGAAAGAGCTTTTCTTTATCCACCGCTTTCTTTGTTGTCGGAGTGCAGCGACGAATTCGCCTTGGCTCGTGTCGCCATGGACTGCGTCTGTAGCGCGTTGTGGCGAACGGCGTGCGGGTGGTGCAGCTCGTTGACGCACAGCAGCAGCTGCTGCTGTTGTTGTTGTACAACATTAATGGTTGACCCCTCATCAATGTATCTGTAATAACAGCCATAGAGGGTTCACGTGGGGATTGGCTTGCCGGTCCTGCTTGTAGCCAATAAGGGTTGAGATAGGGACCATGGCCCAGGCGTGATCACGACAGGTCATCAGGAGTGATTGGCCTAGCCATTCGGGGCCCCAGCTAATGGGGAGCCGGATGAGGGGCGTGGTCCCGGGATTGACAGGGAACCATCGAGAATGGTCGAAGCTGTCCATGAATGATTGGCTGGGAGAACCACGTGACGAAAGTATTAAGAGCGAGTGAGAGGGAACGATCGAGAGCAGACTGAAACTAACAAGAGCAGGGTCACGCGCGGACGGGGGCTCTGGGTGCCACGTGCGCGGCGGAGACTGAGTGCGTAGTCTGTCCTCTCTCCGTTGTCTGCCAGCAACGGAGAGTGAGTGAGCAAAGTGTATCGTGGAGTGGAAATAAAAAGGACTGATTCCGAAGCCGTCTCCCGAAGGATTATTACACTGGTGTCAGAAGTAATTCTGCGACTGTTTGGACGATCGTCAAGATGTCTAAGCACCCCAGAAAAAAGAACCTGCCCGTGCCCCTATCAGAGGAAGAGGTCGAGACGGATGAAGATGAGCTGTTGGGAGCTACAGCCCTTGTGCCGCCTGCTGATGACACTCGCCTCGACGCCTCTCAGCGTCGACCGGGGGAGGACGCGACCACCGCAGGACCGAGAGACGAATGGCGGCTGATGGTGGAGCAGATTGAGTCGTTGCGCGCCATTCTGCTCAGCCTGGTGACCGCGGTGGCGTCCTCACCAGCCGTGGGTCGCCAGATCGCCGATCAGCTGGACGCCGCGGGAAGGGGTCCTGTAAAGGAATCGGAGTCCGCCATTGCTCCTGCCACGCGGGAGGACGCCGTCGTCTTGGGTGGGGCGGCTGCGCCGGAGTCATCGGCCGCCATTTTGGGCGCGCCTACCACCACGCGGCCGCCGGACGCCATTTTGTCTGCACCGAGCGGAGAGTGGGAATGCCAGCCGGAGACGCCCGCGGCGCGCGCCTGCCACCGCGGACATCGCCTTCCACAAATAAAAGAATTTATCGCCGGGGGCGATTGGAGTGCTTTTACGTGGTGCTTCGAGTCAGCTTTTAGATCTGTCAACTGGACGGAGAAAGAAGCGCTGGGAGCGCTACCTACGCTGCTCGATGATGTGTCTCTGGGGGTCTTCCGCTCCATTCCGGCGTCCAAGAAGAAGACACCGCGGGATGCGTTCACAGAGATGGCGGAATTTTACGACCCGCCGACATCGGCCACCAGAAAATTTATGTCGCGTCGCCGAGCACCGGAGGAATCGCCGTTGGCCTATCGGGGGGCGTTGATGGCGATGGCCATGGCCGCCTACCCCGACGCAACGGCCGACCATTTGGATCCGCTCATCCTTTCCCGCATGCTGGAGTTGTCTCAGGAGCTCAACATCTCTCTACCAGTGTGCGGCCACGAACCGCTTTCATCGCGGTGGGTGGCGCGCTGCCTGGACGCTAAGTTTAATATCAAGCGTTGGGACCAGATGGCGGCGTGGACGGGGAAACCCGAGATCGACGGGCCGCCTCTGGGGTGGTCTCCGCGACTAGTTGTCCACTGCTCCGACAACTCGGGCGACGACGACGACATGCTGGCTGCTGCTGTCCTGCATAGGATTCCGGGACGGCAGCTGCGCGACCAGCGGGGCGACTACACGGGCCGGCCGCGTGCAAGGGCCGGGTCGTCCGACCACCGGCCGACGTCGGCCGCGTGTTTCAAGTGCGGCAGACGGGGCCACTTCGCCCGTGACTGCCGCTGCCGACCTCTGCTGTCGCCTCCTCCGTCAAGGGGACCTCCATCTCCTCTACCTGCTGCGGAGCGGCAACATCCTCGGGCGAGTCGGCACAAATCGGACACCCGGCAGGTCGTGTCACATCACTCATCCACTCGCACTCATTCTTACACTCCTAAGGATAATTTTACTTCTCCTGCTCCATTGACACGCTCTGCTACACAGTGGAAGAAATTGGCTCGCAGGATTGTGGCTGCGGCGTCGGGCTCGTCGACGGTACGAGGTACCATCGATGGCGTTGACATCCGTATCTTGGTGGACACTGGCGCATCGGCTACCATCATTTCGGATGTAATTTTTCATTTGTTGTCCATTCCTGCGTCCAGCATACGCAAAGTTAATGATGCGTGTGTTGCCGCCAATGGAGGGAACATGGGTATCTGCGGACAGGTCGATGTGAGCATCGCTATTGGAAATATTACCGCCGCAGGACCTGTGTTAATTTCTCGCTCGCTAGCTGTTCCATGCTTGTTGGGTACGGATTTCCTGCGCCGGATGCCGTTGAGAATACGGGTCGACCAGGACTGTTTGGAAATGCCGGGGGGTCATAGGATGGCGTTCCTGCCTTCCCTGCTGGCCAAGGCGCCTACAGGTAACGCAGTTACTGCTGTAGTTGCAGCTACGGTGGAGGTTCCATCGGGAGCGCAAATGCTTATTCCGCTGCGTTACCGAAAACCACTTCATATGGGAAAGGGTGCGAAAGGCGTGCTGTTATTCCCATCGAATTCCGTATCGAAATCTTTTTCCTTGGCGGCGGCACAAACGATCGTGTGCCCAGGTCAGGCACCTTTCATACAGGTCTTGAATGGGGGACCTGATCGCGTTGTTGTTCCGGAGGGATCGGTGCTGGCTCACGCCACTACCGATTTCGCCTCTTGTGAAAAACCACCGCGCGCCCGGATGGCCGCGGATGGGCCTCCGCATGATCGTTCACAAGAACGCTGGATCGCGGATTTATGCGGAGAGAATTCTTCCTTGTCAAATGAACATAGGAACGCCTTGCGTTCGCTGTTGCTGCAGTACGCTGATGTGTTCAGCAGAAATGATTTGGACCTCGGCCGCACTTCGCTTTTGTCGCACCATATTGAAACCGGTGCGTCGCCTCCTGTCTGTATGCACCCTCACCGCATGAGCCCGGCGGAAAGGGAACACGTGCGTGGGGTGGTAGATGAATTGCTGGCGGCGGATATTATCTCGCCATCCAACAGCCCTTGGGGCGCACCCGTCGTTTTGGTTAAGAAAAAAGATGGTGGTACGAGGTTTTGCGTTGATTTCCGCCGGTTGAACAAAATCTCGGTAGCGGACGCGTACCCCTTACCGAGGATGGATGACTCATTGGATGCTTTATCGGGTGCTAAATTCTTTTCCACTCTTGACCTGTCCTCGGGCTTCTGGCAGCTTCCCCTCGATGACGAGTCAAAAGCCAAAACGGCGTTCCGCACGCCGCAAGGTCTCTTTGAATTCAATCGGTTGCCGATGGGCCTGAACGCGGCTCCGGCCACGTTTCAGCGTCTCATGGAACTGGTGTTGGCGGGCCTGCAGTGGGAAACGTGCCTCATATATCTAGATGATATAATTGTCTTTAGCCGCACGTTCGAGGAACATCTCCAACGCCTTGAGACAGTTTTTCAAAGAATGCGTGCGGCTGACCTTAAGTTTAAACCCAGGAAATGCCACCTCCTGCAACACTCCGTCCGTTACCTGGGTCATATTGTCAGTTCGGATGGTGTATCCACTGACCCTCTGAAAACGAAGTGTGTACGTGAGTGGCCCACGCCCACCTCGGTGGGTGATGTTCGGCGGTTTATTGGATTCGCTTCCTATTATCGCCGCTTCGTTAAGAACTTTGCGATGCTGGCAAAACCATTACACGTTCTGACTGGCAAAAATCAGAAGTTTAAATGGGGGGCGGAGGAAGAAACTTCCTTTATGGCACTTCGGGACCACCTCGCCACGGCGCCTACGTTAGATTACCCAGATTTTTCGCAGCCGTTCATCCTTGATACGGATGCTAGTGATATCGGCATTGGGGCCGTTTTGTCGCAACGTAAGGACGGTGGTTGAGAGGGTGGTGGCGTACGGCAGCAGGGTTCTGTCCCCTGCGGAAACGCGATATTGCGTGACAAGGCGGGAACTTTTGGCTATTGTCCATTTCGTTCGATTATACCGGCCGTACCTATATGGACGGAAATTCCTGGTCCGCACTGATCATGCGGCTTTGCAATATTCCCTCAAATTGGATCAGCCGTCGGGCCAATTGGCCCGGTGGTTGGAATCGTTACAGGAATTTTCCTTCGATATAACATACCGAAAGGGGGCCCGTCACGCGAACGCGGATGCGCTCTCAAGGCTGCCGCCCGTTCTTCCGTGCACTTGCCTGACGGGCACGCACCGCTGCGCCGCACTGCCCGGTTATGGGGGCGATAGCGAAGGAGGACGACGCAGGGGCGAAAGCGAAGGAGGAGGACCAGCAGGTGTCGGTGGACACCGATGATACCTTACGGCTGCCACACGCGGTCTGGTTGCGCGAGCAGGAGGCCGATGCCTCGCTGTCTCCGCTACGTAAATTGATTGGGAAACAGAAATCGCAATTGGCGGGCTGGAAGTGGCAGATGTTCCGGGGCAAGTCGGGATTGTTAATGTGTACCGACGGGGTGTCTGACCGACCACGCTTGGTGGTGCCTACTTCGCTTCGCTACGACCTGCTCCGTGCTCTGCACGCTGATAAGTTGATGCACCTCGGCGTACAAAAGACTGTGGCCGCGATGCAAAAGGATTTTTTCTGGGCCGGTATGACGGCAGACATAAATGATTTTGTCCGCTCGTGCCATGATTGTGCGAAGAGGAAGCCGCCTCGGAACCGCTATGTACCACCGTTGCATTCCATTGAAGTGTCCCGTATCAACGAATTAGTGGCTCTCGACATTCTGGGGCCGTCTCCCCCGTCGGCTAGAGGCAATAAATACCTTCTGGTCGGGGTGGAATATTTTTCTCGATGGCCAATGGCCTGGCCTCTGCCCGACCAAACGGCAGCGTCCATCACCGACGCTTTCCTGAACGGGTATGTCATGGACAAGGGGGCACCTGAAAGGTTGCTCACAGATCAAGGCCGGAATTTCTCCTCCAAATTGCTTAGGGAAGTGTGTGACGCACTAGGTACAAAGAAAGTTCGCACCTCCCCGTACCATCCACAAACAGATGGTATGGTGGAACGATTCAATCGTACCCTTTCGGCTATGCTCTGTCACACGGTCAGTGAGAAGCAGACCGATTGGGACCTGCACATACCAGGCGTCTTGGCGGCATACCGCATTGTTCCGCACACGTCCACGGGATACTCACCATTTTTTTTGATGTATGGCCGTGAAAATGTTCCACCCATCGATGTGCAACTGGGTACGCCGGGTAAACAACCGTCTCGCTCCCTGCCTGACCACGTGCGTGACTCGCTTGAACGAGTGACGGAGGCGCGAGAGGCTGCCCGGTGTGCGACGGCCCGTGCTCAGGCAAGGAACGAACGGTACGCGCGTCGATCGCATACTCGCATGCCTTGGTCAGTGGGAGACCTGGCATGGCTCCACTGCCCCCAGGTACCGGCGGGCACATCCCCTAAACTGCACAGGCCATGGCGGGGGCCGGTGACGCTCATAGAGGTTCGGAACTCGCAAAGTATCCGCGTTCAATACGGAAAACGTCGGTGGTATGTTCATTCCTCGCGACTTAAACCCTATGTTGACGCGCGTGTCGGTCCTTCATCCCCAATAGCTGACCTGCCGGGTTCTGCTGGGCCGACTACGCCGCTTGACACGCCCGTTGATCCCAGGGGGGACTGTGTTGTGTCTCCTGCAGATGAACAGATTCTGAGGGCTGAGGAAGCCCCCGCTGCCCCCCCTCCAACGGGGCCCGCCCTGGACGTGACCAAGCAC